>NC_088841.1:25206662-25457339 GCF_904066995.2 Poecilia reticulata
TCTTTGAGTTTAGAGCCTAAAAAGTAAACATACAGTAAATATTCAGCTCATATTGAGTTAAATATTCTCCTTCTGTCCGGCTGCTGCTGTTTGCCTCTTTACTCTTTAATCCCAGTTTGATCTGTTGTTTTTCTGAGCCTCAGTACTTTGTCACTACCAAATAAAGAGAAACACCAGATTATTGTTCATGTCCCGCAGGAAACCAGCCGTCAAATATACGAACGTCATAAACGGAGAAACATGGAGGAATCTGAGAAACGGGAGAAATAAATAAGTTAAAACAGAAACGGTGGAGATGAACGAGGCGTCTGGATGATGGAGGGAGAACAAAGAGCAGGAGGTGAGAAAACGATTAAAACAGTCAACAGGCACTTTGGATTCCCTGGGCTGCATCTCCTCATTACGTCAGACTCACGGCTCGGCCCGATGCCACAGGAAACACTTCCTGTTTGGCCTAACGCCTCACTTCCTGTCCGCCGGGACGTTCAGAGACTGAGAGTGTTGATGTGTGTGGACGTCATGTTGCATGTTTAATTTTGACAGCATGGGAATGAGAGAGTAAGTGATGGTCCCAGCAGACGGTGTGTGTGTGTGTGTGTGTGTGTGTGTGTGTGTGTGTGTGTGTGTGTGTGTGTGTGTGTGTGTGTGTGTGTGTGTGTGTGTGTGTGTGTGTGTGTGTGTGTGTGTGTGTGTGTGTGTGTGAGCCCACAGAGCTGCATCCATTAGTGCTAATGGGGAAACTGAGCTGCTATTAGCTGTTAATGGACAAACAGAACCACACGGTTCAGTCTGTTCTCTCTCTGACCCAGTCGTTCCTCAGAGCCATCAGGACGACGGGCCGAACCGGGAAGAACCGGCGCTGAATTGGGCTGAACCGAGCCGAACTGGGATGAATCGGGCTGAAACCGGGATGAATCGGGCTGAACCGGCGCTGAACGGGGCCGAACCGAGCCGAAACGGGCTGAACCGGGAAGAATCGGCGCTGAACCGGGCAGAACCGGGATGAATCGGGATGAACCGGCGCTGAACGGGGCCGAACCGGGTTGAACTGGCGCCGAATCGGGTTGAACCGGCTCTGAACGGGGCCGAACCGAGCCAAACCGCGCAGATCCGGCGCTGAACGGGGCCGAACCGGGCTGATCCGGCGCTGGAAACCAGTTAAAGTCCAGCAGCCGTTTCTGTTCAGTCGGACCTGAAGCTTCATTAAAACCTTTGAGCTGTAAATGTTGACAAACTGTTAAAACACAGAAAACTGAGGAAAGTTGGAAGCATGTTGACAAAATCGGTTGATTTATTTCAGGTGAGTCACGTGATGCCAGCTGCTCTCACTGATCACTGAATCTAGATTTTAGTTTCTTCACCACATTGTTTTGGAAACGTTTCCTTTAAAACCCACCTGATCAATAAAATCTGAAACTTTGATTGATTTCAGTTTTCATTCCAACATCCTGGGATTATTTTTGATGATAAAATGTGATGTTTATTAATGTTTTTATCATATAAACTCTGCAGCTTTAGTCCAACATTATTTCACTCTGAACTAAAACGCTGAAGTTCTCATTGGGATGAATTTGATGAAAACTTTCTCCTCTCCTCCCTCCCTCCTCTCCTCCTCTTGTCTCCTTCCCTCCTCTCCTTCCCTCCTCTCCTCCCTCCCTCCTCTCCTCTCCTCTCCTCTCCTTCCCTCCTCTCCTCCCTCCCTCCTCTCCTCCTCTTGTCTCCTTCCCTCCTCTCCTCCCTCCCTCCTCTCCTCTCCTCTCCTCTCCTTCCCTCCTCCTCCCTCCTGGTCAGGTCAGCGTGGTGCTAAGTGTCTATCAGGGCTGATGAGGCTCAGGAGGCTCCTTTGTCCTCAATGAGGGTGAAAATGTGAAAGAGCCACAGAGCAGCAGCAGATTCCCTCCATCCTTCATCCCGATCAATAACGGCTATTGATCAGATGCACTAACAACATCTTTCATTTATTAATTATGAGGGAAAGTCTTCCAGGCCCCTCATGTTCCTGATAAACCGCCCAGTTCTCCCAGTTCCACTCCAGACACCCAGTGCTGCTCAATCGATGGGAAAAGTGTTGGAAACAACAAAATCTTTAGTTTTCTCTGGTTTTTCTGTTGTTTTTTATTCGTTAACAAAGTTTTGGGGGAAAAAAAGCTTAAAATTCTTCTTTTGTCTTTGAGCTGAACTAAATTTATTATCTTTGGACCTGAAGAGGAAAATCAAGAGTCAGAAATCGTGTAGTGATGAACTTTCAGAGACACATAAAGACAGTTACACAGTAAAAATGCTGGTGTTGAATTAACACCCAAAAGTGTCTATATGAGTCCAAGTCAGCAGGTGTTAAAGTAACTTTGAAAGTGTTAAAAGATGGACGCCGATTTTCATTGGTCTATAAAACTGAAATGGGTTTAATAAAAGTTAAACTTTCCATTTCTGTGTCTTGTTTTGAATATTTTCCACTGGATTTGATTGATATTGATACTTTGTGGGTCAATTATTAACTTTTTAACACCACATTATGGTTTGTGATCAACACTACACTGGTGTTACTTTTAGTATGTTTTAACACCAGCACTGTTGTAAATGTTAATGTGACTCTGTATTGTTGAATTTAACACCAGCTGACTTGGACACATTTAGACACCTTTGGGTGTTAATTTAGCACCGGCATTTTTACAGTGTACAAAGTCAGTCTTCCATCACCTGAAAACCAGAACCATCTTTACTTTTCCTTCCTTTGTTTCTCATATTTGTCAACAACAAATATGACTGTAATTATGAGCTAAATGTTGAAAATGTTTGGCTGCAACATTTTAGTAATGTTTCTGTCAGCCTCATAAATAAACTCACTGCTTCCCAGAGGTCAGTGATGCAACTTGACCGCATTGACCAACCAGACACAAGCTTCAGAAACACACGTCTCAATCTGCTGGATGAAGCAACAACAGAAAACATTGTTGCGTCAAGCAGGCAGGATTTTTACCCCGAGGTGTTTCTGTGTTTCCTGCTGGCAGACGTCTGGAGTTTCTTACAGGGTTTTAATTCTTTGCAAAATAGTGTTATAAATACCTGTAAAATGGAGTTTTTTGGGTATTTATAACACTGAGTTGGAGATTAAATCCGTTTCCTGTCAAACCTGTTTCTGACAGGAAGTCGGGACGTCTGGGTTTCCCTCACCGGCCGACAAACGGAGCCGCCAGTTTTTACAACAACAGACTTTATTTGAGAAATAGTCACTTAATACAAGACAGTAAAAACACTGCAGGTCAAGTTTTTATAAATGTTTAAAAAAAAAAAACCGTGCAATGCATTATGGGTAGATGACGCATGCTAGATGCTACATGGCTAGCTCTGTGCAGCAAACATTGAAGATGAACAATGTCACTTTAAACATACATCAATTATCCTCCCATTTGTTTTGATTTCCGTTTAGCTCTTCTAGTGGTGTTAGCACAAGCTAATAGCATTAGCTGTAGTTAACGGTGTTAGCTCCTACTAACTGTGTTAGCGCTTGCTAATGGTGTTAACTTTAGATAATGGAGCTTGGTCTAGCTAGTGGTGTTAGCACAAGATAATAGCATTAGCTCTAGTTAACGGTGCTAGCTTCTAACTGTGTTAGCGCTTGCTAATGGTGTTAGCTCTAGCTAATATAGTAAGCAGTCGCTCACAAGCCGATCGTGTTTGTTTGTTTTAGCAGATCTCTCATGTTTTACAGTGCATAAAAACTTTGAGGCAGTTTTTCTCAGTCCAGATGTTTTGTGGACAAAGCGTTAGCATTAGCGTTAGCGTCTTGTGTTTTGTTTATAGACTCCAGTCCTCTATAGGTAAAAAACATGATAAAGATAAAGAACTGAGTTTTTAGAAAACACAAACTGAACATTTTAGGTTAATCAGTAAATAACTTAAGGCGACATGTTGGACCAGTCATGGATCCTTTAAGATCCGGACACAAGCTTCAGATTCCCGTCGTTTCTCGTGGCGCTCCTCCTGTCGGCTCTCTGCTCTGCTTCGCTCTCGGCCTTCATTGATTGCAGGACTGAGTGCTGACAGACAGACAAACAGCCTCTTTATTAAGGGCCTGTCTGTCTGGGCCTGGTAGCCGGAGATCTGAGAGAAGAACAATTCAGTTCAGTCCAATAGACTCTTTGCCTCCTGCAGCTTCCATTAAAACCTGATTAAGGACCAAAACATTGGAAACTGGACCCAAACCGCAGGCTGAAGCTCTTTGTGTGGCTAAACTTCGTTTAATCGGCTTCATGGAGTTTATAGTGATTAACCAGAAACACCTGATGTCTGATTTTACAGATTTTAGACTGAACTTAAGCAGGTTAACTAACTCGCAGCTGTTAGCCGCTAAAGCTAGCATAGTGCATAGCACAGCGCTAGCTTTAGCGCCATGGAGTCGCATCTTTACCTGATGCTGTCAATTTCAAAACGTTTTTTACTTTGAAACTATGAAATTTTCTTTCTTTTTCTGGAAATTTTCTGAATCTTTTCAAATTCAGAAATGTCCTTGTTCTAGAAATTTTCTAATATTAATCTCAAAATTTAGGATTTTTTTTCTAGCAAATTTGCTTCTTTTCAAACTTTCCTTGCTTTTTTGTATAACATTTTTTAGATTCATCTCCAAATTTCTGAGTTTTTTCTCTCCAAATGTCGACTTTTCATACTTTTTTTTTTTAAAAGAAACATTTCTGACATATTTGAATGAAACGTTTGCCTTTAATTCAAATATCTGACGCGTCGTCCAACCAGGAGGACATGCTGTGAAAATGTCAACATTAAAGCTGGAACCTGGACAGCAGGACATATTTTCTCGTCCCTGCTGTCCCCTGTCTCACCCGGCCCCCAGGGTGCCGTCACGCCATTGGTCGCTGACATGACAACCAATTAAGCACTAATTAATCAAGCTCCAGTTGACGGCTGGAACAGACTGATGTCTGAATCAGTCGGCTGAAGGAGTCGGTTAAACAAATCTAACTTTTCTCAGGCTGAAAACTCAAATCTACGGTTTGGGTCAGACTTTCAGCTGGAAAAATCCTAAAGCAAAAACTAAATAGTTATGATTGTTTTCATTTTGTATCAATTTAACTGACTATGACGGAGATTTGGGGCCTAAAAAAGGAGTAAATTTCAGAAATTCTACTTATTTTCAATGAAAAAAACTTTTCAAAAGTCAAAACTGTTTCACTTTTCGAGCTCAGAAATTCCCAAGTTTTCTTTTTACAAAATTTCTGAGATTAATCTCAAAATTTCTGTATTTATTTCTTCACAAATTTCCAACGTTTTGAGCTGCGACAGTTTTCTCAGTTTTTCTAGAATATTTCTGAAATTAATCTAAACATTTCATGGAAATAACTCCTTGTTTTCTGTCTACAATTGTCCTGATTTCCTGCAGTAATTGAGAATGTTTGGATATATAATAAAATTTTGAGATGCGATGACCGAAAATCCAAATTCTGAGATCAGATTTAGACGTTTATTCATTATTTTTGTTGGCCCTGATGCAGTCAGTGATTCTCCTTCCTGTCGTGCATAAACAAAGCACAGACCCCTGAGCTGCTCTCTGAGCTGTCCAATCGGGACGGAGAGGCGGCGTTAGCTCTAAAAATAAACGTGCTAACGGTGGGGGGGCTATAGGGGGGGCGCTGGGGGGCCCGGGGCCCTGAATGGAAGTATTGATGAGAACAGAGTGTTGGAGCCGCTGGCGAGAGGCCACAGCGAACCTACTGATCGATGTTTTCAGCACATCTCGATGTGATCACACACACACACACACGCACACACACACACACACACACACACTCACACACCCCGGTGCAAACCTAGCGGACGGCTTCTTCTCACTGTGCGAAAGGAAAACATGGCAGAAAAACGTCCAAAATTTCTTTACGTTTTACTTTGATTCCAACTGGATTTGAAAAGCAAAACTGTCATCTGTCCGTTTAGCGGATTTGGTTGAATCTTCAGGGCCCCCTGCTGGCCTGGAGGCCACACAGCAACAGGAAACAGACAGACAGACAGACAGGAAGTGGGTTTTTTGTCCTGGACTCTGTTCCCAGTTTGACCCCTGTAGCGTTGGAGATGGATCTACTGGGTCCCATCAGGAATGAGCTGGTTTGTCCAGCAAGGTGACCTTCATTACGGCATCGGATGGTGAAGTCATGGCGATGCGTCACGTCTGCAGGCAGCGGAGAGGCGACGTGTTTAAAACCCGCAGATCCTCCAGGATTCATCCAAATCATCTCCGTCTGACGGGTTGATAATAAATGCAAAGGAGACGTGGATTTATTTAAGGCTGGTTAAAATGATGACAGCTGCTCTCTGCTTGCTGTCGGGGGGAGGAGGAGGAGAAACAGCTGGTTAGGAATAATTCACTGGATGAATAAAGCAGATTGTCCTGAATCAGAAAATAAATCTGTCGCTTCAGAAAGTTTGGTTTGTCTGGGAGCCGATCGAGCGAAAAATCAAACTCTGCTCCATCTACAAACCTCGGTTCCTGTTTGGTCGAAGTGAACTCTGGTTCTGTTTGAATGCATATGTTAACACCAAGTGGACCGGAGTCCGCTCCAAAAGCAGGAAGTGGACTACAGCGCAGGGGATTCTGGGTAAATGCAACCAAAACAAACGTAGCGTAGCGCTAGCTGGAGGAATAGCTTTAGAAATCTTCCATCTTGTTTCTCTCAAGTTGCGCTCAGTGTCTTCAGAGGGTTTTGTCGTTTCCTTCAGTGGTTCTTGGTGCAGCGCCCCCTCAGGCCAGGAGGGGAACAGGCTGGTTTGACTCAGAACCACAGCAGCTGGAGCAGATGTTCTGGTTCCAGTAGAACCGGGTCGACTGGAACCATCAGCAGGGAAAACAACCTAAAATCCAAGGAAATATTTACAAATTAAAGTGTTTTTTTTTTACCTTAAATGCTAAATTTATTTCACTGTTTTACAGTTTTTTCTTAATTTCTGCTCTGATTGTGTTGCTCATTCAGTAAATGTTCGTCAGTTAGTGATGAATCGATAACTAATGAATCGATTAATCTGGTTACGGTCTGTAACTGCGGCTCGGTTCTGTGCCAGTTTAAATCAAAGTAGCTTAAATGATGCTAATATTAGCACGCTAACGCTTTAAAATGAGGAATTTCGCCCAGTTTTTAACATTTTTACAGTGTAATTTCTGATAAATTCCCACAGAATAGTTTGTAAACAGAGGATGAAACCGGAGCAGCACAGAGGCTGGACAGCCAGAGGTCGTGACCCCTGCAGCCTTCCCTCATGCAGCTGTCTCCTTTATCTCCCAGCTCACAGGCGAGGCAGAAACTTATGATTTGCCCTCTGAGCGCCGGCGCCATAACTCACCCCGACGCCTCGCGCCTGCTGCCGCGGCGGCGGGGCCTCGGCGGCGGGTCCGGTCCCCGAGGTCCCGCCGCGGAGCGGGAAAAATGGCGCCAGGGCGACTCGGGTTAATAGAGCCGCCGTCGTGTTTTAATTGGAAAAAGTTAAACGATGCGACGGGGCGAGGATGTTATTACAGGAGGGGAGAGATGGACGGCGGCCTGCGAGGGGTTAATGAGGACACGGCGGAACCGGGACAGAACCGGAAATACACGGATCAGGTTGAGGTTCGCGGCCGGAGCGGGAAGATGGTCGGACCGGAACCAGGTTTCTGCTTAGAGGCTGAAGGAGCCAGAAGATTTTACTGAACAAAGAGCCGAGGAGAGAAAAGAAGATGAAAATAAAAGAATGAGAGAAAGGAGGAGGAAAAGAGAGAGAAGGAGGAAAAGTGGAATAAAAACGAGCTGCAACTAGAGAGAAGGATGGATGACAGAATAAATGACAGGATGGATGACAGGATGAAGGATGAATGACAGGATGAATTGCAGGATGACAGGATGAAGGATGGATGACAGGATGAAGGATCCACTTCCTGCTCTCTCTGGATAACAAAATAAAACTTTTCCAGGTTTTTCTTCCTCCTGCATCCAAACTTCACTCATTCATGACGGAAACCAGGATTTCATCTCCGTTTTCTTCCTGTTGCTTTAATGAAACCAAACCGTTGAGTTTCTGTCGGCCATTTTAACCAAAGCAGCAGCTTTCAGCCGCCTGGTTGTTACAAAATGAGACAAACCCAAAGTTCCCGTTTCTGTTTAATTCCTGACTCGGGTCCAAGTCGGACTTTCACAGCTCGCCTTTTACGAGTCATCATTTATTGATGGTAAGAGGTCTGCGTAAAGCATTAGCCGTGTTTGTGATGAACCATTAGCGGCGCATTTCATGTCTCGGTAGGAAACGGCGCGCGCTGGGGCCCGTTAGGGGGAGGAGGGCTTCCTCCCTCGGAGGTGATTGGACCCGTCCATTTAGTTAGAGTCCGCAGACACGTGTCCCAACATGCGGCGCTGATTTACAGGCCGCCATGGCGGAAACATGCGGCCGTCAGCACTCAGAGCGGAGAGACGCGTTTAAAAATGGCTGATGAGACGATTTTCACCCTCATGAAAAGTTTAGAGCAGGGGGCCCCAACGTGTGGGCCGAGGGCCAATTGCGGCCCCCTCCGCTGATTTTCCACGGCCCCCTGCAGCTCAAGAATGAGACTAATTGATGTTGTTATTATTGGAATGTTTAGAGAGAATATTTACGTTTTACTGAAATCTAAATGATTTTTCTGAAGTTTGTGGAGGAAACTCACTGAGAAGACAAATTAAAGGGACAGAATTATACATTTTATAACAATTAAATAACTATGTTCATAAAAACGCTACATGTATCAAACATGACCTGATTTAACACCTTAAAATTGGGCCTCTGTCTCTTTAAGAAGCTCCTGCTCTTTCTGAAGCTCCGCCTCCTGGAAGTCGTCCAACATGGCTCCTCCATTAACCCTTTAACGACGTTTTTACCGGCGTCGCTCTGAGAATGAGCTCAGGCGTTCGCTAATTGCTGCTGGCTAGTCTGAAGGAGCTGAATGGAGGGGGAGGAGCTTCTCCCTGAAGGCGGGGCTAAGTCCACCCAGGCATTTTGTGCACCTGGATGGTTGCCATGGAGATTAAAGGACTCTCCAAACACGCATGAAAAAAAAAAAAATCCAGGCATCTCCTCATTTATGCCTGTAAAGGGGGAATAACGTTGTTCTAATTTCACATAATGCCGCCGCTTTAAGGAGTTGCAGTGGCCTAGTCAAAGTCCAAACCTTAAGATCTGATCACTTTCAGCACTGATTAATAAAACGGTTGAGCTGAAGCAGGACGTTCCTACGTCTGCAGCTCAGTGTGAGGGTTTTTCTCTGTCCACATTAAACACCAAACGTTTTATTGATACCGATCAGCAGTTTTCCTCCTCCACACCGGAACGTCGGTCCGGAGTCCGGAGCTGGACGGCGGTGAGCAGGAAGAAACCTTAACTCTTCGCCTGCTGCGTCTGATTTCTGCTAATTTCTGAACAAGTGAGGTCACAACCCGCCTGCTGGGCAAACATCCCGGGAGCCGAAATCAATAGGTCATCAATATCACAGCCGACCAGCAGGGGGCCGGACGAGGAGGAGGAGGAGGAGGAGGAGGAGGAGGAGGAGGAATCTGGGTAAGAAATCACAGCAAGGAGGAGAAGAAGAGGGTTAGTCTGATATACAAGTTACCATTTTATTCCATCCATCCATCCATCCATCCATCCATCCATCCATCCATCCATCCATCCATCCATCCATCCATCCATCCATCCATCCATCCATCCATCCATCCGTTAGCATGTAGCAGCTAGCATTGTGTTTCCACACACTAAATCATGCTACACTGTTCCCCCTCATATTTAGCTACATTAGCCTCATGTAGCTGTTTAGCTAGCTGACGTTAGCAAGCAGCAGTTAGCTTTTCTTTTAAAATAAATCAGCATTTTCACCCTGAACATGATCAGTTTGTTTCAGGATAAGAACATATTTTTTCGCCCGTTTTGTGTCTCATTAAAAGATTTAAATCTGATTTCATGTTAGCTCAACGTCCATTAGCGACATTTGGCACCATTAATGTTCCAACATGGATCTGAAGGCTCCATTGTTCTGTTTCATCATCCGCGCCGTTGAACGGATGAACCACCAGAGACCCAGTGGCAAACTGGGAGCGTCAGTGTGGATCCAGTCCAAACTGGGATCCACTTCAAACCAGTCAATGATCAACCAGTCAGTGAGTCATTGATATCGATCGGCATTTTACCGATCGTTTCCTCTGAAGATGATTAATAAGTCGGTTTGTTCGGTCCGAAGGCCTCGAGGTAAAGAAGCAGAATTCAGACGGACGAAGGAGGAAGTTCTGAAGGTTCTGGAGGCTCAGGAGGTTCTGGGAGGTTCTGGAGGCTCTGGAGGTTCTAGAGGTTCTTGAGGTTCTGGGAGGTTCTAGAGGTTTTGGAGGTTCTAGAGGTTCTGGAGGTTCTAGAGGTTCTGGAGGCTCTGGAGGCTCTGAAGGTTCTGGAGGCTCTGGAGGTTCTAGAGGTTCTGGAGGCTCTGGAGGTTCTGGAGGCTCTGAAGGTTTTGGAGGCTCTGGAGGTTCTAGAGGTTCTGGAGGTTCTAGAGGTTCTGGAGGTTCTAGAGGTTCTGGAGGTTCTAGAGGTTCTGGAGGTTCTAGAGGTTTTGGAGGCTCTAGAGGTTCTGGAGGTTCTAGAGGTTTTGGAGGCTCTGGAGGTTCTGGAGGTTCTAGAGGTTCTGGAGGTTCTAGAGGTTCTGGAGGCTCTCGAGGTTCTGGAGGTTCTAGAGGTTCTGGAGGCTCTCGAGGTTCTGGAGGTTCTAGAGGTTCTGGAGGCTCTCGAGGTTCTGGAGGTTCTAGAGGTTCTGGAGGCTCTGGAGGTTCTGGAGGTTCTAGAGGTTTTGGAGGCTCTGGAGGTTCTGGAGGTTCTAGAGGTTCTGGAGGTTCTAGAGGTTCTAGAGGTTCTGGAGGTTCTAGAGGCTCTGGAGGCTCTGGAGGTTCTAGAGGTTCTTGAGGTTCTGGGAGGTTCTAGAGGTTTTGGAGGTTCTAGAGGTTCTGGAGGTTCTAGAGGTTCTGGAGGTTCTGGAGGCTCTGAAGGTTCTGGAGGCTCTGGAGGTTCTAGAGGTTCTGGAGGCTCTGGAGGTTCTGGAGGCTCTGAAGGTTTTGGAGGCTCTGGAGGTTCTAGAGGTTCTGGAGGTTCTAGAGGTTCTGGATGTTCTAGAGGTTCTGGAGGTTCTAGAGGTTTTGGAGGCTCTAGAGGTTCATGAGGTTCTAGAGGTTTTGGAGGCTCTGGAGGTTCTAGAGGTTCTGGAGGTTCTAGACGTTCTGGAGGTTCTAGAGGCTCTGGAGGTTCTGGAGGTTCTAGAGGTTTTGGAGGCTCTGGAGGTTCTGGAGGTTCTAGAGGTTCTAGAGGTTCTAGAGGTTCTGGAGGTTCTAGAGGTTCTGGAGGTTCTAGAGGTTCTAGAGGTTCTGGAGGCTCTGGAGGTTCTGGAGGATCTGGAGGTTCTAGAGGTTCTAGAGGTTCTGGAGGCTCTGGAGGTTCTGGAGGATCTGGAGGTTCTAGAGGTTCTGGAGGTTCTAGAGGTTCTGGAGGTTCTAGAGGTTCTGGAGGCTCTGGAGGTTCTAGAGGTTCTAGAGGTTCTGGAGGTTCTAGAGGTTCTGGAGGCTCTCGAGGTTCTGGAGGTTCTAGAGGTTCTGGAGGCTCTCGAGGTTCTGGAGGTTCTAGAGGTTCTGGAGGCTCTCGAGGTTCTGGAGGTTCTAGAGGTTTTGGAGGCTCTGGAGGCTCTGGAGGTTCTAGAGGTTCTTGAGGTTCTGGGAGGTTCTAGAGGTTTTGGAGGTTCCAGAGGTTCTGGAGGTTCTAGAGGCTCTGGAGGCTCTGGAGGTTCTGGAGGCTCTGGAGGTTCTGGAGGCTCTGGAGGTTCTAGAGGTTCTGGAGGCTCTGGAGGTTCTGAAGGCTCTGAAGGTTCTGGAGGCTCTGGAGGTTCTAGAGGTTCTGGAGGCTCTGGAGGTTCTGAAGGCTCTGAAGGTTCTGGAGGCTCTGGAGGTTCTAGAGGTTCTGGAGGTTCTAGAGGTTCTGGAGGTTCTGGAGGTTTTGGAGGCTCTAGAGGTTCTGGAGGTTCTAGAGGCTCTGGAGGTTCTAGAGGTTTTGGAGGCTCTGGAGGTTCTGGAGGTTCTAGAGGTTCTGGAGGTTCTAGACGTTCTGGAGGTTCTAGAGGCTCTGGAGGTTCTGGAGGTTCTAGAGGTTTTGGAGGCTCTGGAGGTTCTGGAGGTTCTAGAGGTTCTGGAGGTTCTAGAGGCTCTGGAGGTTCTGGAGGCTCTGGAGGTTCTGGAGGATCTGGAGGTTCTAGAGGTTCTGGAGGTTCTAGAGGTTCTGGAGGTTCTAGAGGTTCTGGAGGCTCTGGAGGTTCTAGAGGTTCTAGAGGTTCTGGAGGTTCTAGAGGTTCTGGAGGTTCTTGAAGCTCTTGAGGTTCTTGAGAAATGTTGACCTGGAGAAACGTCTCCTAGTTTATCTCTTAGTTTTTATTCCTCTTGTCACTAATAATCACTAATAATCACTAATAATCACTAATAATTACTATGTGGGGAGGAAAAAAGGCAAATAACTTTAGAACAGATTAGAGACGACAAGTAAAAAACAGACTAAAATATCTGGAAATATTTATGCCGATCCACGAAATATCGGTATAAATATTGATATAAATATTGGTATAAATATCAGTATAAATATCGGTTTAAATATCGGTATTGGCCAATATTTGTCTTTTTTTTAATTGTACAAAGTGTTAATTTGTTTCTAACTCCACTTTTAAGGTAAATAAAACTTTTACTTTTTATATCATTTTATAATGAACATTCAGCATCTTTCCTGAGTTCTGACCCACTTCAGTCTGTCGTCACGGATACGGATCGATGGCGCTTCCTGTCAGAACCGATCGATGCTGTTTACAGTCGGACTCATGAGTGAAACCAGCAGCAGCAGGTTCTGATTCCTGAGCCTCAACTTCATGAAGAACAGATGAAATCAGGATGTGAGGAAAATAGTAACAATAAATATTACTTTAAATAAACCGAGGATCTGCCTACGGAGCTCCTTTAGAGGCAAAAGCTAATAATTTAGGTTTAGCCTGAAGTTTGAAAAAAATATTTAGTTAAACGTTTAGTAGCTAAATATTAATTAATATTAATTTCTAGACTAAATTTTTAGCTAGCAGGCTAAACATTTAGCAGCTCAATAACTAAATATTTAGCTCCAAAACATTTAAATCTGAGCTAATTATTACACCTAAATAAATATTGATCTGTTTCACATATAACTAAATCTTTAGTTACCTTGGAGCTAATATTCAAAAGTACTAGTTACGTGTCAGTTTTTACAGTGCGATTAATGATGAGAAATAATCTCCTATATTTTGTTGAAAAGTTATTTTGTCTTATTTTAAGTGTACTAAGATATTTGCATTATAAAATACTCTGTGATATTTTGTGTTTTTGCAGTTTGGACAGATATATTTTAATTTAATTGAGTGAAAATGAAATTCACAGAAATGACCAACCTGAATGTAAACATGTCCTCCACTAAATAGTTTTAGTTTGTCTCTAATTTAGCTTTTGAAGCTGCAGGAGGACAGAAAGCTGCTAAAAATAACTCCGTCTGGGTCCAGCAGGTATTTATTACCTGGTTTTAACGAAGCTGCGGCCAAATGTTCAAGGTCAGGCTGACGAATCCGGCGTCCGCGTCTCGTGATCCATCATGGCCGCCTCCAAATTGAGGCTGGAGATGAGCTGAGTGGAAACGGCCGGATGTGGTGCTTTGTTATGTCCACTGTAGTGATGGAGGACGGAGCGCTGCCGTACATCACTCACCCTGCAGACAGCCGTGTGTGTGTGTGTGTGTGTGTGTGTGTGTGTGTGTGTGTGTGTGTGTGTGTGTGTGTGCACACGTTTGTTTTTAATAGCTTGTGGGGACGATTTTCCTGACACTACGTTGTGGGGACCAATTGGTCCTTGTGGGGACCGAAGCCTAAAGTCCCCACAAAGATAGCCACGCAAGTGTGTGTGTGTGTGTGTGTGTGTGTGTGTGTGTGTGTGTGTGCGTGTGTGTGTGTGTTTTCCATCAGCCTGTCTCATTCATTCTTTTCATCCCAGTTTGGCTCCCAGGCCAAAGGCAACAGTTATTTCCCGAGTTTCGTCTCCAGGCGTGAAGGGAAATGATGCGTCTGCTTCGTTTGTTCTGAACTTTTATTATTCATCAAACGAAGAGGAAAAACTGTGAGTGAAAGTTTAACGACACGATTCTCACTTCCCAGGGAATTATGGGAAAATATCCACCAGGTGATCAAATTCACAGGTTGACCGGTCAGCGCCAGGCTCAGCTGTAACGTCAAAAACAACAGCAGTAATTTGGTTTAATTAACCTGCATAACACCAAATATTTAATTAGAAAACTATGTGTTTAGTTTTACCAAACTGAATATTCTGCTTGAAGCTACATGTTTAAGTTGCTATAAAACATTAATTTAGTTTGTAACGAGTGTGAAGCTTGTTTAGTTAGATAAACATTTAGCTTGCTAAGTTAAATATTTATTTTACAAACACAATATTTAGTAATGAGCTAAATATTTGATTCAGACTATTTAGTGTTGAGATGAATATTAAGTTTGATTGTAAATATTTAGCTTACTAGTAAAATGTTTAGCTAGCAAGATAAATAAGATAAATATTTAGTAACTAAATATATTTTCCCAAAGCTAAATATTTAGAATTTTACCTAATTTTTAGCTCATAACTAATTTATTTGTATCTAAATATTTAGCTTACAAGATAAATGATTAGCTAGCAAGCTGATTAGCTTAATTAGCTCGCGCATCAGCCTGCTAACTAAGTATTTGGTCACCAAACTAGAGATTTACAATACAAGTTAAATGTTTAGATTGATGCTAAATAATTTTTCTGCTGACTAAATATTTAGTTAGCAAGCTAAATATTCATCTTGTAGCTAAATATTTAGCTTCCTATGCAAATAGGAAGCTAAATATTCAGCATTATAGCTAAATATTTAACTTGCTAACTGAATATTTAGCCAGCTTTTGAGATTTTAGCAGCTGATGCAGCAGATCAGCACAAACCCCTGAGAAAAGCTGCAGAGCACGGTGGTGGAGAGGTGATGATGTGGGGAAACATTCTGGGGTCACGTGACGTCACGTTTGCTATTCAATGTCCCTCCAGGTCCAACTGCTCTAAAAATGCTAAACTAATAACAAGCAGGTGAAAAAATGTGGAAAATTCCCATATATAAATGTAAATAAATACACTTAACGATATTTTAAACTGTTTTAATGAATCTCTTTCGGCGCTGCTGCCAGTTTTGCGGTATTTTCGGCGCTGCTTCCGGTTTTTGCTGTATTTTTGGCGCTGCTGCCAGTTTTGTGGGATTTTTGGCGCTGCTGCCTGTTTTGCGGTATTTTTGGCGCTGCTGCCTGTTTTGCGGTGTTTTTGGCGCTGCTGCCTGTTTTGCGGTGTTTTTGGCGCTGCGTTCAGGTGGATCTGAGTTGTTTCCGGTCTCTGGAGGCTGACTGCTCGGCGGGATGCTGTCCTCTCTCTCCCGGAGCTCCGCCCGCCTCGGATGCTGCTGCTGCTTGTTTATCTGATTACAGCCTTGCAGGAGCTGCTTTCTCCTTAAAGCGACACCAGTTTAATTAATCAGCCTGAACCAGCAGCAGCAGCAGCAGGAGGAAGAGGAGGAGGAGGAGGAAGGAGCCCGACGCGCAGGATGCAGATGAAGAGCAGCATCCATCTTCTCGCTGCCTCCCTGATCTCGGCGCCTTGGAGGAGGATTATGAACCCGATCTGAGCCGCCATGGATGCGGGGAAACCCTCCGGCTTCTCCTCGGATTTCCACCTTGCGGGATGAGCGGGCCGTGAACGCGGCACGCATCCAGCTAGTCGGTGAAGCTGCGGAGTCTCCAGCGCGGCCTCTGTGAGGTAACACCGCACCCCGAGCCTTCCTCCCTCCACCCCCACATGGACCCCTGACAAACGCCTTTAGCTCCGCCGCAGACGCGCTGCGCCGATGCGGCGCGCCGATGCGACGCGCCTGGTTGTCCGCGCTGCGCGCCGGGCTCCGGCCGCTCGCTGAGGCGCTGGTCCGGGACGGCGGCTGCCCGCGGCGCGGCAGGATGGTGCGCATCGCCAGCGCGCTGGGGCTCATCATCTTCAGCGTGGCGCTGCTCATCCTGTCGCTCATCAGCTACGTGTCCATCAAGAAGGACTTCCTGCCCGGATCCCCGCGGTTCGGACCCAACGGAGGCCCCAGGATGTACATGTTCCACACGGGGTTCCGGTGAGTCCAGAGGAGGTTCTGATGAGGCCTGCTCTGTTTCCATTGGCTGCTCTGAAAAACCAAACCTGACTCAGCATTTCACAGATCCTCAGTCTGTGCAGAAGTCTTAAATCATCCCTAGTTTACCTTCCAAAGCCTCAAATAAAGATATTTTCCCACCTGATAGCCAGGAGGATTTGAACAAGTTTAATATTTACTGAGAAAGCTAAATATTTAGCTTTGAAGAACATTTAGTCAGCAAACTATGCTAGCTTATATCTAAGTATTTCCATAACAAGTTCAATATTTAGCACTAAAGCTATATTTAGTTAAAAACAAAAACAGTAAGTTAGCTAACTATTTGCAAGCTAAATATGTAGCTTCAATCTAAATATTTAGCTAACAAGTTAGTGAGAAAGCTAAATATCTAACTTAAAACAAAACAGTCAGCTAGTTAGCTAAACATTTAGCAAGTTAAATAAGAAGCTTTAAATATGATATTTAGTTAGCAAGCTTAATAATTAGCTTCAAACAAATAGTTGGAGCTAAATATTAGCCTACCAACTAAATATGTAGTTTGCAACCTGAATAGTTTTGCTTTAAGCTAAATATGTTGCTCTCTACTGAACTTGCTAGCTAAATGTTTATTTAGCAAACAAAGTATTCTGTTTAAAGCTAATAATTACTGTTTACAGAAGTAGTAATGAACACTACCAAATTTAAAGTTGTTGAGCAAAGGGAGCCGACAGCGTTACTGCATCAGAACTACATACCATGTTGGTACAGGGCTTTAGCATTAGCTTCTGCTACATATCGCATTGGTGTAGCGCTTTAGCTGCTGCTGGATACCAGGTTATGTTTTTTAGATGTTTATCTGTTAGTGACAGTTTCGTGGGCCTGAAACTGAGATATGGCAGCAGTGCAGTGGAGCCTCGTCTATTTTTCATAGAGCATATCTAAAATCTTGAAAAGAAAATGAAAAGAAAACAGAAAGAAGTGAGGGATGCTTTAAAACTTCTGCTCAGACCTGTGCATCAGTGTTTTGGTGTTTTTGACTTTCCTCTGCAGCTGCTAACAGCTTTTACTGATACCTCTGGGGAGAATATGAGCGTTTGCACAGTGCTGTATTTCACAATGTTAACTCAACCAACCAAGCTAACAGTCCGAGTCGGTTCGTCTGAAACCGACTATCCTAGGGTCAGGGTGCGAGACAGGTGGGTCATTAGCATAGCAGACGTTCTGTTTGGATGCACTACACTTCATGCTAGAGTTAGCATGTCAAGAGGCAAATGTTGCTACTGAAGAACTTTATGTTTACATTATTAGAATGAGACATAGCACATCATCCGCTAATATGCTAAAATAGCTAATTTTTCGATTATCACTTTGACATTTCTGCTAACTTTGAAAACTAATGCTAATTTGTCTTTAGCATTAGTTTCATGTTTACCACTTTGAATGCCAGTCAGCATTCACTTTCCTTAAATATGTTGACATTGTGCTTTAGCATTAGCTTATGCTAAATATATTTGCATTGCACTTTAGCATTAGCTTATGCTAAATATGTCTGCATTGATCTTGATAGATTTATAAAATCAGTCATGAGGTAAAACATCCTGGGATTAAATTCTCTTTTATGTTCGTATCTAATGAACTTTGTCATCACTAGTTGTTTTTGACCTTTGACCTGTGAATCTCTTTTCTGTCACTCAGATTAGCATCTCTATATTTAAATTACAGCAATGTGCAAACATCTTCATTTCTTTAGATTCATTATCTCCAGACCATTTAAACCAACCAGTCATTTTATGTTATATTCATATCAGCTCCTGCCTGCTGAGGTCTAATGTGGTTTCAGAGCCACTGGTGTCAGTTTGAAGCCGAGAAGTCAGATGTTTCTGTATTGTTGTTGTTTTCTCGCATCCCTCCCCGCTGCAGCGAGAGGCCTCCTCGTAAGCCTGACCTGAGGTGAATACAGAGCCGTGTTTTCTACCCTCTAACTTCCTCCTTTTGCTTCGGCTCCGTTTGGCCGTTTGGCTGAAAAGCAAAACAAAATAAATAAATCTGCAGCCGACCGCAGCAACTTTGTTTCACAGACGAGACAAAGCAAAGTTGAGCCAAAGACGCTGACTTTGCCTTGGCAACTTTTAATCATGTGGTGTTGATTTTGGAACAGCATCAATGGAAAGACATGACAAATATACAAATATACCCAGAAAATTGAATAAATACACTTTCATAAACCTTTGACATTAAATACAAGAACAATTTTCTTGATTTTGAGCTATAATTTGGTATTTTTTAACATCTCATGCTGTTTCTGATTCAGCACTGCCTCTTTCTGCCTGAAATAATCTGTATGCCAATATGAATGTTACTGACGACACTTTTTACTTCCTGTTTCTCTAATTTGACACGTGATTATTTTTTATATCATATTAAAGGATCCATATTTGGTTTTTGGAGTTATTAAACAAAGAAATTTACATTTCTAAATTTGCTTTAGCAGTTTTGAACTGTTTTTTTAACCTTTTCCAGTGCAGATGTAGATGCTAACATGTTTATGCTAACTGACTGCGCTAAGAAAAAGGTGGGAAAACACACATAGTTTTTTACATGTTAGCATTATAGTTTGTTGTTACATTTTCTATTTACTGTGAAAATATAATAAAAAAATACTCAATAATTCAGATTTTTGCAGAAGTTTTGAACTATTTTTTAACCTTTTCCAGTGCAGATGTAGATGCTAACATGCTTATGCTAACTGACTGCGCTAAGAAAAAGGCGGGAAAACACAAACATAGTTTTTTACATGTTAGCATTATAGTTTGTTGTTACATTTTCTATTTACCGGGAAAATATAATCAAAAAATCCTCAATAATTCAGATTTTTGCAGAAGTTTTGTTTTACATAACTAGAATTTATTTTTCAAACAAAAACTTATTCAGGTGAAAAAGGCGGCAAAAAAGGCAAAGCTAGCTAGCGTAGCTGTTCGAAGCTATTTTTTTATTATTTATAATCAGTTAAATGTGTCAAATCTTAGCATAATATCAAAACTATTTTCTTATATTTTAAACATTTTGTTGATGAAAAATCAGCTTAATTAGAAATCTATAAAAATAAATACTCATGTAGGGATGTGAATAAATGAGAATTTAAGTTTTATCTTCTTTTACTACAAAAACGGTTCATCTTAACAAGTGAATTTAAAACATTTCAATATATTAAAAAACATTTAAAGCTTTAAAAAAATGATCAAATTAAATAAAAGCTGAAAAACAACATTTGGATTCTCTGTTAACTTGTTAAGATAAGCAACGTTGCTGCAACTTTCTGGCTTTTTTACTAACTTCTAAGCAAAACTTTGAAGTTATTTGCGCTTTGAGTGAGTAATAATATTTCAGAAAAGAGACTGAGAGTCTGCATTTACACTGAGCCCACAGCGTAAATGATTTAAACGACGAGTTTTTAGAAGCAATTTAGCTCCAATATTCCGATAACCAACAAATTAATAAACATTTTTATGTCTAATTCTGTCAAAATTCATCTTATTATGACGTTTTAATCCAGAATGTGCTTCTGGCCCTTTAAGAGATATAAGCAGGTAATCAGACAGGTTTTACTGAGTTACACTGCAAAAACACAAAATCTTACCAACCACTTCTGTGTAGTTTCTAGTGCAAATAAGACAAAACTAAATTAAAAGTAACTTTTTAGAAGAGTAAAAAGTTTCAAATGTGCCAAAGATATCTGCTTAAAAACTAGATACAGATAATTCAGATTTTGTGTTTTTACAGTGTAAAGATTAATATTTTATTATCCATGTTTGAAATTAATCCTCCTGCATTTGACTGTTTATTAAATCAAACAGTTGTTTATTGTCTTCAATTATTTTTTGAAAAATAAATAAAATATTGTTGTTTTTTGAAGTTTTTACTATTTTTTCTTTAAATTAAGATCAACCTGTCTGATTATTAAATTTAAAATACCTTCATAAAACATTTAAAAAGTTGATTTTTTCCCGCTGCGTCTGCATGCAGACGAGCTAAACTGCTTCTGGAAACGTGTTGAAAGGAACCAGCTGAGGCTCCCAGTTTGAACTGGTTTGCTCTGTGCAGCTCCCAGCTGGCCATGAAGCACCTGGACCCAGACTTCCTCCCTCTGTCCAACGCGCTGACCGAGGGTCTGCAGAACGCCTCCAGGTGGAGGCACAACAGCACAGCGTTCACTCAGCTGAGGTACGAAAACCCCACGTCGGAAAACGGTGTCCGGATGTGGGCGGGAAAAAAACGTGGGAAGTTTCAGGAAAGGATGTGGAAATGTTTTATTAAACGTGTTTTATCTAAAGCTGCGGTGTGGAAATTTGATATATTTGAGTGCTAACTAAAAACAACCAATCAGAGCCAGGAGGCGGGGCTTAGCGCTGTCAATCAGGCTTCATCAGCGTAGCATGTTGTGAATGCTAATGCTAGTTAGCATGGCCAGCGGATAAACAGTTCTTCTGTAATGCTAAGTTGCTAGCACATTTAACAGCACATTTATGAGGTTGATTGACAGCGCTAAGGCCCGCCTCCGGGCTGCGTTTGGCTTAGGCTCTTTAAGATAAGCAGGTAATCTGACTGGAAGAGTAAAAATTATTTTGTAATCCATGTTTGAAGCAGGAGAGACATCTTAGTGCTAACTAGAAACTACCAATCAGAGACAGGAGGCGGGTCTTAGCGCTGTCAATCATGCCCTGTCATGCCATGTTGTGAATGCTAAAGCTAGTCAGCATATCCACTGATTATGGAAAATAAACAATTTTCCTGTAACTTTAAGTTGTTTTTCCATCATTACCATATTTAACAGCGCGTTTACAGGGTTGATTAGCAGCGCTAAGACCCGCCTGCTCCTGTCTCTGATTGGTTGTTTTTGGTCATTGGTCACTTTTCACAGATTATTTGACTCATATTGTTCTGTCCCAAGTTTTAACAAATACATATTTAAAACAATCTCTTATTGTGATTTGCTTTATATAAAATAATTTGGCTTTTCCAACAGCTTCCATTAAACTCTCGTTTTTCAGGACGGAGATTTCTCAGCACATCGACATCCCGCGAAACTTCACGCTGACCCGGGACTCCGTCAAAGTCGGCCAGCTGATGCACTTTGACTATTCCAGCCACAAGTACGTCTACTCCATCGGTGAGAACTTCCGCTCGCTCCTGCCGGAAGTGTCGCCCGTCCTCAACAAGCGCTACAACGTCTGCGCCGTCATCGGGAACAGCGGCATCCTCACCGGGTCGCGCTGCGGGGCCCAGATAGAGAAGTACGACTTTGTCCTCCGATGCAACTTCGCGCCAACGGAGATTTTTAAGAAGGACGTCGGGCGGCGGACCAACATGACGACCTTTAACCCCAGCATCCTGGAGAAATACTACAACAACCTGCTGACTGTGCAGGACAGGAACAACTTCTTCCTGAGCCTGAAGAAGCTGGACACAGCCATCCTGTGGATCCCGGCGTTTTTCTTCCACACGTCAGCCACGGTGACCAGGACGCTGGTGGACTTCTTCGTGGAGCATCGGGGCCAGCTGAGGGTCCAGCTGGCCTGGCCCGGAAACATCATGCAGTACATCAACAAGTGAGCAACACCGTGTCAGAGCAACTCGGTTTTTAAGTGCAGTGGCGAGCAACTTCACTGAATCTCAGCTCATTTTAGCTAACTTTGGAAACGCTTAGCGCACTTAGCATCTACTTTTATTAGCGAAATTCTGATCTTCTGTCAAAGCTGTAGATGTTCAACAAACTTTAATATTCAGGCAAAAATTACAAGTACAATGATAAACAAAATTAATTAAATACCGATGTTTTCCTTACATGTCCTGTTCTGGTGCTTTAGAGCCGGGAGCACATTTATGCTAATCTGCTAGTAGTGGAGCTAAATTTTATTCAGGGTTTAGCTAACTGAGAAAACATTTAACACTCTTACCTTCCACTAAATAAATTTTTACGAATAAACTCTAAAGCTGTAATTTACATGGATGTTTTGTAAAGTTTCAGGTGATTAAAGTTTGATGTCTGTTGAAGTTTATTGGCTGTTGATACACCGTGATGGTATAGCGCCTTAGCATTAGCATCTTCTAAACACCATAATGGCATAGCACCTTAGCATTAGCATCTTCTAAACACCATAATGGCATAGCACCTTAGCATTAGCGTCTTCTAAACACCGTGATGGTATAGCACCTTAGCATTAGCGTCTTCTAAACACCATGATGGTATAGCGCCTTAGCATTAGCGTCTTCTAAACACCATGATGGTATAGCGCCTTAGCATTAGCATCTTCTAAACACCATGATGGTATAGCGCCTTAGCATTAGCATCTTCTAAACACCATGATGGTATAGCGCCTTAGCATTAGCATCTTCTAAACACCATGATGGTATAGCGCCTTAGCATTAGCGTCTTCTAAACACCATGATGGTATAGCGCCTTAGCATTAGCATCTTCTAAACACCATGATGGTATAGCGCCTTAGCATTAGCATCTTCTAAACACCATGATGGTATAGCGCCTTAGCATTAGCGTCTTCTAAACACCATGATGGTATAGCACCTTAGCATTAGCGTCTTCTAAACACCATGATGGTATAGCGCCTTAGCATTAGCGTCTTCTAAACACCATGATGGTATAGCGCCTTAGCATTAGCGTCTTCTAAACACCATGATGGTATAGCGCCTTAGCATTAGCGTCTTCTAAACACCATGATGGTATAGCGTCTTAGCATTAGCTGAACTAATTTTTACGATTTGCGCTACTGGAGTTAGCGATTTGCACTAACTCCACTGCTGGAGAAGCTGTGAACAGCAGAAATATTAATTACATTTTTTTTAACATAGAAACATAAAAATATGTTAATGTTTCATCACTTCCAAAAGCTTTGATGCTGCTTCTACTTTTCCACGTTTGTGACGTTCCAACCATAAACTTCAGCTGATTTTATTGGGGTTTCATGTGACAGAGCAACACAAAGCAGTGAATGTGACAGATTAAATCTGAAAAACGTGGAGGAAACTTTATATCCGTTTCTCTATAGCTGCATGTCATTGATATTCAGATGATGTATTGACCAGTTTAGGGGTGTAAATACTTTTACCAGGTGCATGAAGCCTTCAGATTGTGAAGTAAGGCCACCGTTTTGTCCAGATCCTGTTTCCAGTCGTTTCCAGAAGCTAACATGTCGTAGCGTCGCTTTCTGTTTACAGCACAGAGGAGCTTCAGCCTCAAAGCCGGATTATGAGTTAGCGGCTACTTAAGGAAGGGACTGAAAGGCGGCTGAAACCGTGGAGGGGATTTCGGTCCGGCGCTTAACGGTGTCTCAGATGATCAGGCTGCTTGTAACAGTAACATAATCTTTAACAATCCCATTAAATCTGCCTGCAGAGGGAGAATTAGCTCCAGGACTCCTGGACGCTTTTGTCCGTGTCGGTGTGGAGAGTCTCCCCCTCTGAGAGGCAGAGTGATGGAAACATCAGGAGAAGAAGAAGATGTTTTTACTCTTCCTCTCTTTGTCAATCGGTGGAAGGGCCTGCAAGCCCCGCCTACTGCCAGCCACCAACCAATCAGAATGAAGGAAATCCAGGGGCTGAACTCCAATAACTTGGATAAGATAAATGATGAATTCACACCAGCCTCGTTTAGCCCCTTAAAGGGCCGGTTGCACAGATAAAAATGTTAAAATTTAGACAAAATGTCTTGTTATAAGTGGAACTATAACTTTTATATCAATATTGATTTATATCAGGCTCCTATTTCTTGTTGACAGTTTTCTATGGCTTTGTTTTTATGACATAAAGCTCCTTTCTGCTGAAATGTGCTATAAAAACCAACTTGATTGATGGATTTAAAAAATGTTGGTTGAAAGAAAATCATTTTTGGCTTATTAACATGAGCAACATGAGTTTTTTTAATTAGATCATAATTTCCAAATATAAATGTCTGCTGCTCTTTCCTCTGCAGCTACTGGAAAACCAAGCAGTTGTCTCCGAAGCGCCTGAGCACGGGGATCCTGATGTACACGCTGGCGTCCTCCATGTGCGACCAGGTCCACCTGTACGGGTTCTGGCCCTTCGGCTGGGACCCCAACACCGGGAAGGAGCTGCCGTACCACTACTACGACAAGAAGGGCACCAAGTTCACCACCAAGTGGCAGGAGTCCCACCAGCTGCCGGCCGAGTTCAAGCTGCTCCACCGGATGCACAGCGAGGGCCTGCTGAAGCTCAGCCTGTCGCACTGCGCTTAGCGCCTGGATTCAGGGCTAACCGGCACAGCTAGCGCCCAAACTACGCCCAAACTACGCCCAAACTACGGTCCAATTACGGAAAGCACCGGACCTGGAAGAAAGCAAAATCAGGGCTGAGACGTAACTGACCTGAGTGAATTTCCCCAAACCTGCTTCAAAGCTAACAAAATTAGCATAATTAGCATAAAATTAGCATCAAACCTTTGTGCTGCGTTTGTGCTTCAGAAATGTTTATTTGTGCTTCTTTTGCTTAGAAAACCTTAATGAAAGTTTATTCATTGTTCTGTAAATGCGACTAAGGGATGTTTGAACTCTGGAAACTTTCTTATTAATATTTTAAAAATGACAGCAGCACAAATTAAAATCTTTGCTGCACAAACGTTTAACACCAGTTTTGTTGTCTCTGGGCCAGTTGACCTTCTGACCTTTAAACTTTCTTCAATATCTTTAAAGCCATAAGCGGCACAAATTAAATTTGCTGCAGCACAAACGCAGCAGAGTTGATTGACACCAATTTTGTTTGATTTCGTTTTGGAGCTGGTTGACCTCTGACCTCTGGATGCATTTATCTTTGACATGCTAGCGTCACAAAAGCAAATTTTTGCTGCACAAACGTAGATTTTGTTGGATTTGAAGAAGGTGGGCTGCCGACTTCACTGAGGTGAGGAAACGGCTGCAGCTCTGGGAAAGAATCTGCAAACGGCAACAATCCAAAACGCTGAAGCTTTTGTTGTTTTCTATCGTTTAAAATGAAACATTTATCAAGCTGTTTTCTATTTCTGCGTTTCTGTTCACAGCAAAAAGCCTGGTGTTAATTTAACTCTGAAGAGTGTGGACAATATAAACACTGGAAAAAAGTGTTAATATCAACACTGTGGGAGTTAAATCAACACTGGGAATTATGTTAACTCCCACAGAGTTGATATCAACACATTTTCAGTGTTTATATAGTCCACACTCTTCAGAGTTAAATTAACACTGGGCTTTTTGTTGTGTTGGTTTTATTTGCTATATATAAAATCTGAACTTTTGACCATCTTGATATTTTTAGGTGGGCAGAAAACATTTGTGGAGTTAGTTAGCATCCAGACTGAGAGCTTTGGAAAAAAATCAAGACTGTCCTGGAGTGGACCAAGTCAGGGTTTTAATACAAATACGGAAGGTAAAACACCAAAATGCAAAACGAGTGTCATTAGTAAACTTGAACCATTAAAACGGGAAACAAAGCAACGTAAAACCAGTAGCGTTACTATGAAGATGAAATTAAAAACAAACCTCGGCAAAATGCTAGCTAATAACAGCTAACTGCCATTTTTATTTAGCGTGACAATAATCAATTTTCTGATGGTTTGTTAGCAGCTTTAGTTTGCTAAAAGTCTGATAGCTGCTAATTTATGCTAGCTATGCTTAGTGGCCTTTTTGTTTCTTTTTGTAATTCATCTACTTCTTCTTAAACACGTTATAATTTAAGCCTTCAATAATCCAAAAGTTACATTCAAAGATTTACTAATGGCGGCTGCCGTAAATGATTACTAATGTTCAGAAGCTAGTGCCATAAGCTAATAGCAGTTAGCTGCCATTATGCTTGTTAGGGAGACAGTCATCTGTTTTCCACTCATGTAGCCAGGTTTATGCTGTTAGCTGGACATTTTGTTGTTAGTTTTCTGAAAAAACTAATTAAATTAAGATTATATTTAATCACTTCCTCCTGGTTAGCTCGCAGCCTTAGAAAGCTAATGTTGGTTGGCTAGAATAAAAGCTAACAAGCCACCTACTTGCTAACAATAAGTTTCCCACTTTTATTACACAGTTTTACAACAACGATTAAAGCCCAATAAATAATAATAAAAAGCATATTTGTTATGGTTTCTCTGAGCGCCGGGAGGAATGCTAATGTTTGCTAGCTGGTGCCATTGGTAGCTGTATGCAAGTAGCTGCTTCTGTTGCAGTGTTCTGCTCACTAAATCAGTTTTTTTTCCTTGAAAAACTGTTGCTTTGATCTAGTGATTACATTAAACAAACATTTATATTTTTAAATGAGCTCAAATGTTAGCTTAAAAAAACGTTAGCTGTCAGAAACGGATTGTTTTACGTCATTTTAATCTTCATTTAGTAGAACTCCTTGACAAATTGACAGAATTGTTTCGTTGCATGTTTAAAACTTTGGAGTAATTATTATTATTTTTTCAATCTTCCGTGACTTAAATCTAAACTAGCTGCCGTTATGTTGTGTACCTGTAAACCTGCTAAAACCAAGGCCAGCAAGTGTTGCTGCTAGATTATAAATCTACGAGGAGACGGCAACAACGGGCCAGTTGGATGTGCTGCGCCTCCATCCATCAGCCTGACCTCCACACGCAGAACGCTCTACCTCCTGCGCTGGTGCTGGACGTCCACGCTGGACGGGCCGGATCGCGTTTAAATCTACCAGTACAGACGCGAAACGCAACACAATGATGGAGAAAATGACTTTGTGCCAAGCATTTGCTTGGTTTTACAAGGGGGAGTCGATTTAAAACGAAAGCACTTAAGAGAATTAAAGCCACAATTTGTCACAGTCGATGACTCAGTGATGGAAAACACATAATTCTCCTTGCATTTTGTCATGTTTTCAGCTAAATATGAGCTAAATTGGGCTAATTAAAAATGGTTTGGCTCATTTTTGATCCATTTGTTTATGGGGTAAATTGGAAAGTTGGTGGAAATGTTGTGGATGTTCATTCTCAGGTTTTTCTGACTGTATTAAAGCAGAATGTGTTTTTTTGGTGCTTCTCAGCAGTGGCGACCCTAAGAGGGGGGCTCGGGGGGGCCATGGCCCCCTCCTAAAAAATATTGGTCATAAAAAAAAAATCAATAAAAATTCATCTCCATAAAGCAAAACCCAATCAATAAATGTATCAAATTTTAAATTAAATTAAAAATGAAGTACATTTGATATATTTGGCCACCTGCTTCTTTTATTAACATTTTAATTAACTGATTATTGTCAAAGAGTGATTCTGATTTAAAACCTTCTTTCTTGTTATTAATTTTTATCAGCCCTTTAAATCTGCTGGATGAACCTTAGGCTCGTTAAATGTGAATGATTAGCAACATGCTAGTTTTCCTTGCGGGTGAGGATGTTGTGGTTTTATATGTGCTGCCATGTTTGAGTGAAATTAACCCAAACTGGGTCTATTTTTGTAAGCTTCTGCTTTTTGCCTTCGTTTATTTTTCAACTTTTGTTTGTAAACAAAAATACAAACATGACTAGAAACGTGTCTTTGACGAAAAAGATTGTTTTAATCTTGCTGAAAAGGGGAAATATTGTTTTGCAACATGATTAATTATTCATGAAGTCGGTTAAAGTGGGTTATTTTCTAACATGTTTGTGTTTCAGTAGAATTTATTATTTAGCATTTAGCATCAGATTAACTACAATAGAGACATTTAGACGTCACACAAACAAACTGTAGTTTAAAAATGTTTCAATTAATCAATACTTGAAATAAACTGTATCTACTCTGTATTAACCATTTAATCACCAAATAAAGTCAATAACTGCTCCGTGTTTCCATCATTTCTCTTTTCTTAGATCTTCACGTCGTTTAGAGCGACTTTTTAAAAGCCGGCGAAGGTTAAAATGGAGAACCATAGAAGAAGAGAAAGAAGAGATTCAGAGGGAAATGAGTGGAGGATGAAAGGAAAGAAGGGAGGAGATTTAGATCCTGAGGAGAGAAAAAATGAGAATAAACACAAAATGGACAAGAAAGAGAGAAAGAAAGACAAGCAAAAAGAAATAAAAGGAGGAAGTAAAGATAGAAAGAAACAAAGGGAAAGAGAGAGAGAGAGAAAAAAGATAGAAAGAAAAAGAAAAACAGAAATACGGACAGAAAGAAAGAAAAAGAAAGGAATAAAAACAGACAATGAAAGAACAAAGAAAGAGAATGAAAAAGAAAGAAAGAAAGAAAGAAAGAAAGAAAGAAAGAAAGAAAGAAAGAAAGAAAGAAAGAAAGAAAGAAAGAAAGAAAGAAAGAAAGAAAGAAAGAAAGAAAGAAAAAGGAATAAAAACACAAAGAAAGAACAATAGAAGACAGATGTTTTTTTCTTCCCCCGGTTGGACTCGGCGTCCTGCGTCTGTCCTATCAGAGGACGTCATCCTGGACGTTTGTCTCTATCGATTCGTCCACGTCTCCCAACCTTTAGTCACCTGATGGACGACGTCCAGGTGGCGCCGAGTCTGAAGTCCCTTCAGGGACCCCGAACCGCAGCTTGGACCACAGCAGTTCAACTCACCAGCTCACCAGTTCACCAGTTCATCAGTTCATCAGTTCACCAGTTCATCAGTTCACCAGTTCATCAGTTCACCAGTTCACCAGTTCATCAGTTCATCAGTTCATCAGTTCACCAGTTCAGTTCACCAGTTCACCAGTTCATCAGTTCATCAGTTCACCAGTCCAAGCAGACCTTCATCATCCGCTCGTCTTCATCACCTTCTGATCAGCTGCTTCTTAAAATCCTCAGATCAATAAAACGATGGTTTCAGGTTCCTGTGGAATCTGGGTCAGATTGGACTGAGGTCACTGACCTCTGACCTCTGACCTCTTGCAGAACAACATGCAGGAGAAAACGACTCGATTCAGAACCAGAAAAGATCCAGATGGAAAAAAGAATCAAAACTCAAGAAATTTTTAATAAACAAACCAAAAAAAAAATTATAAATATAAACTGAACCTTTAAAAAAGTTAAAAATTTATGTTTTATATTCCATTCATTTAATTTTGACTTTCATTTTGGATCATAAAGAGATAAAAATTTAACTATTTTCAAAAAGAATTTTCAAAAAATTCACTGCAAAAACACAAAATCTTAAAATATTTTGGTTTAGTTTGTAAATATATCAAATAAAAAACTATCAAGACACAGAAGTTTATTTAAATTTCTAAATATTGATCATTTTATGACGAGACATTTTCACATTTTATAACTGAAATAATAATTAATCAATTTTAATCAATTTTAAGGAATTATTGACTGAGAAGAAGCTTCAATCACGAGTTTTTATATATTATTATAATTATATTATTCATTTTGTCTTATTAACTAAGATATTTTCACTGGAAACTGAAGAAAAATACTTGATTTTGTGTTTTTACAGTGTTTGAGTGAAACAATGAATCTTCATGTTTCCATGGTGACGTCCTGAAACTTGGTGATCCAGAGAGAGCTGAGGTCCAGATCGGTTCTGCTGGTCCAGACTGGTTCTGCTGGTCCAGACCGGTTCTGCAGGTCCAGACCGGTTCTGCTGGTCCAGACTGGTTCTGCAGGTCCAGACCGGTTCTGCAGGTCCAGATCGGTTCTGCTGGTCCAGACCGGTTCTGCAGGTCCAGACTGGTTCTGCAGGTCCAGATCGGTTCTGCTGGTCCAGACCGGTTCTGCAGGTCCAGACTGGTTCTGCAGGTCCAGATCGGTTCTGCTGGTCCAGACCGGTTCTGCAGGTCCAGATCGGTTCTGCTGGTCCAGACTGGTTCTGCAGGTCCAGCCAGAGCTGAGGTCCAGACTGGTTCTGCTGGTCCAGACCGGTTCTGCAGGTCCAGATCGGTTCTGCTGGTCCAGATCGGTTCTGCTGGTCCAGATCGGTTCTGCAGGTCCAGACCGGTTCTGCTGGTTCTGAATGTGCTCAGCATCTTAACACAGCGGGTCGGATTATTATTATTATTATTATTATTATTATTATTATTATTATTATTATTATTATTATTATTATTATTATTTTCCTCTTTTTTCTATTTTCTAGTGAAAAAACAGCAAAATTACTAAAATGCAGTTATTTATATTAATTTGTGTTAATTCTCTGTTTTGCAGTTTTATGACTTAAATCAAGAAAAAAACTGGATTATTTATTTTTCTTCATCATTTTAAACTGAATTAATCTGATTTTAAACCAATTAAAGTCAAACAGAAATTAATTTCAACAACTTTTTAAAAGTATTTATCTAAAAACTTTAACATCTCCAAAGTGACATATTCCAGTAAAACTATAATATTTACCAAATGTGTTGAAGCTGCAATTTTTACAAAATTAAATATGTAAAAATTTACAAATATAACTTTTTAAATTTGTAAAAAAATATTATTTTATTTTTATTGAATTATAATAATGAGGATTATTTATTTTTTCCACATAACAAACCGAATAAACACAGTAACATTATGCAGACCTGCTTTTAAAACTACATTAATTTACACTTTAAAACATCTATTTTCATAAAGTTTCAGTTTAAATATAAATAATTATAACAATGTTTTGCTCTAATTTATATTTGTAGAGAGAAACTTCCAGTCAGTTCAGTAGTTAGATAACAGATTATCTCTTATTTGACATAAATTCAGATATTATAGCTGAAATACACTAAAAAAAATAATTTTGTTTATCCAAATCTAGTTTTTCTGCAATAATTGAGATTTTACATCAGCTCTCAATTTTATTTTTCTGTTTTAATTAAGACAGTAAATTAAATGCTAAACCTGGAATTTGATCTGCGTTTATTTTTTATAGTATTTATTAGACTAAAATATGAAGGAAACTAATAAACATCCAGAGAGAAGGAGACATTTTTAACTTTAGCTGAAATTCTTCAGTTATGTATTTTATAAGATGATATTTACGCATCTTTTGATATAAATATTTATCTGAGGAAAATAAAAGAGGAGAGAAAATCTAAAGGTCTAAACTCCTGAAACACTTTAAAACTGAACAGATTCAACAACTGAACAGATTCCTAATACTGAACAGATTCAAAAACTGAACAGATTCATGAAACTGAACAGATTCAAAAACTGAACAGATTCATGAAACTGAACAGATTCATAAAACTGAACAGATTCATGAAACTGAACAGATTCATAAACTGAACAGATTCATAAAACTGAACAGATTCATGAAACTGAACAGATTCAAAAACTGAACAGATTCATAAACTGAACAGATTCATAAACTGAACAGATTCATAACTCTCAGGAGATTCCCACCTTTGAACAATTTCAAAAAATTAATAGATTCGCAAAGGTGAACTACTTCACTGAACTGAACATTTTCCAGACTAAGATTCCCAACATGCTGAACAGATTCATGAAACTGAACAGATTCAAAAACTGAACAGATTCCTAAAACTGAATATATTCATGAAACTGAACAGATTCATGAAACTGAACAGGTTCGTAAAACTGAACAGATTCCAAATGGTGAACGACTTTATTCCCGATCGAGTTTATTGTTGTAAAATGTTGACTTTCTTCTCCTGGTTTTATTTATTTTACCTTCTTATCTCCGTGGTAACTACCCCACTCTGAAAATGAACCACGATTGTGTGTAAATTCACCCCACAGTGAAAAGTCACGCTGTAAATGCTGCTTCTCTTCCAATTCGCTGATTGGTCGGATCCGCATTTAGCCACGCCCTCCACATCTCCCTCCTGGGCTCTGATTGGTCCGCAGAGCCGCCATTCCAGATCCCGCCTCCTCGGAGCGGCAGCCCGGTTCGTCCCCCGCCTCCTCCCGCAGCAGGGTGGGTTGAGCGGCCGGGTAGGGACCGTGGACAGCTCCGCTCCGAGGGGCAGAGCAGCACCGGAGGAGGAGAGGGCTGGATATGGGGGAGCCGCCGCACAGGCCCGTCTGATCCAGAGAAACACACAAAGAGCTGGAGCCGGAGGAGGAGGAGGAGGACGGGGAGAGAACCGGTTCTGACCCATCCCGGAGGAGCAGCAGGAGACATAATTCCGCTCGACCCAATGGACTGAGAGGACAGATGAATGAAGACTGCCTACACTAACGCCTATCGATGCCTGGCCAAGGACCTGGACGCGTACGCCATGAACCCGGACATGACAATGGACGGCCTCGGCAGCCTCCACGGCGGGGTGGCCCCTGACGCGGAGCTGATGAGCGGCGGCTCTTCGGGCCTCCGGATCCACCAGGACCTGGCGCCGCGGCCGGCCATGGTGTCCGGGATGATCCTGGAGGGCAGCGGGGAGTACCGTCCGGAGCTGTCGCTGCCGCTGCACCACGCCATGAGCGTCCCGTGCGACGCGACGTCCCCCGGGATGAGCGGCACCTACACCACGCTGACCCCGCTCCAGCCGCTGCCGCCCATCTCCACCGTGTCCGACAAGTTCCACCATCACCACCACCACCACCACCACCAGCGGCTGCCCGGGAACGTCAGCGGGAGCTTCACCCTGATGCGGGACGAGCGCGGGCTGCCGGGGATGAACAACATCTACAGCCCGTATAAGGACCACATGTCCGGGATGGGTCAGAGCCTGTCCCCGGTGCTGGGTAACGGCCTCGGCTCCATCCACAGCACCCAGCAGGGGCTCCACAACTACGGCTCCAGCTCGCACGCAACCCACGACAAGATGCTGAACTTCGACCACCAGCACCGAGGGCTCGGTGGCCCGCCGGCCGGGATGATGCCGCACCTGAACGGGATGCACCACCCGGGCCACCACCCCCACCCGCACCTCCAGTCGCCGTCGCACGGGCCGGTGTTGGCGTCCACGCGGGAGCGACCGCCGTCCTCCTCGGGGACGCAGGGGGGCGGCGGGTCGGGGCAGCTGGAGGAGATCAACACCAAGGAGGTGGCGCAGAGGATCACCGCGGAGCTGAAGAGGTACAGCATCCCGCAGGCCATCTTCGCCCAGCGGGTGCTGTGCCGCTCGCAGGGGACGCTGTCCGACCTGCTGCGGAACCCCAAGCCCTGGAGTAAACTAAAGTCCGGCCGGGAGACGTTCCGGAGGATGTGGAAGTGGCTGCAGGAGCCCGAGTTCCAGCGGATGTCGGCGCTCAGACTGGCAGGTAGGAAACCCGGAGCAACCCGGAGGAAAAAGCTGGAGTTTCTGGGGAGTTCTGGATCTTTGAACAGGGGCGACCAAAGCGAATTGGTGGCCCAAGGATTGATTTTGTTATTGTGCCCCCCTGACTTCAGTTAAAGGGAAATATACATTTATTAATTCACTTTTTTCCAATTTTAATCAAAGAGAAAAATTATTATTGACGAATCGTCAACTTCCTGAAGTAATGGCCTAAGTTATTTTTCGTCAAAAGTGATCATTTGGCAAATAAGAGGCGTTAATTAATTATTTAATTTATCTAATTTTGCCAAAATCACTTTTGGCTCCAAAAAAACCCAACAAAAAAACTTTTTTTGACAAAAATGTTATTTATTTTTGTATTTATTTATTGCCTAACTCATCTTCTGGCAAATAAAGAGGTTATTATTTATCTACTTCTGGCTACCAAACAATCAAGCAAACAAACTTTGTTTTTGGCAAAAAAAGTTGTTTTTTTTCTTTTTGTTGCTTGAAACATCTTTTAGCTGCAGCTAAAAAATTGCTTATTTAGCAAAAAAAAAGAAGTTTTTTAATTGTATAAATCAGGTTTTAGCAAATAATTACTTTTTCCAGTATTTTTTTAAGATTTGCCAAATTTGCTGCATCTAAATAATTTTTTTCTTAATATTTTAAGTAAAATTAAATGCTTGGCTAAAAGTAGAGAAGATTTTGAAAGAAAACGACGTAAACCCTGAGAATAAATGTTATATTTAATATGTCAAATTTAAATTTAGTTTCTACAATCAATAAGTTCCCTTTCCTTTATTGACTCGACAATTTTGGCCCAAAAAGTTTGTACACCCTGTTTTAGAATGAAATTAATTACTTCATTAAAAGTTTTATTTTATTATTATTATTATTATTATTATTATTATTATTATTATTATTATTATTGGTTTCCTGGTTGTTTCTGGAGAAATGGGAGGAAATGTTAAAAAATTCCCACACTAAGCGTCTTTGTTTTGGTTTCCTCTGCGCTCCTCGTCTGAGTGGATGATTATTAGGAATCGCTGGTGTTTTGATTACCATTATTGATCAATAACAAACCCGGATCGATAGGAAATGACAAGGTCGTGGGATTCCCCTCCATCAGCCCCTCGCTTCCCGCTCTGACGCTCCAGGTTTTCCTTCTCCTCTCCCTGTGAGCCGAAAACACCTAAAATTCACCTCCAGTCTTCAGTTAAATGAATTAAGTTAAAACAAAATGAAGAATTAAAATGTTGGACGTGTTTATAAAATGGATCCCGTTTCATGTGTGGGAGGAATATTTGGTGTTCTGGTGGGTCTGCTGCCCCCTCTAGTGAGGAAAACCAGACTTGTGTCCCGTCAGCGAGTCTCTATTGTCTGCAGAGCCTCGTCTGGCTGTTTCTGGTGGTTTTGTCTCATTATTATTATTATTATTATTATTATTATTATTATTATTATTATTATTATTATTATTTGTGTAAAAACACTCAGGCAGCTTCTCGTTGATCATATTTTAACATAACTGAATATTATTTTTTTATTTTCTGGAGCTAAATCAATTAATTTACATATCAGTAAATTATTATTTCGACATTATATTGCTATCATGTAAAAAAAAAACATTTTGTTAGTTTAAATCAGCATTTAATTTTCTAACATATTTTAAGTTTCTGTCAAAATTCGTCACAAACTCTTAATATTCCTGTATTTAGTTAAATTTGGATAAAGTGAAACGGCAATAAATTCAGTTGATTTAGTGTAAAAAACTTTAAATAAAATACGTTTTTCTCTATTTACATATTGTAATATTTTGGTGATGCAACCTGTTTTTTCGTTTCACAATCCCGGCGTGAACTTTGGGATGTTTGGCCGCGTCTGCAGCGAATCCCAGTCGTTGCTCTTTATCTCTGTCGGCCTCAGCAGGATTTTTATCTGCTCGGTTCAGGCAAATATTTCCTCGGACTGTTGAGCTCAAAACGTTATTTTTCCTCGTCTGACAAACAATCCGGAATCTGAAAATGTGATTTTCCAGATTAAAAATGAGCCTAAGTTACAAAACAAGTGGGTTTTAACAAACGTTGTATTTATTTATTTTTATATTTAGAATGTGAATAAATCAGATTTAAAATGTTTCATTTAGAAATTCCTTTTTAAAGTACAAAAAACAAAAATGGTTAAATAAATGTCAGATGTGTATAATATATACAAATTAGCCTAATTGTAACAATATGTCCAAAAAAAGCTTAATAGTTGGAAATTTGCATAAAATTTCCATGAAGATTTTATGATTTGCAAATTAAAGCTCTTGATTGTCTTTTAATTTGAAATATTTTCAGCATGTTTGCTACATAAACTCTGTAGAAACAGAAATATTTCTGGTTCTTTTTACACATAAAACAGGAGTAAAGTCAACGTTTTCCCAAAAATAATGAGCTCTAACTACATTTAAAGTTATATTACTGCCCTCAGCGTGTTGGAACAATAATAATCATCATATCTGATAATGTGAAATTCAAACTGTTGGTTCGTTACTGCAGCATCAGAAATTAGTGCTGAAGTTTCCCTGCTCTGATAAGTGGCCCAACGACCCGGATCAGATTATCTCTGCAGAATCTGACTGTGATTTCATTACGGCGGTTCTTTGATTTTCCACACAGCTGCTTCGTCAGGCAGGTTCACAGGAAATGACACGAGCGAGCGAACGGGAGGCGAGCCGGCTGTGAAGCGCCGTGGAACCGATCTGAGCGATTTGCTCTTCTCCTCCACGAGGCACTGAGAACGGATTGTCTTTACAAGCTAAATGTAGAGATGAAACAACCAGATTTGTTGGTGTTTTAACTAACAAATCATTTTTTTCCAGCTGAAATGCTCTTTAACCTCCAAGCTAATCTTGTTTAAATCCAGAAAAATCATAAACTGTGGCTGATGTTAGCCCAAAAACTAAAAATGGGCCACATTTATACCTAAAAACAGGAAAAACTAGTATAAATTATGTAGATTCTTGCTAAGCTAAAGCCAAGATGCCTTTGTAGCACAACATATGATTGAAAGATGATTTTCTGTTTTGATCATTTCAATTACAAATACAAACTGTTTAGCTAACATGCATTAGCTAACAGAAACACCCCAAACGCTTTAGTTAACACAAACAAATAAAAATAATTTATTTTTGGTATCTTGAATAGTTGAATTTTCAAACTTCTTTAGCTATTAGCAAGCATAGCTAGCACAAACAGCTAAACATCAAAAGCTACAAACAGAGATTAAAAACTATTTAGCTAAATCTGACTCATAACTTGCTACTTATTAACCAACTCCAACATTTAAACCTCCAACAACGTAAAGAGAGGCTAACAGCTGAACATCCAAACCTCTTTAGCTAACTGAGCATCTTTGGCTAGCACAAAGAGTTGACATCCAAAGTTTTTTTAGTTAATACGGAACAATCAAATTCCTGAAACTTGTCAGGTAGCAGGAATGTAAAACCTCTAAAAACCTAAATTATTTTGATAACAATACAAACGGAACATCTAAAGCTGCAGAGCTAACAAGATGAAGCAACTTAAGATCTTTAGCCGTTCACAGAGCTAAATATCTAAACCTGTTAATTGAATATCTGAAAGTCTTTTTCTGGTAGAAAACAGTAGATAACACAAAGTATTGAACATCCAGAACAGTTTTTCTAAAATATTCAACTGAAAAACTCTTTAGCTAACAGAAACATCTGAAATGCTTTAGCTAACATGCATTAGCTAACAGAAACATCTGAAATGCTTTAGCTAACATGCATTAGCTAACAGAAACATCTCAAATGCTTTAGCTAACATGCATTAGCTAACAGAAACATCCCAAATGCTTTAGCTAACACAAAGAAGCATTCGAGACTCCTTCATTATCTGCTAACATAAACATAAAACAGCTTCTCTAAGACAGACAACTGAATGTGAAGACAGCTTCACGCTCCAAACACTTAAATAAAATAAGATTAAAAACTGTTAAAATAAACAACCTGAAAGCTTTTATCTGACTATGAACCATCATTAACAACTGAACATTGAAATGCTATGCTAACATGTTATGCTAACATGTTATGCTAACGCGAACGGTTAAGGTTTAACATCTCAGCGATATTTATTATAAGAAATGAATTTATTCTGCCAATAAGTCGGGTATTTATGACGGCCTCCAGTTGTTTTGTAATCAGTTTTCAAAATAATGTAATTTTAATTTAAAAATGTTTAAGCAGTACATCATTTTAAAAATGGGTTTTCTTGTTCAATTCCTGTAAAAATATAAAATTAAGCTCCTTCAAACTCTCTCTTAGGTATTTTTACAGAGACTGTGAGAACAAAGGGAGCAATTCTTAGATCAGCAAAGCTACAAGCACCCAATAGAGCTGAGGTCAAAGGTCAGGGCAGCGGATCTGAGAGAATAGATGAAGCACATTTTCCCCCGACCAGAACACAAACCGAGGGTTGCAGCTTGGCAGGGATCTGGAAAACTGATTCGATTTGATTTTTCCCTCTGTAATTTGTTATTTTTTAAAAATCCAACTTCATTAATATTCTGTTTGTTCATGCAGCACTTTAACGGATTATTGGCTAATATGAGCTTTTTAAGAGGATTTCCTTCTTTGTTTTTTTATTCAAATGTCCTAATTTACCTAAATCTTTAATCGTCGTCGTTGACGCAGCTCCTGGTTCGATTCCAGGACATTTACTGTGTTTCTATATCAGTGTTGCTGCAAAATCATGAAAAAATAAACATTTTGTCATCAGTTTTGCTGATTACATCTTAAAATGTTCATTTTCTAGAAAAGCTGAACTCAGAAAAATTTAAATATGATCAAATATTTGATCCATTTCCAGCTGCAAAGCATTAATAATAATAATAATAATAATAGAAGAGGAAGAAAGTTTAGTTGTTGCCATTATTTCATTAAAAACTGAACGACAGAGAGAAAAACAGAGAAAAAATAAAATGAACAGTTGAAATAATGCAAATTGGAGAGCAGTAGGAGAAGAAAGTGGGGAAAAGTGATCAGGATCATTTAACCTCCTTAAAGTTATATAAATATAAATTAATGTTTATGTGTCAATGACAGTTGTTTTATGTTGTCTTGATGTTTTTTGAAGTTGACACTGATACAAATAGTGATGCTAACTTAATTTATATGAGTTTAAAAAATACTATTTGCACTAAATAACATATTAAATATAAGTATTTATTAGATCTTTACCTCGTTGTTTTTGGTTAAATGAGTCAAAGTGCTATAAAAATAATTAAAAACTGCAGAATTTATTTTTTTATTTGCTTAAATGATCACAGCAGGAATGTTTCGAACCGATTCTTTATCCGAGTTGCATACGCGCTGTTAGCATTGTTAGCTTAACGTCAGCGGCGTCTGCGCTGTTAGCATTGTTAGCTTAACGTCAGCGGCGTCTGCGCTGTTAGCATTGTTAGCTTAACGTCAGCGGCGTCTGCGCTGTTAGCTTTGTTAGCTTAACGTCAGCGGCGTCTGCGCTGTTAGCTTTGTTAGCTTAACGTCAGCGGCGTCGGCGCTGTTAGCTTTGTTAGCTTAACATTTGAAAACAAACAAAAGTGGAAATTAGATGTTTCTTCTAGCAGAACCGTGAATCCTGGATGTTCTGGTGATTTTAGTCCTAAACGGCGTCAACATGTCACAGTATTTGTGGATTTCAAAGCTAATTTCCTGTCGTTTAGCTTAGCATAGCACGTGGCTAGCAGGTGAAAACAACAGATTTAGCATCTCCTCCGGCTTCCGTCTCATTTCCAAGCCGTTTGTTTCTCCATTTTCTCGGACCTGCCTCCCCTCCGCTCCGCTCCGCTCTGCCGAGGGGGGAGGAGGTATTATGTGGTCGTCAGGGGAATTGAACACAAGAGCAGAGGCAGCAGCGGCCCGATGAATTATTGATGGGAATCTCAGCGTGACCCGCCTCGGTCTGCTCACTTCACTTCTTCTTCTTCACCTCGCAGCCGAGTTAACCAGGCAAGATGGAGGGAGGAAGAGGAGAGGAGGAGGAAGAGGAGTCCATTGTTTGGACGGTTTGCCTTTGAAGATGAGCGAAAAATGACAGAAAACCTGAATTTAATTATCATCATCAAAGTGCAACTTGTTTCTGGATGTGAGGCTCTGAGTTCATTAGAACCGGCTGGTTTTGGTTCTGATCCAACTTCTAATGATGATCCATAAACCCTGGATGGGTTTGGAGTCGCTGCTGTTAGAGATATTTCTCCTTTTCTGCTCCAGAACCAAACCGTCCCACAGCATGATGCTGCCGCCACCATGTTTGATGGTTCAGTGTGGTTCCAGACACATTTCATCTCATCATTAGCTGCATCATAACCTGGACTTACGAAAGTAAATTCACCATTTTTGGTTGATCTTATTGTGTAAACATATTTAAATAACACAAAACTAACTTACAAGTAACTTTTCAGCAAGTTAAATGAAGCTCGTTTTAAGGCAATTCCTTAATATTGATGAAAAAGTGGCAAATTATTTCACTTATAATATTAAAATATTAAAATCCCAACAAAAGGAGTGAATTTTAATAAACTTTGACCTCATAAGGCTCATCAATGTGAGTTAGAGCCAAACGTGGATGTTACCAGGGAAACGAGTCGACATCCCCCATCAAAACATGTCACTTCCTGTTCTAAGTGGGTGGAGCTACAGTGACGTCACTAAGTGACCTGCTGTTCTGTGGTGACGCAGCATGTGAGTTAATCTCATCAAATGTGATTGACTCACATTTGATGAGTTTAAATGTGAGTCAGTCGCGTTTGTTTTTATGCTTTTATATAAAATGTCTCTCCTTTCGCCCAATGGGAGTTAATTTCTGCTTCATAACTGATCTGATTGGTTTCTGGAAAAGACTATTGTTGTGCTCATGTTGAGCTACAAGGAGTTAGCCTGCAAGTAAAGCTATTCAAGCCTAAAACAGCATCTGAATGTAGTAGCAGCACAGATGCTAATGCTAATGCTAATGCTATTGTCCACAGTCTAGATATGATGATTCGTCACAGCAAAAAGCCCAGAGTTAATTTAACTCTGTGGGAGTTAAATTAACACTGGGCTTTATGCTGTTAACTCCCACAGAGTTGATATTAACACTCGTCAGAGTTAAATTAACTCTGGGCTTTTTGCTGTGTTGAGCTTATATGTCTATTTATTGGGGTCTTTTAAAATGAAAACGTTACTTATTTTGGCAATTAATTACAGATTCTGCAATTAAAATAATTAAAATTTTTAATTAAGTCCCACAACTAATTTATATATTTATGTCTTTATTTTATGTCTTATTTTTTGCACACAAACTTGGAAAAAAAAAAAATCTAATTGTTTTTCCGATTAAAGGTGCAGAAAAAGATCGAACTTCAAATCCTATCCTGATGATTCTGAACATTTTTAATAACTGATTTTCTTTTTATAACTGAAGGAATAAAAACAGGCAGAATTAAATCGAATCTTGATGCTAAAAATCTGAACCAAATTTCCAGATTTTGAAAGATTTGCATTTCTAACTAATTCCAATAAATAAAGATAATATTGTTGTTTTCAACTAATATGCAAAAACATTTTCTGAAAGATGAATAAACCTTAAATTCTAAGAAACATTGAAACCTTGAACCTTTTAAATATCCAAGCTTTTGCTCTTCGTCCTGCAGGACGGACACATGAGCAGAAGGAGATTTAAAATCCACTTAGGGTGAAATTGTGCAGCAAATCTGAACTGAGATATTTTCCATTTTATGCATCCTGTAGCTGCAGAGCCGGTGCATTATTAATGAGCCGGACCGGCTTTATGAAACCGATTACCAGCAGGTACCAGGAGAGACCGCAGCCTGGTCCACTTTCAGGGTTTGTCTCCTGACCTCCTGCATCTGCGCAAGCCGTCATCGATCCGCGATGGCGGATTTCAGGAGACTCGTGATGTTTGTTTGTGTTTGTGTGAGAAGATTTGACCGACACAGTTATCTCCGCTCAGCCTGTCGACAGCAGCGCCGGGAAGTGAGACGTGACCAAGTTTGGGTCCAACTTTGGGACAAACGTCCTGAAGCGACGGCAGCCCAGTCAGAACCAGGCTGCTGACGTTAGCGCTGCTGATGTTAGCGCTGCTGCTGACGTTAGCGCTGCTGATGTTAGCGCTGCTGACGTTAGCGCTGCTGACGTTAGCGCTGCTGACGTTAGCGCTGCTGATGTTAGCGCTGCTGACGTTAGCGCTGCTGACGTTAGCGCTGCTGCTGGCGTTAGCGCTGCAGCTGACGTTAGCGCTGCTGACGTTAGCGCTGCTGACGTTAGCGCTGCTGACGTTAGCGCTGCTGACGTTAGCGCTGCTGATGTTAGCGCTGCTGACGTTAGCGCTGCTGATGTTAGCGCTGCTGACGTTAGCGCTGCTGATGACGTTAGCGCTGCTGCTGGCGTTAGCGCTGCAGCTGACGTTAGCGCTGCTACTGACGTTAGCGCTGCTGCTGATGTTAGCGCTGCTGATGTTAGCGCTGCTGATGTTAGTGCTGCTGCTGACGTTTGCGCCTCGCGTCATTTAGCATTGGGGGAAAGATTTTAAAAAGGGTTAGGGTTATTTAGCATTTTCACTTTTATCATTTTAAATATTTTATTTTTACTTAAAACAACTTCATTCAGTCAAACATCTTTTTCCTCTTGCTAGCTTTGCTAGGACAATAGATTAGCATGAGAACCAGGAAACCGTTAATATGAGGTTTTTAAGAGGATTTCCTTCCTTCTTTGTTTGTTTTTTATTTAAATGTCCTAATTTACCTAAATCTTTAATCGTCGTCGTTGACGCAGCTCCTGGTTCGATTCCAGGACATTTACTGTGTTTCTATATCAGCGTTGCTACAAAATCATGAAAAAATAAACATTTTGTCATCAGTTTTGCTGATTTTTTTTTTTTTTTTAGAAAAGCTGAACTCAGAAAAATAAAAATATGATCAAATATTTGATCCATTTCCAGCTGCAAAGCAAAAATAATAATAATAATAATAATAATAATAATAATAATAATAATAATAGGAGAAGAGGAAGAAAGTTTAGTTGTTGCCATTATTTCATTAAAAACCGAACGACAGAGAGAAAAACAGAGAAAAAAATAAAAGTCGCTTGAGGCCAGGAAACCGTTGGGTTGCTGGTTGCCATGGCGATTCCCGCCTTTTCTGACCAGGCAGAAAAACAAGAATTCAAGTCTCAACCAAACAGCCGAAATCCGGAAGCACAAGAGGCAGAACTAACAGCTGCACACGTTGATGCGTCTGACGTGTTTCCTGTGTGAGACATGAGGTGCTAAAGAGACGACGCTCCACTTCCTGATACGAGGAAAATCCCAGCTGGGATTCAACGGGAATGACTGGGAGCCTGGACGTGTTTTCTCTGGAACCCGACAGGAAGCAGGAAAACCTGCAGCAGTGGGAGACGCGCTGGGTGAAACGTGGACACCCAGCGCGTCTCATTCAGAAAGTTTCTGAATGAGTGACATCATCACTCATCAAGCAGAACAAGATGAAACTGGAGTAAAAAAATGAAGAAGTGTAAACTGTGATGGGTCAAAATGGCGGCTCGGTTTGAACTAAACGGTTTAGTCTCTCACTTCTCAGAGGGAAAATATTTCATTTTTGCACCACAACAACTGGAGCTCACAGCAAATCGCAGCTAATCTGTTACTAACATTTCTATAATGTTGGCATGTCTACCTCTGGAGCTTCATTTAAATTACAATGTAATTCAATGAGATCGACTGTAGAACTATTGTTTAGCACGTTAGCTTGATTCACGCATCTGGAAGAGTTTTCTGGTGTCACAAATGCAAATTATTTCATTTAACTGCATCTGAAAAATGCACTTAAAGCAGCAAAGAGTCAGGTGGACATCATGTTGTGATCAGGTTTCAGGCTCATATTGTGTTTGAATTTCATGATTAACAGTTTTAAAAAAAGCTCTGCGCTGACTGTCCACATCGATTAGGGCGGCGGAGCTGTTGGCGAGCCGAGACTCAGAGGAGAAAATGGTTCTGTCGCAGCTTTATTGGGCCGGTCAAATCAAACGTGACACCCGGAGTCTAAAGTCACGGAGGGGGAGAGGGAAACACACGGCTTCATGCTGGAAAGATTTCAAATGTTTTCCAGGTCAAATCTGAATCTGCTGTTTCCCTCTGCATTGTTTCTGTCGGCTGCTTCAGATTATCAGACAAACATTCGTATTTGGGCTGAAACGATCAAACCGATTAATCGTGATCAGTTGATTACTGAAATAATTGTTAGCTAATAAATGTATCGCTAGCTTGAGTTTACAGACACAAGACAAAAGCCAAATGCTGAAAGAAAAACACAGCGTACTCAAAGTGGCCTATTCAAAGTTTTCTGTCTGATTCAATTAAAAAAATACTGTAATGATCCCAAAGGAAATTAAATGGAGTTTAATTAAGAGTTGCTGTAGATGCTGATGGCTTTAAACCAAATTGAACTCCAATCTATTTGCTGATTTTCTGTGGAGCGTAACTTAAATTATTCCTGATTTTTTTTAATCTAAGATAGTAAGAAAAAAAAAAAGTATATTTGGAAGCTGATATAAATAGCTTCAGTGTCAGTGGGACACATTTGACACTGATGTTCTCCCTGAATGCAGTTAAAGGGTTAACTATGACAACGCCAAGCCACTGGTTGCTATGGCGATTTAAGAATTTTTCTGGAAACGTCCAAGCAGTTTTATGAGGGAGAGGAGAAAAGAGACACAGTTTATAGTTTTATACAAGAGCTAATAAATATCCTCAAACTGAGATTCAGAAGATTCTGGTTGTTCACTTTCTGTCTGCAGTGTTTTCAGGATAAAGAGGCTCAAGTTTTAGTTTTAGAAGAAACATTTGGAGCTGATCTGTAATGAGTCTGGGGATGATCCACTGCTTTCTGGGAGCTTCTGGCAGAAAACCGTAAACCCTACAGCAGTCAGAGACGCAGCGGCTGAAAGTGGACAGAAACACCTTCAGTTTGATGTGTGACACATCCATGTGGACACGAAGCTGCAGCTTTAAATCAAACATTTCAGAACATTTCCACAGTCAGACGTCAGTGACGTCATCGGTGACGTCATCACGTTCGGGTTAAACGTTTTAAAATCTAAAACCGTCAAATTTCAACTCAGATTGAGTGAAAACTGTTAAAGTGATCAGCTGAGTGAAGTCCAACTTTCTGACAGACGTTTAAACTTTGAACTGAAAAGTACGACTGAGCTATGGAGCTCCAAACATGACGGATTTTTCACTCCTGTCAGCAAAATCCCGATATAATCAGTGAAGATTGTTTCTTTTTTTTTTTGGCTAATTTCATTAACGTTGTAGATTTCATTACAACTAAAAGTGAGGCAACATTCCTCATGTTTCAATGTATTTTTCCAGTTTTCTCCAACCAAAGACCTAAAACAGACACAGATGTGGAACAATAACACAAACTCTATTAAATACATGATGTGTTGATAGAAAAATTCAATATTAAGGCAAAAAAAGACATAAATATATCGGATTATTATAGTATTATTCTTGGACTATTATAGGTGAAAGATAAAATATGTTTAACTTCCAATATTTCTGTTTTTTTTAATGTGATTTGTGTAAATTTTAATTAGTGATTTTACTTTAACTAGACCTCCCAGATGTTCCCAGTTTTGTTTCATGTGAGCCTTTAATGCAAACCCATGTTTCAACTACAGAAAAGCACTTTTATTTATTTAATTATTTGCTGTGTTTTTCCTCCGTACCTTCGTTTATCTGGCCGTCCGGCTCCGTTTTGCTTCCTCCGCCTCGTCGGTGTCACAGTTCAGCTGAAATGATTGTTTTCAGGGATGAACTGATGAACGTGGAGCAGCAGCAGCAGCAACGTTTACGACGACGACATCATGGAGTTTGATAAACTACTGAGGTAGTTTATCAAACTACCTCAAAATAAAGCTTTATTTCCGCTTTATTCCGCTTTATTTTGATGGAAATAAAGCAGGAAACGCCGAGTTTATAATTATTTTGTACTAATTTCATCCCATTGATATTTTAAATACACAAGGATATTTTTTTTCCTTTTTGTTTTTATGTATGTAATATTTAATGTTTAAATATATAAAGTATATATAGATATATTTTATTTTCATCCAGTATGACAGCTGGCAGCAAAGTTTCTCCTCAAGGATGAAATGAAACACTTTGACTCGTCCTAAACTTCATAATTTTTAATTTTAAAGATATATATATATTAAATTATTTTTCACTATTTTTAAAAAATTATTCTTTTAAGTCAATTTAATTTAATAATTTTAAATTACTTGTTTTACATTCTTACTTTTTATTTATTAACTTTAGAGTTAGTTTTTAAATGTCTTTTTTTACATATTGTATATTTTTATTTAATTTAGTTAATTAGAAATCACACTAGAGTAAAGCTGCAGATAATCTGAATTATTTTATTTTCTCTCTCTGGTCTCGATGTGTAAATATGTAAATATGTAAATATTCTGATTCATCTCTGGAATCGATGGAGTCGTTTACGGTCAGATATCGAACACAAACCGACGTGTTTGTCGTCCTGCTTGCTCTCCGTTCACACGGCGTTTTCCCTGAAGTGTGTGTGTGTGTGTGTGTGTGTGTGTGTGTGTGTGTGTGTGTGTGTGTGTGTGTGTGTGTGTGTGTGTGTGTGTGTGTGTGTGTGTGAGGCAGATAGATGACGTGGATCGATGGCTGTAATCCCGAGCAGATTAAAAGAGCATTAATACTGGCAACGATAACGTAAACGGCGCGGACCCAGATCTCCATTGATCCGCAGGAACCTGATCCAGACCGGTTCCTGGAAGAGACGGTGGGGGGAGGGGGGGCAGAGGGGGAAGGGGGGGGTGATGGACAACAACAAAAACAAAAAAAAAAGAACCAGAGAGACGAGCTGCACTTGAACGCATCATGGATCCACTCTGCAGCTTTTATTGCATCTTAAAAGTTCTTTCTCTCACAAATTAATGCAACTTTATTGTTCCAATGTTTCCTCCAGCAGACATTAATCTGGTTAAGTTCATAAAATATACATAATTTATCCTCATATGCATTCAGGACTGAAACGATTAATCGTGAATAATCTGTTGTTGAAATAATCATCAACTAATTTTGTAACTGATTAATCATTAACCGGGGTAAAAAAAATACTAAAAAAGACAATTTACCAGAAGAGCAACACATTCAGAGAATAATTAACACAAAAATGTACAAAAAAATATACATTTTTAAGACATAAAAAACTTTTGTCTGTTTTGGCAGTTTTAGCTTGAACTGGGTCAAAATCTGTAAATAAATCTCCTGTTTCTCACCTTTAGCTGCTTAGTTAATAACTGGTTAATACAAGAAACTAATATTTATAGCTCCTGATGAAAGGCTTTGCTGCAAATCATTAATGTTCACTACAGAAATGCTATTACATTTACACAATGTTAACACATTTCATCCTTTTGTTTGCATTTTTAATGAATTTTTAATAACGTATAAAATAAGCTGCTATGCAAACTTAACACTTTGCACGTTCAGTTCTTCCATTCCGGTTTCTACTGCTTCTAAAAACAATGAAAATACTTTTTTTTTTTTTTTAAACAGACAGTTTTTGGCAACAAGTTAAAGTTTTTGTGGTGTTCGGAAAGTGAGCCATTTAAAAAACCTACCAAATGTAACGTCAGTAATCAGCAGACACTGCCCCTCAACCCGTTACCTAGCAACCCCAGCAGAGTTCCGCCCGCTACCTAGCAACCTAACCTGAGCTCCAGCATGTTTTGTCAGCTGGTTTTACCGCTGTACAATGGCTGCTGGAAAAGACGAGTGTTTTGCTGTTGACGTACAATCCAGAAACCATTTGCTGCTTTCTTGTTGGTTGTGTAGAAGGCTCCACTTTTGCTTTTCAAAGATTGTATAATTGTATACACATTTTTTATTTTTTTTTGGATAGATATTAGACCTAATCAAGGTCACCTTTAAATGATCATCCAGGCTAAAACTCATTTTTAGATATCTGGAATGTAATTACAGTTAAACGAAGCAGATTTTATGATAAAATGGCCTGCCATACGTCTAGATCTCTTCAGGAATCACTCCTCCACCACCGTGCTTCGTAGCTGACGTGAGGGATTTCTCCCTCGTGGTTTCATTTAGCAGACGTCTGTGCTACTGAGCATGCTCAGACATATACATAACTGGAATCAAACTCCTCACCTGCAGCTCTCATTGTCCTCGATCCCGGAGCTCATGCCAGGATGCGAATAAATCGGCAGCGATAGTAAACAATAATATCAGAGGTTCTGCCAGATTTTATCTGGAAAAGTAAAACCCAAATATCCAGAGACAGAAAATCAGTTTCCAGAGGTCAGATGGTTGCTCACCTCCTCCAGATTCGTCAGTAAAAGCATTAGAAAGCAGCCATTTTGATGCGTATCAGGCGGATGGGTTTGAAGGGAATCCTCCTCGATTTGATTGCTCCACATAACCGGATTCATTAGGCCGAATCTGTCTGTTATTGGGTTACGTTTCATATTGGATGGATGAGATCCAATTGTAGATATTACAGCCTTTAATGGAGACAGGTTTAGCAGGAGAGAGACGGGGAGGAACAAACGGCGCAGATGCAAATAAATACAGAGAATTTGGCTTTTAGTCACAATTCATCTGGTCTGGGAAAAAGTTTTTCTTCTTAAATGTTAAATCTGTGTGTTTTTAGTGCAGTTTTTCTGAATGGATTTGTTTGGGTCTGCGTACACAGTTAACGATTAATTGATTACTAAATTAGTTGATTACTGCAATATTACAGACAAAAATGTTTATTTTCATCTTAAATGTGAAATTGATGTATATTTTGTGCAGTTTTAGGCTTAATTACTTCTTGGAATGTGTTGTTCTGTCGGCAAGTTGTCTTTTTTTTATCTATTTACTCCAGTTAACGATTCATCGATTACCAAATTAATTGACATATTACCTCAATATTTCAGACGTACATTTTTTCACCTTAAAATGCAAAATATATATATTTTTTGTGCAGTTTTGACTTTAATTACTGCTCTGACTGTTTTGTTGTTTTCAGAAAATTACTTTTTTTTGGTCCATTTACTCCAGTTAACGATTAATCGATTACCAAATTGACTGACGTTAGCTTGATATTTCAGACAAAGAAGTTTTTTCATCTTAAATGCAAAATATATGTATATTTGTGCAGTTTTAGCTAAATTACTGCTCTGACTGTTTTGGTGTTTTCAGCAAATTACTTTTTTTTGGGGTTCATTTACAACGGTTAATGATTAATTGATGACTGAATTAGCTGACGATTACTTAAATAACCGATTAATCATGATTCATTTGATTAATCACAATTAATTCAATGAGTCCTTTCAGCCCTAAATCTGTGTAAATTAAATTCAGAGTGTAGAAAATATGACCGGTATGATCCTTTATTTTGTGTTTTCTGCCCGGCTTCGTGTCGCGGGGGGAAGCAGGAAACCCGATCGACTCGGATCAGCTTCCACGGATCGTTGGGAGACAAACACGGCGGTGAGCGGTTTGCCAGGATGTCCGTTTATAGCCCAGCGAGCTCCTTCGGATCAATCACGTTACGATACGACTTATTGATCCGGGTCCGTGTTTTCTGACGGAGCGGAACGCCCAGAGAGTCTACGGCTTCTGGTTTCCAAAAACCGCCGCTGATAAGAAGCAAACCCGTTAACTCATCAGCTATTAGTCAGGCTTCGTGTGTGTGTGTGTGTGTGTGTGTGTGTGTGTGTGTGTGTGTGTGTGTGTGTGTGGCGTGTCCAAACAGAGCGTTATCCTCACTGTCAACAGTCAGCAGGTTAAAAGTTACTGAATGTTTTCCCTGAAGCTCCACAGAGATGTTTGCTTTTCCAGCCCAGATGAAAGTTTCTGCAGGATTTTCCCTCGGCGGCCATCTTCCTTTTTCAGATGAAGGAAAACAATAAAGCGGTTAATTTAAAAAAATACCTTTTAGGAAGGCATTGAACATACTTTTCATTAAAAAAAGTTTTTTTTCATGCAATATTCTAATTTTTAATTGTATATTTTCATTAGTAGAAAATTATAATTTTCTACTTCGACAATAAAATAGTTTTTTCATTTAGTCTGACGTAATATTAACATTTTTAATGTCATGTTTTCATGAACTATAAGCAGAAAAATAATTTTCTGCCTGTCAGATCAATAAAAATACACATATTTTTATTGATCTGACGTAATATTCTAATTTTTAATGCCATGTTTTCATTATCTATAAGCAGAAAATCATCACTTTCTGTTCTGTCACATAAAATTGTAACAAAAATCTGTGGTTAAAATGTTGCAAACTGAATATTTTTGCGATATTTTTTAAAATTTTGAATGTAGTTTGGCTCCAAACAGGAAGAAGTGAACCAGGTGTTTATTCTGACATCATCAAAAATCAAATCTGTTTATTTTAAAGCTCTTAAGCTGTTTACACACTCCTCATGTAGTCAACTCACAAAGTAGCAACAGAAACCTTGTTTGTAACGCATCTTGTGGATAACTTGTTTATTTTTAAAAAAGGAACAGTGCCGCCCCTTTTGTTGGATGCCGCTCTGGTGGTTTGCCATAATTACCCACATAAACATACAATAATTGTAACTTTTGCTGTTATTATTAAATTAAATCACATTAAAAATTTAACAAAACAAAAACGATTGAGATCTAAATAGAATGTCTCCATTAACTGAATTTATTAGTTGTTTTTAAACTCAAATTTAGTTAAATTTTAGTAATGAAACAATAATCAGGATTTTATTTCAGTGTAAATGTTTGCTAAGCCGAGGAACTGAGCTGAGGAGAGAAAACAGAAAAACATGGAGGACAGAAACGAGGGAGGCGGATGACATCAAACCTCCTCAGAGGCCATTTCCTCATCGGCTCGATGACATCACTGAGCCTCGGGTGGCTGTGATTGGTCAACGCGTTTGTCCTGGTAAACAAGCTGAGATACATTACTGAGCGTGTGTGTGTGTGTGTGTGTGTGTGTGTGTGTGTGTGGACAGAGACGGTTTATCAGTGTATGATCTTTATGTCCACAAAGACTGTAGTGACATCACCGGACAAAGGTCCCCAACACACACACACACACACACACACACACACACACACACACACACACACACACACACACACACACACACACACACACACACTCTTTGTTCCTCTGTAATATCAGCTGTAAATACATTAATTCATTCATTTCTTTCTTAAATTATCTCAGTATTCTGTGTTCAAAAAGCCTCAGAAACTGATTATAAAAACCCTGAAATATTGAGTTTGATTTTGCTACAGTGACAAGAAGTTTGAAGGAGTAAAAGTTAAACTTTCTAAGTTAAGAACGCATTTGAGCATGGTAGGGGAAGCATCATGCTGTGGAACTGCTGAGTTGCCTGTCGCATTGTTGCATTTCAACAATGGTTTAAAAGGTTAGCTGTGCTAATCCTAAAATAACAATAATCAAATTAGTTCTGCTAATTGCTAGCAACATGGTGTTTATTTAAAGCTAAAGTTGAAGTGCTATACCAACTTGTTATTTAGTGGAGGCTAATGCTAATGTGCTATACCAACATGGTATTTAGTGGAGGCTAATGCTAATGTGCTATACCAACATGGTATTTAGTGGAGGCTAATGCTAATGTGCTATACCAACATGGTATTTAGAAAAGGCTAATGCTAATGTGCTATACCAACATAGCATTTAGAAAAGGCTAATGCTAATGTGCTATACCAACATGGTATTTAGTAAAGGCTAATGCTAATGTGCTATACCAACATGGTATTTAGTGGAGGCTAATGGTAATGTGCTATGCCAACATGTTGTTTAGTGGAGGCTAATGTGCTATACCAACATGGTATTTAGTAGAGGCTAATGCTAATGTGCTATACCAACATAGCATTTAGAAAAGGCTAATGCTAATGTGCTATACCAACATAGCATTTAGAAAAGGCTAATGCTAATGTGCTATACCAACATGGTATTTAGTAAAGGCTAATGCTAATGTGCTATACCAACATGGTATTTAGTAAAGGCTAATGCTAATGCGCTATACCAACATGGTATTTAGTGGAGGCTAATGCTAATGTGCTATACCAACATGGTATTTAGTAAAGGCTAATGCTAATGCGCTATACCAACATGGTATTTAGTAAAGGCTAATGCTAATGCGCTATACCAACATGGTATTTAGTGGAGGCTAATGCTAATGCGCTATACCAACATGGTATTTAGTAAAGGCTAATGCTAATGCGCTATACCAACATGGTATTTAGTGGAGGCTAATGCTAATGTGCTATACCAACATGGTATTTAGTAAAGGCTAATGCTAATGCGCTATACCAACATGGTATTTAGTGGAGGCTAATGCTAATGTGCTATACCAACATGGTATTTTAGCAGAAACTAGTGTTAAAACGCCAAATGCAATTCAAATTATATCTGCATTGAAAGACTACAACCCTTGAACAACAATTTCATTTTGACATTACAATTTACATCCAGAAATATAAATTTCTAAGTGCACAAAATGTTCACAATGTTAGCAAAAGCGCTAATCAAAAAAAAAAAAGATCGTCCCTGTTAGCAGATTAGCATTCTACAATCAGGAGGAAGCAGAATGAAAGTTTTATGTTCATGAAGCAGCAGGACGCGTTTCTGCAGTGACATGAGGAAGAACCGGCATATTTGGAACATTTAAACCTAATTACTGTTTTTATTGGACTCTGATTCTGCTGATTCTCAAACACGACTCCAGTTAGCTGAAGGAGAATCAACCGGACGCCGAACCAGAGAGAAACAGAAACAAAGTGGCTTCAGTTTGTTGCTCCATTTCCGGTTATCTTCTCAAATCAGGAGGAGGAAAGCATGGTGGTGCATTAAGTATGACCACACACACACACACACACACACACACACACACACACACACACACACACACACACACACACACACACACACACACCCACACACACACACACACACACACACACACACCTACACACACACACACACACACACACACACACACACACACGGGGCAATACGGTGCTGATTGCTAAGTGCTAATATTGGTGTGTGTCTGAGTGCAGAGATATGAGCATCCATGCCGACGCGCTGCTTCCCTTCGCTGCGTCTCTCAGGATGGAGGGTTTTGGTCACGACTCAAAGGTTTGGGCCAGAAAGAAATGTTTAATGTTCATCTAGGGAAAGCTGTAAATTCATTTAATCTAAAACCATATTTATGAAGACTTTATCAATTTAAACAAACAAAAAACAAGTGTGAGGTTGATGATGTTTACTTTTATCTAAAATCAGATTTTTTGGTGCCAAAAAATCTGATTCACATGTAAAAATCAGCTAATCGCTGATTCTCCAAAGTTAAGGATGTCAGGATTTTAGCAAAAAAAATAAAAAATTGTACACCGTAAAAATGACAGTGTTGAATTAACACCCAAAGGTGTCTAAATGTGTCCAAGTCAGCTGGTGTTAAATTCAACAATAGAGTGTCACATTAACATTTACAGCGGTGTTAGTGTTAAAATATATTAAAGGTAACACCAGTGTAGTGTTGATCACAAAACATAATGTGGTGTTAAAAAGTAAATAATTGACCCACAAGGTGTCAATATCAATCAAATCCAGTGGAAAATATTCAAAACAAGACAGAGAAATGGAAAGTTTAACTTTTCTTAAACCCATTTCAGTTTTATAGACCAATGAAAATCGGCGTCCATCTTTTAACACTTTCAAAAGTGTTAGTTTAACACCTGATGACTTGGACTCATATAGACACTTTTGGGTGTTAATTCAACACCGGCATTTTTACTGTGTAATTCAGCATCAAGACGAGCAGTGTGAGCCGACCCAAAGCCGATTTTAGTCTGAAAAGTCTAAATTTGTGGAGGAATATATGTTCGGTTTCATACACAAATATCGACCAATCGGTGCCTCCGTACATTAAAGCAAAAAATAAATAAATAAAATCCGGACATGATGAATGCAGCCTTGATTGATTTAAGTGAAAATTATCTCTCAATGTTCCTGAAAGTCAGATCTATTGGATGGTTCTTCCAGAACCTGAAATCCTGCTTTACCTGATCCAGAACCGGTTCTGATCATTGTTCTGTTGGAACCCTGAGTTTCTGGACTCCTCCAAACGTTCTGGTCGTTTTGGTCAAACGACTTCATGTTTGTCCCGTTTCTCCATCAAACGTTTGATGCTACAGATATCCAGACATCGATATCGAATCGGTTCATCTCTAGTAAATATTGATTATTGGCAGAGTTGGGTCGTAACCACTTACATTTACTTAAGTAACTTTCTAAAATAAATATTTTTTACTACGCTGTACTTTTATTATAAAATATATCTGCTCTTACTTGGGTAAAATTTCTGGATTTTCTCCCACTGAATGAAAAACAATCAAGTTTTAGCCAAAAAAATCACCAAACTCAGACACAAACCTGATGTTTCTGTTATTGAAAGAAACTGATTTGGAAATTTTTTCTTTTGCCTGATTTTGTTATTTTGTTGCTTGTACACAGTAAAAATGCCAGTGTTAAATTAACACCCAAAAGTGTCAATATGTGTCCAAGTCAGCTGGTGTTAAATTCAACAATACAGAGTCACATTAACATTTATAACAGTGCTGGTGTTAAAACATATTAAAAGTAACACCAGTGTAGTGTTGATCACAAAACATAATGTGGTGTTAAAAAGGTAAATAATTGACCCACAAAGTGTCAATATCAATCAAATCCAGTGGAAAATATTCAAAACAATACACAGAAATGGAAAGTTTAACTTTTATTAACTTTTCTGTATTATAGAGAAAATGGGTGTCAATCTTTTAACACTTTCAAAGTGTTACTTTAACACCTGCTGACTTGGACACATATAGACACTTTTGGGTGTTAATTCAACACCGGCATTTTTACTGTGTATGAATTATTGTCATTTTCATCCTTAAAACTTTATAATGATGATGTAATTTTTAAAAATCAAATGATTGATAATTTGATCAGTTACTTTTTACCAAATACTTTTTTACTCTCACTTCAGTAAAATTTTTTGGTATTGGTATTTGACCAAAATTTGGAGGAATACCATATTTGAATATCAATGTTTGGGCTGATATTGATATTGGCCCAAATGTCCTTCAGTGCGATATCCTCTCAGTCCCACAGACCACGGTGGTGGCAGTATCATGCTGTGGGCAACGTCTTCTCATTTCAGTTGGGGTGTATGTATATTTTTGACTCTGTTACCTGGGAGAAAATCTCCAATCAGACTCAAAACTTGTGCATTAAATCTCGGTCTTTCGGGTAAATAGTGGAGAGAGCAGACGTCAGAATGAAGCGACGGCCAGCGGTCGTGAAAAGTCGCCGGCATTAACGAGCTGATTAACGACCGGACCCAAACGGAGAGCCGCGGCGTCCAAAGCGGCGGCGCCAAGCAGTGGAGTGTACGTTTGAAGGGCGACTTTATTACTTACCCTGCACTTATGTGCCCTCTGTGTAATGGATACCAGGGCTTAAGTGGTAATGGTGCAATAAAGACACAGAGGGAAGAAGAGGAGAGACGCTGGGAATGTTGAAGGTAGGAGGAGACGATGATGAAGATGATGGAGGAGGAAGGAGAGATGCTGGGATAATGGAGACGGATTTAAATCAAAAGGAACAACTAACAAGGCAGACTGGAAGTCCAGGAGAAAGTATTTCTCCCCTTATTTCTAATGCTAAGAGGTGGTTAGCTTTATGCCAGGCGTAACAAGATGGCTGACAATAGCTGGGCGAGATTTAAGGAGGAGCGGCTAAAGCAAAGGAGGTGGATTAGCAGAGCTGATGGTGTCATTATCCAGGACATGTTATTCTGCTGCCTGAACGTTGAGCTGCTAGCATGTCAGGATAGTCTTCAGTCAGAGGCTCCTTTAGATTCGATGCAAGACTGACTGCTACAGCAGAGCCAACTAGAATGAGCGTTAGGGAAAAGCTAAAGAAAGAGAAAAATGTATTCCAAAAGTAAAGTGGGACAAGATTAAAGCAATAATATTATCACTTTATTCTCATTATGTCAAATTAATTCTCATTATTTAAACTTTATTCTCGTGTTATTTGACTTTATTCTCATCCGATTACTTTTTCCTCATCTCATTTCTTTCTTTACAACTGAAACTAAATGTTTGGTTTTCATCTCTGGATCATTTTATGATTCTACTCTTCATCAGTCTGGTTTTATAGTTGAGTTGTTGACAAAAACTGACATAAATGGAACAAAAACCCCCATTAGATGCTTGATTCTTGGACAGACTGATCAGGTTTTGGGGTAAAACGAGTTTCAGGTTCAGGTGTTTTAGTTTTCTGAGCATCTCCGGCTGCCGCAGTGTGTCGTCGTCCATCGGACTCGTCGGTGCAGCCGTGGAGACGGAGGCCGTCGTGTAGAAGCTGTAATCCGTCTTTGTGGTGAGGATAAAAACAGTCTGTAATGACTCCACCGAGTTCCTCTCCCTGCAGCTGTAAGATGAAACCAAGGCTCACTGACTCACTCACTTCCTGTTTCAACTTTTAATAATGAACTTAACTCCTGTAACACGACCTATAACACTGAAATGTAGCATAGAGGCTTTACACAGAGAGAACCGGGTTATATTTTGGCTTAATGATAAAACTGACATCCATAACGGCTGATTGATGCAGAATCTGTGCTTGTCAAACACGAAGCTGTCAAAACAAATCAAAACAACCTCCTTTTTGCCTTGGCGATTGGTTGTTTTTCACAGGAAAATACTGGAACTTAGCAGAAACAGTGTAATTATAAAAATTTAAAAAATGCTTAACAATATATACTATCAATGTCTTTGCAGATTTAGAAACGATTGTCTTATTTTGACTGATCAAAGAGAGAAAGTTTAAGAAACAAACAAAAAATTAAAGTGGGCCAAACAGACAACCCTGAGGGACGCCATGTTTAACCGTACAGCTTACTGTTTCTTCTAAACTGTTGAGAAATTTAGATGAAAATAAACGTAGCAGGTTTGAATGCTGACTTCCTCTACCAAAGTCTACAGGTGGTTGTAATGATGCTAGGGGGCGCTGTGGAGGAATTACGCCACATTTTCTGCACTAAATAATTAAGGATGTTGACTCTTTCCTCACCAACAGATGGAAACATGGTTAATTTACATTTTCAAAGCTGAAACCTGTCAGCCAATCAGACTCAATCACCACTTCCTGTTGGGAGCCACCAGGAACCAGGATGTTCATTTGTATGTTGAGCTACTTTTAAGGAGCGTATTAAAATATGAGACTATTAAAACACAAGATGATGTTGATTAGGAATTTTGTAAAATCAATTATGTGGAAATATTGGCACATTGCTTTGCTCTGAGTTTTTATAAATAATCATTTTTGATATTAAGCTGGGTTTTTTCATGTGGATGAAAAGCCAAAGCACCTTAAAATGTTTCAGTTTTCATAGAGTCATGTTTGGACTAGGCCTTTTTCTATCCATCATGGCACAAATCAGTATTTCCAGTTCAGAAAGCCCTAAAGTTCAATCAGGAAAAGATAAAAAGTGTTGAAACGAACCGTTTTCTCACATGTTCTTCCATTTCTCCGTCGATAAAACGTCGTTCTTGGTGTTTGTGTTGTCGGTCCAATCGGCTGGTTCATCCAGTGAAGAGCGACTGAGAGCGGCGGCGGTGGCTCTTCAGACCAAACACTCAGCTTCATTCATGTGAAGAGCAAAAAAGGCTTTTAAAGTAGAACAGAGGAGCAGATTGCAGGACTTGACCTTTGGTGACCTTTGGATTGCAGGGCGGCTTTTCCTCTGATGCAGAGACGTGAGAAACTGAACTGATGAAAGAAACTTTGATGATTTAACTGAGACTCAGCAGTTTTACAGCAAGAGAGGAGAAAGTGATGATGATGATGAAGATGGTGATGATGAAGATGGTGATGAAGATGATGATGAAGATGGTGATGAAGATGATGATGGTGATGATGAAGATGGTGATGATGAAGATGGTGATGAAGATGATGATGGTGATGATGAAGATGATGAAGATGGTGATGATGATGATGAAGATGGTGATGATGATGAAGATGGTGATGATGATGATGATGGTGATAATGATGATGATGTTGTTGGTGATGAAGATGGTGATGATGATGGTGATGAAGATGATGATGGTGACGATGATGATAATGATGATGATGGTGATGATGAAGATGGTGAAGATGATGATGGTGACGATGATGATGATGATGGTGACGATGATGATGGTGATGATGATGATGAAGATGGTGATGATGATTATGATAATGATGATGATGATGATGATGGTGATGATGAAGATGATGATGATGATGATGATGATGGTGATGATGACGATGAAGATGGTGATGATGATGATGATGATGGTGATGATGATGATGATGGTGATGATGATGATGGTGATGATGATGATGGTGATGATGATGATGGTGATGATGAAGATGGTGATGATGATGATGATGATGATGATGATGGTGATGATGAAGATGGTGATGAAGATGATGATGGTGATGATGAAGATGGTGATGAAGATGGTGATGATGATGAAGATGGTGATGAAGATGAAGATGGTGATGAAGATGGTGATGATGATGGTGATGATGATGATGATGATGTTGGTGATGAAGATGGTGATGAAGATGGTGATGATGATGGTGATGATGATGATGATGATGGTGATGATGATGATGGTGATGAAGATGATGATGGTGATGATGATGATGATGGTGATGATGGTTATGATGGTGTTGGTGATGATGATGGTGATGATGAAGATGCAGTGAGTTTCAATGCGATGAATGGTGCTGACCCTCCATGACACCTCGTGGTTTTTGGCAGTAAAATCGTTAAAATAATGTTTAGTCTTTTGTTTGGTGAAGCAGGAAGTGGATGCATGATGGGAAACGGAGTCCGTTCAGCTGCTGTGGTTCAAACAGAGAAAGTTTCTCGATTGTTTCACGAAACATGATTCATATCTGCTGCAACAAGACGCAAAATTTGTTAAAACAAGAAAGTTTCTTGTAGAGAAATTTAATGTTTTCACAAAATGTTTTTTTTACATCTCGTAACTTGAGTTTCTGGACTTGGTTAGATGGTTTTAGAAAGTTTCTCATTGTTACAGTAAGATGAAACTTCAGATTCGTGGAACGTGAATCCTCATTTTTGGCACATTTTTTTCCACAGGAGATATTTAAAATATTGAGAGGAAAATGCATCTTGGGATGCATTTCGCCACAATGCTACTTGAAAACAACATGTTAGCTTCAATGCTAGTGACTTAATGCACACGGTTTAGCCTCACGTATCCTGGATTCGTCTTTTCATAGAACTTTCTGCGGAACGTAAATCTAAATTTTTATCATAAATCATTTGGAAATGTTTTTGTGGAGAATATCTAAAATATTCAAAGGAAATGCATCTTGGGAAGCTGAAGCATTTCGCCACAATGCTACTTGACAAGCTCTTGGCTGGGATTCGCAAACAAAATGTTAGCTTCAGTGCTAATGCTAATTAATGTACATTTGCTGCTTCACCTGTTAAATTAGCCATTTATAAGCATATTTAGAGGTTGACACATTTGGACGAGTCGTACCTGAGGACACGTTTCTCATCTTTTCATCCTTTTTAAGGTTTATCGCCTCTAATAGGAGACAGAAAACCTCCATGTGACGAAGCAGCGGAGAGAAAACAGCAGAAAGTGTTGAGTTGGTGTTTCCTGCTGCGCCGTTAGCGTCTCCTACACGGAGCTGATGAAAGGCAGAGGAACCCTGCCGTATCGATCCCATTGATCCGCCCCTCACCCCTCAAGAACAACCACCCCACCTCAGAACCGTGAACCTTCCTGAATAATATAATTGTGTGTTTGATCCTCACTGTAACCCAGACTGGGAGAGAAAAGCTTCACCTCTGGTGAGATTTCCATCGCTCCTGATTGAGAAAAAGAAATTAGCAGTTGCTCTTAAATAAGAAATAAAACCACATGTAGATAAGTTTAATGGAATCTGTAGGCCTGTTGCAGTTAATCAATTAATCACATGTGCAATTAAAATAGGCTCCATTTGCATGATTTATTGTTTTTTACTTTTCTCTCTCAACTTGGACAGTTTTGTTTACAGAGATGCCGTAATTCATTTTCCTTGTCGTTTTCGTTATTTGGTTTATTTATTTTGGATATTTAAAATGGCGTCCAGTTCCAGTCTTAGAATTATTGTGTTCTTGCATTATATTACTTGAAAATGGTCTCAAAACAACAATATTATTGTTTATCGCAATAATTTCTGGGACTATTTATTATCTAGCAAGATTTGTTGCTATGCATCGTTATAAAAACACGCCGTGCCGTCATCCTCCTACCACTTCCTGTCGTTGTCTTTGTCATTTCCTCCAGTAGTAAGATTCAGTTTTTGATCATGACTCATGATGTTTGTGAAATATACACATTTCAATGCAGCTGAAGAATCACCCTATCCTAATTTATAGGGAAAAATGTGTTGTTGTTTTTTCGCAAATTTGACGTGTTTCCGTTATTTTCGTAATTCCAATTTGCGAAATACTAGCAGAAAAAATGTCCTGTGTTTTTTTTTTTTACCAAAGAAAAGGAAAATCCTCAATTTTTCTTCACATTTCATGAAGCAGGAAGTTGCGCTCAGAGTCGTCTTCACAGGTTTTTGTGTTGTTTCCTTCGGTGGTTCTTTCTGCAGCGCCCCCACAGGCCAGGAGGGGAACAGGCTGCTCAAAGGGTTTGGTTGGTTTGACAGAAAACTGCAGCAGCTGAAAATTTAACAAATGTTTCAATTTTGGTCAAGTCTACCAGTGAAAACATCCTTGAAGTCCTAAAAATATTGATATTTACAAATTATTATAGTTAACTGAAGTGGATTTTATCAACATTACTTTAAATACAGATTACGGTGTTAAAACTGCAGATTTTTTTAAATCTGTTATTGGGGTTCAAACCATGCAGTACATGTTTGTCCAGTGACCGATGTTTAAATTTTGGTTCGTGTTTCTGTCTGGATCGTTTTCCTCGGATCCGTCCAGCTGTCCTGCTACGTTTAAAGTCCAGGATTTAAACGCCGAATCAACAAAAACCAAACAAACAGCTTTCTGGGCTGAAGTACACGATGTTCCTGACGCTCATTTCAACGGCGAACGAGCTGAATCAAACGAAACGGGCTGAGGAAGGAATCCTGGGATATTTATAGGAGAGCAAATACATTGATCAGAGAGTAAAGAGGCAAATAAAACGTTACATATTATAAGGAAACAGGTTTATAGGAGGGAAAGCTGGGTGAACATTAACAGACGGGGATTATGGTTCAAGAATTGCTTTTAGAGTTAAATTCACATTATTTGTCTTCCAAACACAGATTAATTTATATCCAGAGATCAACAGCGCCACCTGTCTGCTTCTATCAGGAACTGACAGCTTTAAAAGCCCTTCGTTCACCTCGGCTAAGAAAAACAGGATCCTCTTCCAAACGGCAAACAAAACCGACAGAGGTGATGCAGGTTTGATGAACTGACAGCTGTGTGTGTGTGTGTGTGTGTGTGTGTGTGTGTATGTGTGTGTGTGTTTACAGCGAGGGTAGCTTCCCCTTACATAACAGTTCTGTTACAGAGTCCTTAACCAGATTCGTATTGATCAGCCGGGCTCCGACTCGTGCATACTTAATTCAGGGAGGTAATCAAATCAAACGCACCCAGACCTCCTGGTCTCCTCCCACGAGGCGTTAATGTCGCTTTTATCAGCTCTTCGCTGCTCGAAACAAGATTTTTCTACTGTTTACTGCAAAACTCTATATGTTCGTGTTTGGCTTTAGTTATTTTAAAACAGGAGTTACAGCCTGCAGCTCTTCAACTAACTCAAATAAATGGCAAATTTTGAAGAAAAAAAAGGAAAAATTTCTGTCAGAAGACTCAGAAATTTTTAGATTAATCTCAGAAACGTTCTAGAAAGCATAAGAACATTTATACATTTCAAAATTCGAACACTTCTGACTTTTAAAAATAAGATATTTTCCAGTTTTTAGGAAATTTCTGAGATTTTTCTTGCAAATTTCTGAATTGAAATGTTCAAACTAATGTATTGAAATGACAAAAGAATATATATTAATACATTTATATGTATAAATACATATATTATTTTTTTGAGCAGGGTATATATTCACATTAGTGAGATATTTGAAGTAAAAATGGGAGAATTTTTTAATTTTGCGGGAATTTCTGTCAAACATTTTTATTCTTAAAACCCACTTGTTTAGAGTTGCTTATGGCTAAATTGCAGGTTTTGATGTCTTTGTTGTTTTTAATGTTTTCATCTAGTTATTAACTTTTTTTCACACTGTCTATGTAAAGCCCCCCCGGAAAACGTCCCAGTTAAACGAATCTATATCTGGGGGTGTGAGAATCCTTGTTGAATAGCGTTTTAACTAAAACTCTGAGGTGTGAGAATCCTTGTTAAATGGCGTTTTAACTAAAACTCTGAGGTGTGAGAATCCTTGTTAAATAACGTTTTAACTAAAACTCTGAGGTGTGAGAATCCTTGTTAAATAGCGTTTTAACTAAAACTCTGAGGTGTGAGAATCCTTGTTAAATGGCGTTTTAACTAAAACTGAGGTGTGAGAATCCTTGTTGAATAGCGTTTTAACTAAAACTCTGAGGTCTGAGACGTTTAACTGAAGTCCTACAAGGGGTGCAGGTTTTAATGTTTTTATCTTTTTTAACCTTTTTCTTTATAAAAAAAATTTTTCTTTGTCTTTCCAGCTGTTTATTCAATGTCACATCCTGTTTTTATTTTAATTATGTGAAGCACTTTGAAATGCCTTGCTGCTGAAATGTGCTATACAAATAAAATTTGATTGATTGATTGATTCTTCAAAGAATTTAGGGTGAAAAAATGCGGGAATCTGTTTTTACTTACGTGACTGAATAACAAATATTTATGCCAGAAAATATCAAATTCTTAATTTCTTCTTAAAACAAACAGTAACTTTAATTTTCCTCTTCTCCAAACCCTGACTTCCTCCCTGGTGTTTTGTTTCCCAGCATGCAAGCGGAAGGAGCAGGACACGGGGAAGGATCGCAACAACACACCAAAGAAGTCGCGGCTGGTCTTCACCGACCTGCAGCGGCGCACCCTGCTGGCCATCTTCAAGGAGAACAAGCGGCCGTCCAAAGAGATGCAGCTCACCATCTCGCAGCAGCTGGGCCTCGAACTCACCACAGTCAGCAACTTCTTCATGAACGCCCGCCGCCGCAGCCTGGACAAATGGACAGACGACGGCGCCAGCCCCGGCGGCCAGTCCTCGGCGTCCAGCACTTGTACCAAAGCATGATAGAAGACGGGGAGCCGGAAAAACGGAGATACGGGGACAAACCGGGGTCAGGGGGGGTCAAGGTTTCGTCCGGTTGAAGCGAAACTTAAACTTTTTACACGATTTTCTTTTTTTCCTTTCCTTGAGGGTACAAACAGAGAGAGGGGCTGCTCACTGCCACGACTTGTAGCCAAATCGCCTTCTGCAAATTTATCGTAAACATAAAGAAAGCTGGAGGGTAAACTCATTAAAAACATACAAAACCTCACTTTGGAGGGGAAAACCTTCTAAATCTTCAACTGTCCACCGCTGATGTCTCCTTTAGGCTGACACACTAGCCCAAAAACCAAAGACTAGAAGACAATGTGTGTTTTCTATTATGCAATATAAGCTAGGAAACAACCAAACACGAAACCAAGGACAGCTTTATGACTGCAGAATGTGAGAGACGCTCTGGGACGTTTTCTCTTCTGTTCTCCTCAACGGTCCAATCAGGAGTTGGGTTTCAGTTCAACAGTTCAAGCAATAGACAGTTTGGGTCTGAGGGGACTTGAACTTTCACCAAACCAAAGATAGACGATAGTTTTCACCTTAACGACAATTCTTCACCTCAAAATCAGCGTTCAGATTTGACTCTTTAAAGAAGGTGGTGCCGAAATATGCAAGCACAAACATTCATGGGACGACCCAACAACGTTCAGCTCGAGCTTCATCAGAACCCTTAGCGTTAGGTTAGGTGGTATAAACTACATGTGAGTGAGCACAATCTTGAAGCACATTTTCTTTGCAATAGAACCGGAGCCGACGGCCGACCCGAGTGGGCTTCGCATCTTAGAAAACTCAGGATGCCATTTATTTTCTAAACAGTGGCTGAAGTCCATTCGGTGCGCGTCACAAACACGCCGTGAAGTCCTCAAACGCATCCAGAGATGGTTTCTGAAGTAAAACACAACTTTAAAGAGTCATTTCCTAAATGTTCCCCGTTAACTACAGGCTAACGCTAGCTTACCATCGCAGCATCATTCAGGGAAGTGATGGCAGCTCCTCCCACCAATCACCACAGCAGAATTAAACATTCCCGAACCATTTTGCTAAAGCAAAACTGAAATTTGTGAAACAAGATTGTCTGAGTCATCTAACTTACTCTTATGAACTGGTTTCCAACTGCAGATTAGAGATATTTATGTAAGATTCTGACTGCCATCACAAAGAAAACCAGTAAAAACACAACCAGTACGAACGGTAAACCACCTGGACCCAACGGAGGACTGACCAGCCAGGCAGATCAGGGCCTTTGTAATAGTTAAAGAGGACAATCTAAAGACGATGCCTGGCCGGTCCGTCCCTCCTGAGGGTCAGTGGAAACCAGAAAACGGCTCCCAAAGCTGCAACTAACTCATTTAAATGGTCGTCAGCCATAAATTCAGCAGATTGGTCCAAATACCAACAACCTCAAGAAAACCCGTTTCAGACGTCTGTCCATCCGTCCATCACCTCATCAATCATCTTTCACTCAAGCTATTAAACCAAAAAATGAAACCAAACCAAAGCAAAGGCGTCAGTCAGCAGCCCCTGCTCCTTTCCAAACCCAGGCTGGAGATTTCGGCCTGGTTAGAGGCAGCCAAAGGCTTTAAGAACATTTTAAGATAAAAAAAATGGACACTTGAGACTTTTTCTATTTATTAACAAATCGAAACCAAAGAAAACCTTTTTCTGCACCTAACTGTTCCAACAAATGGGAAAAAAAAACTTGGATGAGAATTATTACCAAAAAAACAAAAGGAGAAAAAAAAACAGAGTGGCGACGATGTCAAGGAACGAGGATATGAAGGAAAGTTCGACAGGAGGACGACATCTGTGGAGTAGCAAAGTAGCTTTTGTTGTGTCTGATGGTGCATCAGGCGACTTTGGGACTGAAAGGGTAAAACCACACGGGAAGGAGGGAGGAAACAGAACCGGCCGTTCTTCTCTCCGGCCCAACGAAAAGGCAGAACATTAATGTGTCTCTCACGGTTGAAGAGTGTCTTTAACGTGTGCCTATGCAGTTTTTCAAAGTAAAAAACGGTTTAAAGAACAACAGAAACCTCATCAGCTAACAAACCAAAGATTCACCGTTGACTCCGGCAGCAGTGCTCCTCCCCTGCAACAGGTAAACACGATCTCTAAGATCTCTAAGACATTTAACCCTTTTCATTATTCTTCCAGTCCTCTAAAACGTTTCTTTTTGTAGTTTGTAAGCTAAATATCCGATGATAAATTTCATGTTTTAATTTTCTGTAAAGCACTTTTAACGCTAAAACATGTCGAATGTTTCTGTAAGAGCATCACATCAAAAGGAAAACTTCAGTTTTTCACCACATAATACTTTAACTGGACAGATCAGTGTTTGATACATCAGGATGAACCATTTTTATAGTTTAATCATCCGGAGGAGCTTTCTGAAACGTTCAGCGCATACCAAAGATTTTTTGCTGCACTACCAGAAGCTCGCTGGACTTCTTTCATTAGTCTGATTAGTTTCTATTGTTCCTGCTTTTTGTTTTACTTTTCACCTCAAACCGTAAAATAAAGCAAAAAAACTCAACTTGAAATGTATTGAATCTTAAAAACTTTGATCAGAACCAAAAATAAAACATATTAGCCAAAAACAAAAACTTGGAAATAATTTCAAGACATTATTTTAAAATTCTTTATATAGAACATATAATATACTACAATTGCTAAAGCCTGAATTTCTTCAGGTCAAAATTCAATATATTTTGTTTTTCTAACTGATTAATGCTATGTTCCTACGGAAAGCAAATGTGACCCACATACATTTTTTTTTCTGAACTTTTCACCCCCAAACAAAACCTCTTCATGCCACGTCCACTGATCGCATCTGAAGGTCTTCAACGTGATCAAAATGTCGCATTTGTCTCACTTTCACGTCGTTGGTCTGGTAAATCCAAACAATGGTGTCTTCATCTTGTTATGATCTTTAGACAAAACTGTCATTTCCCATTCAATTATTTTTTTGTAGACCGTGATGAACCATTCACACAAAAATCTGATTTAATTACTACGAACAATCACGCAAAAAAAAAACCCATTAAAATAAAAAATTGGATTTCAGCAAAGAAAGAATCAGAACTGAGCATCAGGACCTGAAGTCCAACCAGGACTGGCTGGACGGTTGAACCAACCAGTGGCTGTTGGACTAAAGATGGACATTTTGTCCACCTATCCAATAATATCTTAATTGGATGAATTGATAAGAAAATTATTTAACTGAACAGCCGTTTTAGTCTGGAAGTACAGATATGTTTCCCGACTTTTTTGCAGTTTTATCCTCATTTATGAGTGGAAAATCCTGATCCAGAAAACATAGGAACGCCTTCACTATATAGTCCTAAATAAAGGTGATGCTGCTTTGTTTGGTTGAAAAGTTAAGACAAAATAAAAACTGAGTATTTTAATAAATGCATTTAGCACATAACGATAAGGGAGAAATAATTAAACTCGTTCATAACCATGAAAACTGGCGTTACCTGGGTGTGAGAGGGGAGGAGTCACGCTGCCGACCCATTTATACGACAACAACAAACAAACCAAAACATAACACCAAATCTCCAACTGCTGAGAGAAACTGCTGAAATCTCGGTCAAATAGCTTTATCCTTAGTTTTCTGTCTGTGTTTTTCTGTATGTGAAGCTTCTAGTCCAAAGAAATCCTCCGGCTGCCCGACCCCAACCTGTTGCTGTCCGCTGCCCGTCGGAGGGGCTCGGATCAGGGCTCAGGCGCCGGCGGCCATTTTTCATGTCATTCCCACTTGCAGTTCTGTCCAGATGTAACAATAACGGCTAAATCTGCCAAGCGTTAAAAAATAAAAAGATAAAGGAAAAAAAGAGGAGGAGAGCGAGAGATAACAGGAAGGTAAACCAAAAACTGACCCAGAGGTTTTCACTGCTCCTTTATTTGCCAATTTACATTTACGACCACTGCTGTACTTCCTAAGTTTTTGCAATATGTGATTTTTTATGTAATTTGTTTTAATTGTGAGGTAATTTAAGCGAACAAATTTTGTTGCCAAATCTCCTGGGTGACGGTTAGCTTTGCCAAAGTTTACACTGTTTGTTCCTTTTCTTTCTGTTTGATGCCATATTTATTTATGACGTGTTTTAGAACACACTAGTTTTGTACTTGATTATTTAATGTTATTTAATTAGATGTAATTCTTTTTTTTCTGATGATATTTATGGGTATTTAAGAATGTTAGTTGCATCGAAGATGCAGTGCTTAATTTATTCTTAGCTAGTTTTTCCTTCCCAAAGCCGATGAAGCGTGGTGTTATGAATGTTTAGCTCTAAAGACAGAACAACGTAGGAATGTCAGCTTAGACTTACACACTGCTGAATGTCTCTGCCTGTTCAGCTTTGATTTCTCCTTGTTCTGGTTTGTTTTATTCTTACTTTTCAGAAATGAAAACGAAATCAGAAGTAATAGCTACTGAACGATGAGCACTGTTGAACCAGGAAGGATTTTTCAGACGGACCCACCAAAGATAAACCGTGTTTACTTCCACACGTAACGACCAAAATATACACGATGGCTGAACTCTCAGTGTGAAGCCATTTTTCCTTCTAAAAGAGACCAAACAGGAAATTTAAGTAAAATAAAATCAATTTTGAACAGAAGTTAGCAAAGGTGACCATGATAAATGATTTCCTAACATTTTTTTGCCTTTTCAGTGACTTTTATTGTTTAACGAATTCGTCTATGAGGATTCCCTGTCTGGACTTCGTTACATTTGACCAGCCGAGCTTTCGCAGGTTTTTTACTTTATCAGATCATAACAGGTTCTCCTTCTGGGTTTCTTGGACGACGGTTGGATCTGGATTTTATTTCTGTTTTATTTATTCACATCAGGTGTGAACTCAGGAAAACTGGCTGCACCTTTTATAATGTTTTAACTCCAAATAGTTTTGTTTGGTTAAATTGGAAAGGTGGAAAAGTTTGGAAACGTTTAATCGGTCTTTAACATGGTTTTGCTGATAAAATCCAGCAGTTAGTCCAGGTTGATTCGACGTCGTTGTGTGGATGTAAACACGCCGGTTGGTTGTTTCCCTGTCAGGAAGGAAACGGCGCCTTAAAGCCTGATGCTATCCGTGTGTAAAAAGACATTTAAAGTTTCCGCAGTGAGATCCAGAGGTTTCCTCACTCACGTCCCATCCGTCCTCTGAATTGTGTTGATGAAACCAAAGAAAGCGAAGCTTCGTTTCGGTCTGCGCTCAGCGACGCGTCGCTCTCTTCTTCTGAATTATAACAAATATGACACGTTTTTCTTCCTCTTTTCTCTCTTTACCTCAATCATCAAATTCAAATTAAAACATATTATTGGTAGAGAGTAAACATTTTGTTTTTATGGTGTTTTAATTTTTTTATTCATTTTGAGGATTAATGGTTATTAAAAATACTCAAATATTTAATTAAGTTCCATATTATTGTCTGAAAACGTATTTTGGATCCCATTTGCTCTAGGTTACTTCCTTGCTTTATTTAAATAATCTATTTTTCCTTCTACAAGTGCAGGGCTGTCCAAAGTGTGGCTCGGGGGCCATTTGTGGCCCCTCAAATAATTTTGTTTGGCCACCAGATCTGAGTCAATAATGGTAAAAACAACTGATAAACCCAATAGATTTGGAAATTGTTTATTTTTCTTTTAATAAGGCAACAATCCAAAACCATTTTTAAGTTTTGGATCTTTGATGATGTACAGATTTTATAAAATAGCAAGAAAAAAAAATCCTATTAAACTAATTTTTGCGTCGTTAATTTAATGAATTGACCAGTTTTGGCCTCAGACTCAATGAATGGCTGATTCAAACTGACCGACCAAAGAAAATATGAAAATAAAAGTGATAAAAGCTTCAGATTGATTAAACCATGTTGGTTAAACCACCTTGTTTGTTTCGGTTTGTGACCAGATGGCTGCAGGTGATGAAAGGTGTTCATGTTTCTAACGGTTTTCATGCTGCGCAGCAACCAGAGTGTTGAAAAGATCCAGAGCCTCAGAAAACCTTTGCAGCACTAATGACTTCGCTCCTGCTTTTCAAAATGTCGCCCGACTTCTTAATGAGTCAATAAGGTCACGTTCTCAAACCTGCCACCATGATCTGTAAAAAAGAGAGATTTTACTGCAGTTTAGTTTGGTTAGTTTTAAAAAATGTCAGAGAAGTTGAGGTGAAAGACGCCATTATGTTCTTGTTTTACTGCTTTTATAGTTTTTATTTCACTTTTTTCTTTACAGAACCTCATTTTCCTGTTTCGTATAAAAATTTCAAGCAAAAAACAGTATTTTGCAATAATTTAACACGTTTCATATCATCTGTGATTGATTTTCCAAAGTGAATATAAAAGTGTGACAATCTTGGTCTGAAACAATATCTAAAAAAGTACATGTAACAGTATTTTAACTGCTTCACTAATCATCATTACTTCCTGTTTGAGTGTAAACACAGTTAAATCTGTTTGTTTTTCGGTTGGAAAGCTTTAAATGGAGCCGCTGAGCGCAGACCGTCCCGTCTTTACCAAACTATTACCTCATAGACACTAGTGTTTAGAAACAATGTTATATTAGCTTGTGTCATAAATTATTCACTTCTTCTTCCTCCTTTTTTTTAAATGACTGTAATCTAAACAATTAAATGTGGGGTAAAAAGCTTTTTACATTTTTAATTTGTATTTTTTTTTTAATTTGTGACGCGCTAAAACCAAAAATGAGAAATGCTTGTTCTCTCTGCTCTTTTTTCTTGTTGATGTGTTGATGTTTTTCTCCGTCCCACACAGAGGCAGGAATTCATCGTTTGAAACTATTATTTTGGTGTTTGTTTATTTCTGGGTGGATGACATGTCGCCATAAACCGACAGAATAATACGCTTTAATCAGTTTATTCCATTATTTTTTAAATAATTTTCCTGTGTTTTAATGGCAGCATCCCATAATATACACCCAATAGCCACGCTTTCATGCATGTGCAGAGAAGCTTTCGTCTTCCCAGTTTGTTTTTTAAACACAATATTCACTAAAATGTGTTTTAGACTAACATGACCTCTGACCTGCTGATGTAACAGCTGGAAATTTTCCACCGATCAAACTGAAATGTTCAAAAGAGTATGGAGAGCCATTTCAGCCAAAATTAAATAAATAAATGAAAAATTGGGTTAATGAAAAAGCTAAATTAAAAAGTGGTTAAATGAAAAATAGATTAATGAAAATGTGTAAATGAAAAATAGATAAATGAAAAAAGGGAAATTGAGAAATTGATAATATGAAAAATAAATTTAAAAGTTTGTTAATGAAAAAGCTAAATTATTTAACTAATTATGTATTTAATTCACTCATTTTTTTCATTGATTTATTTTACTCTTTTATTCATTTCACCCATTTATTTATTTAATTTGGGCTGAAATGGCTCTCCATAATAGAGTGACTAAATGATTTCAGGAGTTTTGAATAAATGTGTCTAATTTATGCTCAGATGAATTCAATAAGCAGCTTCAGGGACAGATTTCAGTAAAAACTTTTAAAATTGGCACTGAAACGTGACGTGAAGTTTTTCTTTTTTCTATCAGGGAAAATTAGAAACTAAAATCATAGAGGAAAAAGAAAAACAGATCAAACAGAGAAGAACTAAAGAACTGAAAATAACCTCAAAAAATGAGAATATTTCTGAGATAAATTATGTTTTTACACAATATCCTCCATTTGAATTATACCAAATTCTAAAAATGTCAAAATTGTTCATATTTAACTTAAATATTTACAAGTATGATGTTTCTTCAGTGTTTTGAGTGTTTTTATTTAATGCTACTGAAAAAAAAACTAAAGCACTTCCAGTAAATTTGTCTTCCATCCAACATCCGGATATCGGACCTTAAACACGAACAAAAGAACTTCCTAATTAACTTCATGACACGTTTTTCTTTTCCCATGACAGAAATAATCTGTGGAAAGATAGATGATCACGTCAGTAGATTTCACCAGATTACAGTAAAACCAATCATTTTCATTGTTAAAATGGAGGATTTAGGTCGGTTTGATCAGGAATCATAATTATGGAGCTAAACTGAGTCCATAAAGTTTGTTCGACAAAAAAATGTTTAAAGCCTCCAAAAATGTTCAAAACTGAAAAATAATGGTGAGATTGAATAAAAAGATTTGAAAGTATAAAAAAAGTTAAAAAGTATGTTTCAGAATCAAGTTTTTCAGTTTTAAACTTTTGGCCCCATTTTTACTCCATACATAATCTGAGAGTCAGTGAAACCAAATTGGGAACCAAAATATTTGGAAAAAGAATCTGATACCAAATTTTAAGATAAAAAATAAAAATATCCAGTTGTCTTAAATTACTTAATGATCATTTTTCACCCTATTTCAATTGAAAACAATGTAGCTAAAATAATAATAAAAAAAGATACTTCCTAATTTAGGCCAATGGGTAAAACGTGGTTTGTTTCAGGTACAAAAAAATCAGGAACGAATAAAATGGCAATAAAATGGTTCCAAAGGGCAAAATGACCAAAAACCCTAATAATATCATATTAAAATGAAAAATATCAATTAATTAAAATACTTTAATAAAAGTGGATTTCTCAGTTTGATTCAAGCATCAGCAGCTTCAACACTGAGGGTCAAAGGTCAGTCAAGTGGCAGGAAACATCATCAGTTCATCCGGTCTGTTTCTTTGTTTTATACATTTCTTTATTTTCTATTTGTTGTACAATGACCAAACGTAAGATTTTTGTTTTGTCATGTTTGTTTTGTTTGTTTTGGTTTTAAATAAGAAAAGAGAAGTGACTGCAGACTTGTGGTGTGGAATAAAACGATGCGATCAAGCGAGAAGGAGACTTTTGGGTAATTAATGTTCCACTCTATGTATAAAAGAAGAAAAAAAATCAATAAAGAAATCACAATGGTCTAATCCATGTAAAAACTGATTCCTGTCCTTATTCTCTGTGAAGATCAAACCGTGTTTTACTGCCGATTCCTTCTGGCGGTTCATAGCTGCAGGTTTAGAGAAGCAACCTGAAGGGGGCGCTGCAGGGATGGTGAAAGATTAAATACAAGTCGAGTCATGAACAGGTTTTTATTTCTATCAAAATTTTTTAACTGGTTTGGGAAAATCAGAGGCTCAATTGAAAGGATTTAATGGATGGACGGACGGATGGATGGACGGTAGGACAAATGGATGGATGGATGTGTTGACGGATGGATGGGTTGATGGATGGATGGATGTGTTGATGGATGGATGTGTTGATGGTTGGATGTGTTGATGGATGGATGGATGGATAACTGCACTCAGCCTTGTGAACTTCTGCATGTCGGCCATGTTGGTTCTCCATACTGATTGTTTCCATTGCATGTCGGCCATGTTGGTTCTCCATACTGATTGTTTCCATTGCATGTCGGCCATGTTGGTTCTCCATACTGATTGTTTCCATTGCATGTCGGCCATGTTGGTTCTCCATACTGATTGTTTCCATTGATCGCCGTTTGTTTTAAGTGAAATCAGTTTGTCCTCTCCTGGTTCTCCGTAAATCCGTCTGTTTTTATTTCTGTCCCTAATGACTCCATCGCCTCCGTCTTCCCCCCTCTAATCATCCCAGCATCCCTCTCTTCCCATCAATCCATCCTGTCACTTCTCCCCTTTAACCCTCCCAGTCCTCTCCTCCCCCTCCTCCACACCTTTAATCACCCCGTCCCGTCCTCCCTCGTGCTCCGTTGCCATGGAAACAGCAGCCCATTCTCTGCCTGCTAATCTGGTGACATTGTCTTTCTATTACCTGCAGGTCAGATGCCTGATAAGGTGGAGTAAAGCGTGGGAAATTGCTGCAAAACGTTGGTCCTCATTAACAGCAGCGGAGAAAAACAGCCCTCAGCATCACTCTGCCACCACGAGACCAACACTGCAAAAACACAAAATCTGATCTACTTTCTAATTAAAATCAGTCTCAAACTTACTTGCGAGTAACTTTTCAGTTTAAACTGATAAAATACTGGGCAGATTATTTACTTGTTTGTAAAGGACCTGTTACAAACAGGTCCTGTTACAAACAGGTCCTGTTTGTAACAGGACCTGTTTTGTTTATCTAAAACAGGTCCTGTATAAATAAAGGTCAAATAAAAAAATGTAAAACTGGCAGATTGTTTCACTCGTAGTGAGACATTTAATCTGCCAGTGGAACTAGAACTTTATGTTAAGGAAGTATTCATTTAAAACAAGCTGCTGTGTCTCGCTCGGAGGCGAGTTTTGCCCTATTTCAAGCGTAGTTAAGATATTTGCACTTGAAACTAGAGTAAAAATTCCTGGTGGGATTTTTGTGTTTTTGCAGTGAACACCTTCCAGACAGGAACCGTTTTGTCTCATCGCATATTTGAGGTTAAAAGACCAGAAATGGAAGAACGGCCGTGAAAAAGCCGGACTTGGATCACGGCTGCAGCGTTTGCTGCATCGAGCCTGATCCGTTTTGATGGGTTTGTTTTCCTTAGAAAGTGGAAAACACTGAAAACCTCAGACATTTAGGACATGAACCCTTCATGACCTTCCTCTCTCACCCTTCCAGTTTGATTTTTTTTATTTTATAATTTCTCCACACTTTGTCTTTTGCTCCTCTGTAATTTTTTCCTCCAGTTTCTCTTTCACCCGACTCTCCGCTCCGGTGCTCTGTCCCTTTCTTTGGAGAAATCAATGCTTATTCTCTCTATAGGAGGTCAGAGGGTTGCAGGTGCTGGTATCCTGGCTTTTCAATTACCAGCAGCCTGCAGTTACCAAACACACACACACACACACACACACACACACACACACACACACACACACACACACACGTGCACCATACCAACAGGGGACTTTTGGTTTACTCCTGCCAAGAGGGGACTTCTGTTTCTAGTTTGTTGAAAAAGTAAAAACCCATAATAAAATTTTCTTTAAAGCTCTATTACCATAATATAACTGAATATTTAACTTTTTATAATTTTTAAAGAAATTGGCAAGAGGGGACCTAGATTTCTGAGCGATGTTTACCTTACAAAGAGGGGACCTTTACATACTGCAATACACACACACACTGTCCACTCCCCTCCTGTACTCCCTCTGACTAAAGATTTCAAAATAAAAGAACGGTTTGGATGTTGGGAGAAGAGAAAAGAGGCGCGGCAGAAGATGGCGGATTGGATCAGAGAGAGACATCAGGACACAAAGGTGAGTCTCGCTTCAGCGCCGCCGGCCCGAACGGAGGCTCAGATGTGGCACCGGTTTGCGTTAGCGTACATCCAGGTCACAGAGGTCACCACCACAATAATTACTGGCGACTGACGAAACACCCAGAGGGATGGTTGTTCACCTAAAGGGGCATTCAGAAGCTGCACAACCTGCTGTATTCATGAGGCCGATGGCTCTGAATACACAAACAAACAAGAGATTATTAAGTTTTACTTTGATTCATTCAAGGTTTGGATGAGAGTGGGGAAAAAAAGAGACCAGCAAGAAATAGGAGCTTGTTTCAAGTCAATAATTCCTTAATATTAGTGAAAATGTATTTGTATATTTTCAGGTAGGTAGCTACCAGGGCTATATTAGCAGCTAGTTATCAGTAGTCTCAACCAACGTGAAATAATGAGTGAAATAATCTGCCAGTGGAACAAAAACATTTTTCACATTATATAAATTTAAATCTCTTCTTGCACTGGCAGATTATTTTACCTACAACTAAAACTTTTTAATCAATTTTAATCAAATTATTCACTCCACAACCTCCCATATCTTGCTGAAAGGTTATTTTAAGTTTTGCCTTATTTCACTACAATGTTTGCACTGGAAACTAGACAAAAATACTTGGTAAGGTTTTGTCTTTTTGCAGTGCGTTGTTCTCTTCCTGATGCCCATAAAGTCAAACACTCAGATTTTCTCCACTTTTATCGTCGGTGGATAAATCGTCCTCAGCAGAGCCCAAAATATTTAAACTTCAGAGTTAATTGATTCCTCTCAGGTTTCCAGGTGTGTTCAGGTTTCTACTCGCTTTCATGGCGCAGGTTATTATGGGATGTAACATCTGTCAGCCACTACCAGGCTGTTTGTGCTTCAGTAAACCTTTCAAAATAAAAACATGCAACTAAATATCTTTTAGTTGCTGGTTTCTGGTAGTAAAATTTAAGACTTTTCTTGCAACCATAAGTGACATTTAAGACTGAAACATGGTTGGGTTTCCTGCTGTCTTTCAGTCTGTTTGTGGCTTTGGGAGCAACTTTGAACTTCACACTGTCTGAGTTTGGGTGCGTTCACACTGCAGCCTGAAGTGACTCAATTCCCATTTTTTTGCCGGGGTCGTTCACACTGCCAGTAAATGCGACCTGTATGTGTTCTGCAGTCTGAATGGGCAAACGACCTGAAAGTGTCCCACATGCGCAGTAGAGGGCGCCATAGCGTCAGCGTTCTCAGTGTTCTGCCAACCGCCATAAAAAGAAGAAGAAGAGCTCAGTGTTTGCGGAAGTAAACATGGAGGCTAACGGTGGAGCTTAGCTTACATATTTGAAGTTGTTGTCCGGCCGGAGCAGCAAATTAACAACTTAATCCTCATATAGTCCGTCATAGTTGTTGTTTTTCTTCCCACTTGTGCGTATCAGGACGCACAATAGTGAGATTTGTTGACCTGGACGATACGTGTCGGATATGGGTTATATTTGAAAAAAATTCCGACCTGTGCTGTTCAGACTGCCATGAAAAGATCGGATACAGGTCGCATTACGTCAAAAAAAATCAGAAATGGGTCACTTCAGGCTGCAGTGTGAACGCAGCCTTTGACTCAAAGTTTTGCCTGATAGAAAAGTTCTGCGAGAAACAAAATACATACATGAGATACACGCTTATATGTGGTTTTCAGCTAGCTAGCAATGATATATTAGCAAATATGAGGCAGAACCATCTCGAGTCACAAAATGAAGATTTCTGGGTGCGTCTCAAAGTTTTTCCTAACAGAAAATTCAGGGAAAATATGAGAAAAGAAAGTACACAAATGAAATGCACATTTACATGTAGTTTTCAGATAGCTTGGGTAGATTAGCAGCTAGTTAGCATTAGCCTCAACCGCAAGAAAAAAAACTATGTATATAGGATTAAATAGTTCTGGTTTGAGAAAAGCTAAGATATGCAGTTAATCTGAGAGTTTTTAAGGATTTAGTGATTCACTTCAACGTGCACAATAATCATGAATCTGTGATTGAATTCAAGTCGGATGTTTGGGTCTGAAGAGGAGAAAAGGTGTGACGAGATCAAGAAGGAAAACGTGGAAATGAATGAGGAGGAGATGGACGGGTGGAGAAAAGACAGAAAATCCTCAACAAAAACGAACAGCAGATGAAGAGATATGAGGGCGAGGAGAGCAAAATGAAATGAAAGATTGTTGCTGGCTCAGATACAGGGGGGAGGAGCGGGAGTAAAGATGGGGGAGGGCGGCCGCCCTCGGGGGTTATTGGGTCGTGGACAGCCAATCTCTCTCAGCTTAATCAACAGCAGCAGAGGTGATTGCAACACCGCAGGGGACTGCTGGGAAAAAAAGGGCTGGATGGGGGGGTGAGGCAGGAATGAATGGGAAGGTCTGGAGGAGGGACAGCAGAGCGGGAGGATGAGCCAAAGATTGGAAAAAAGGAAAAATGGACGTGAGGAAAAGATAACGAAGACAAAAGAAAAGCAGAGGAAGGAAACAAGTGATGGAGTCTGGGAGAGAAAATGAAACGAACAAAGGTGTGAAAGGAAAGCAGGAAGTTTAAATTAACATTAAATTACTCAAACAGTTTTAAAGGAAAATTTCTATATAAAGAGACATAAAGGTTAAAAACTACAGTAAAAATAACAAGAATCAGCAGATTGCCAGTAAAACATCTTTTATGTTGATGTTTTTATACGATTTCTGTCAGTTTTGCCGTTTTAAAAAATGCTTGTAAATAAAGTTGGCTTGGCTAAGCTGAGCAGTTTCATGTGTTTATGTTCCTGTTTGTTCTGATCCAGAAAAGCTTCTCAGAATCCCAGAAAAACTGACATTTGGTCCACAAACCATCGCAAATCAAGTTTAAGATGAACCATTTTCACTAAAAAGAAAGATGGCCGACAGACGCCAACACGCATTAAACTGTGAAAAAAAAATAAAACAACAGAACGATGTTTCAAACGTCAGACATGGAAGGAAAAGCTGCAAACACAAAAGTCCTCCAGACCACTAGGGGGCATCTGGAATAGGTATTACACATATTAACCACTAAATATTCTGCTGTTTTGAAATATTCTAAATGATGTGAAGTAAAAACCTCTTTCTTCATTACATCCTGTCTTTACCGAGCGTCTGCTCACATATGATGACTCCCCCTGGTGGCCTGGAGGACTTTGGTTTCATTGAGTAAAAACATAAGTTTTATACTTTCTGTTCTCTTTTGCTTCCATATCCTGTAGTTTGTAGGATTTTTCTTTCTTCTGCGTTTGTTCTTTTGGTTTGAGTTTTTAAGTTTCTGCCAAAAAAAGTAAATCCCAGAAAACTTCTACAAAAGAAAAACTTGGAAATTCGAGTTTCAAAAGTAAAATACGTACAACTTTGGAAATGTTCTGAGTTTGAAGAGTCGAAAGAAATGCATATACTTTTGAAACTCGGAAATTGTCACGTTTTTTCAAGAAAATTTATAAGATTAATCTGAAAAAACATTTTTATAGCAAATTTACTACTTTTAAAACTCAGACATTTTTGTTTTTTCCCCAGAACATTTCTGACATTAATCTCAACATTTCTGAGTTTTTGGTTAAAAAATAGCCTTGTTTTTTTCTAGAGAATGTATTTGAATTGTAAATGAATTTTACTCCTTTTCCATCTACAGTGGCTCTAATACGTCTCACCTTGAAAAGCAGAAAATATAAATATTTTGCCAATTTCCACCCGTCTGACTGTTGATTTGGAGTAAAGTTAAACATCATTTTTACTTTTTGGACAGTTTGATGGTTGAAACTTGGACACAGTTGGACAACGAACACCAAACACACATCCAGACTGCTTTAGGAACGGATATTTATATTATTTTGAAGGAAGACCTCATCATGTGTATTTATGCAACATCATGTCCTAAAATTCATACAGCACCAGTTGTTTCAACAAATAAATGCTTTCAAACTTTAAGTTTTACTATATTCACATTACTTTCAATACCTGGTTTGAACACAATAACAAATAAATCCAAAGAGTAAAAAAAAAAAACAAAAAAAAAAACGTGTGGCAACGATTCCTTGTTTTAAGCTACATTACAGAGTTAAATTAGGAAACTAGTTTTTATTTTATGGCCTGAAAACTTCACAGAGTAGATCTACAACCTTAAATATTAAAATGAGAAAGTAGCTTTTAAGATTACACTGAATTTTATTAATGTTATAATAATAAGTAGCTTCGGGTCAGAATTTTACCAGATTCTTGGTTAGCATCGATTAGCATAATTTCTGACTGAAAATGACCCAATCATGTATGAAAAACATAAGAAAATCAAACAAACACATTGAAGAACAAGAAGATATTTGCTAACATCTTAAAACACTCATTTCACTCAATATGTATAGAAAACAAGAGACGGACAAACACACATCCTTCACAGCAAAAAGCCCAGTGTTAAATTAACTCTGAAGAGTGTGGACTATATTAACACTGATAAAGTGTTAATATAAACTCTGTGGGAGTTAACAACAAAATTCCCAGTGTTGATTTAACTCCAACAGAGTTGATATCAACACCTTTTCAGTGTTTATATAGTCCACTCTCTTCAGTTAAATTAACACTGGGCTTTTTGAATTCTAATCCAGTGGAAGAACAAAAACAGGCAATTCTGTGCGTAGATTAGCATCAAGAAAAGTAATTTAAAAATATGCCTTCATGGAGATTTATCACAAACAGCAACTCTGAAAAGCTGGGAATGATGTTCCATCTTTACCAAAAATAAAGCCTTTAAGCAATGGCCGCTCTACTAAAGGTAGCACATGCTAGCTTAAATGGTATTGCTAAACAAAAACCATTTAGCATCTTTTAATTATTACAGCAAGCATTAAACATAAAATCTCTGTCTCTGCTAGACAGCTTATACAAGCTAAGCCTTTGCATGCTGCTAACAGTAAGCTAACTATTTTCCATTTCCCTTTCAAATTAGTTTACAGACATGTAAACAGTTTCAGCAAACCAACTAGTAGGTAAATGTTTTTCAGCTTGCTAACTGCTAGCCTTTTCAGTTAGCCTACTGCAAGCTAAAGCTTTGCTTTTCAGCTTGCTAGCACCATCAACTTGGTAGTAAAGCCTTTTCGTCAACACACTAAACCAATCCTCTGGTTACCTTAGCAAAGCAAACTCTTTATTTTCCCGATGTTAGCTGAGTTTACTGCAAAGTGAAGCTTCTTAGCTAGGAGAATGCTTTAAAAAAAGCTCCACTTTTTAAGTTAGCTTAATGTCTGCTAAATCTTTTCAGTTAGCATGTTAGGTAAATGTTTACAGTTAGCTCTTAGGAGGCTAAGTTTTACTGCTCTGTCTAAATTTTTACGCTAGCTTACTGGAAGCTAAATCTTTCCGGTTAGCATGCAGAAGGCTAGGTTTTACTGTTAGCTAAACCTTTTCAGTTTGTCAACCCAGCTAAAGATTTTCAGTTCAATAAGAACAGTGATGTTTCTCTGTCAAGTCACAGCAGGAACAAACAAATACTAATGTTGGGGTGGATTTTATCCAGTGTTTAAAAGGCACAAAGCTGCCAGAAAGAGCAGAAAAACTACAGAGCCCACATTTTTACACACTTGCATTTAAAGGCTGTTTATAGATGGAAAAAAGTAAATTTACCCCCAAAAACGTGGAAATTTCTGAGTTCCAGATGTCAAAAATGTTCGACTTTGGAAACTCAGAAAATGTAACATTTTTCCTGAGTTTTTTCTTGCAAATTTTCGACTTTTGGAGTGAAGAGATTAACAAGTTTTTCTCTAGAAACTGTCTGAGACTCATCTCAAAATTTCCAAGTATTTTTGGTGGAAATGGACTTTCTTTTTCAACGTATGGTGGCCCTAAAAAGCCGTGTAGGCATTGGATTAACACCTGCAGGACGTTCTGGAGCCATTTAACTAAATGTCTCTGCGGTCGGTGAAAAACGTGTCGGCATGGGAGACTTAAAGAAAATAAACTCAGTTCCTTTATCTACACGGACCAACCAACCAAAGGGAATCTCCAAAAATCACCATTTAAAATGAACTTGAGCCAGAATCCAGTCCGTCTTGCTGCTTGTTGACCAACAGGAGGCCTTCAGCGTCTCGGAGTTTGGTATAAAACGCGGCGTTATGACAGTTTCTGGCTGGCGAAGAAGGCCTTGGTCTGGCCGCAGGTGGGGTTGGTGCAGAGCGGGCAGCGCAGCGTCAGCTGGCGGGAACACGGCTCGTTGGACTTCAGGTGGGACTGGACCAGGTCAGCCAGGGCCTGGACACGAAAAGACCACAGCTGGAGACGCTTTTCAGGACATACTCATAAATATTCAAGCTGTTGAACATCAAACCAACGAGTCAGGATGAAGACGACCCGGTTGAGTCCGATACGGTTTTGCTCCTGACAAACAGCTGGACGTCATGAAATCGAGTTTTCACGGAAAAAGTAACTAAATTAGATTCTGTTAGCTTGTGCTCTAAACGTTTCTTCAAATGTGGTGTCGTAGGTTGGAAGATTATAATTTTATTATTATAAGGTCAAAGGTCACATTAAACGTTTGCCATATAAACTTTATATTTTAATAAAACTTTGTGGACTTTTTCTTCCCACTTCATTTGAAATCATGTAGTTTTGTTGTTCCATAAATTGTAAACATTAAATTCTATTTTTATGACTATTTTAATGATTTTTTTTTAGTAATCGGTTATTCTCATGATTAATCAATTAATTGATTAATCACATAAAAATTTGGTGCATTCTGCAGATTTTTTATTAAACAATTTAGGACTTTGTATACATTACAAATACATGAAGAAATGCAAACAAAAATAATTTAAATGCCAAAAATGCTATTTTTAGTGAACTTGGTCATTTTTAACAAATGATGCATCTGCAGCTAAAAATACTTTCTATTAATCTGATGATTATTTATCAGATCAATAATTAGACAGAAAAAGGCTTAATGTTAAAAATCTAAAAGTGTCACCATTTTGTTCTGTTAAAACATTTTTACAGACAAAGAAAATTTCATATATTTAAAGCAAAATTTATAGATTTTTGTTTACAGTTTTGCTGCTTTTTCAAATCTGTACACTCCTGTTAATGATTAATCGATTGTGAAATTACCTGATGACTATTTCAGTAATCGATTAATCACGATTAATCGTCTCAGTATTTGTAAATGCAGTGGATTATAATCCCTGCAGGTTTGTAATCTGAGCGCTGAGCCTCCGTCTGGCCGTGCAGAACCAGATCAACACATTTTCTTCATCTTCCAGCAGCAGCAGTGAGGAAACCAAACCATCCTTCAGTAACTACCAACTAATCATCCTGTGGATATTGATTTCCTCCCAGGCCGACCGACACTCGCAGGTCTGGGAGGGTCTCTGAGCGCAGCAGGTCCGGCCAGCCGGGCCACTCCGTTCTCCTGTAGTCAGCTCCAAAGGTTCCCATTGATCTGAACCTTCCTTAATAACAGCAGCAGCTGCAGCGACTTCAAGCTAAAACAAAATCCTGTTCAAATATCCGGATGATTAAAAACATTTGATTCCAGTTGGGAAACACAAAGTGACGCTGCTCTGTTGGGTTTTTCCTTCTTTAATTCCTTCAATCAGCTGTTAGATAAAAAGCTAAATGTGACGGAGTGACGAGGATTCGTTCACCTTCATGAAGAGAGGGTTTCCGTTCAGCGACTCGGCTCTGCGGATGTTCTCCACTCCACACTGGAGGAAACGGAAAAACATCATTTACTTTGATTAAAGCTACATTTTCATACAGGATGGTTTTATCGCTTTAAGGAAAAAGTACAGATAAATGTTCGCCTGCTCAATTTGCACCGGTTTTCTCTAAAATAAACTTTTTTATTTGTCATTTTTTTGTTTTCCAAAAACTCCAGCAGCCGTTGTACAGCGGCAAAACCAACTGACCAAGCATGCTGGAACTCTTGGTGGGGTTGCTAGGCAACGGGGCTGGGCTTGGCCGGGGTTGCTAGGCAACGAGCTGAGACCTTCCAATCCAGATGTTTCTGAAACGGCTCAACGACACTAAAAAACATTAAACTCATTACCAAAAACCGGTTTTGTAAACCGTTTCTAGAAGCAGCTGAAACCCAAATGAAGGTTTAAAAAAAGTCAGTAATGGGTCCTTTAAGAGGAAAATAGTTAATTTTGGAAGCATTTCAACAAATGAGTTATAACATGTTGGATCAATAAAGTATTTCTGACTCTGCCTGCACTTGTTTTCTATATTTATTGTTTTCTTTTAACCTTTAAAATTCTTCAGGTTTTGATCTCTTCAATTTGAGAAAAAAAAAGGTTATTGGGCTTCATTTGCACTTTTTTAAAATCCATTTATTCCGTTTTAATCTGAAGTAAAAGATTCAAATGTATTTTCCTGGAAGTTCTTCTAACATGTGAAGCAGTTTGTTATGAACAGCTGAAATTAAACGGTGAACATTTGAAGGTCACGGTTTACATGCAGGAACTGTTGGTGGTCAGTCTCCTCACCTCTTCGGCCAACACCTGAGCGTACTCGATGTCCAGCTCATGCAGCGTCTCTATGTGGTCGGACGTGAAGGCGATGGGAACCAGCAGGATGTTCTTCTTCCCGCGCTCACTCAGACCTTTGATCACCTCGTCGGTTTGGGGCCCGAGCCACTGCATGGGGCCCACCTGCAATGCAAACCGAGGGTTAAACCTGCAACGGCAAACCGAGGGTTAAACCTGCAACGGCAAACCGAGGGTTAAACCTGCAACGGCAAACCGAGGGTTAAACCTGCAACGGCAAACCGAGGGTTAAACCTGCAACGGCAAACCAACAGTTGTTGGTTATCGTCTGGCGCCATCTTGTGGGGAATAATTAACAGTGCAGCAGATAATTTAACAGTTGAGCAAAATCTTTCCCCTTAATTGTTTCCCTTTGCCAATATTTATTATAGTTTTGTTGTCAAATCTTACATATTTGCACCAGTTTAACCGACAGTTGCTTTATTTTTCAAAATAGTTTCTATGGAGAATTTATTTTTGCACTAGAATCAAAAATGAGTTTGGTGTCAAATCATAGCCAAAATATTTTAAACACCTTTACAAGCAAAAAGACTTAGTTTCTGATTTTTCTACATATTACTATAAAGTTGCATGAATAAAATGACCAACGTTGAAAACATGATGTGACATAAAGTTCATCCACGTTATTAAAACTATAACACTATAAGACATTAACTCGTTTAAAAGGTTCAAACGTGGCGGCCATCTTGGAAAGTTACATCCTGAAAACCAAGTGGCTAAAGGGAAATGTGAATAAAGAAGAGGAAGTTAATGTTTACAGTAACATGTAGCATTAGCATAAACTCCCTGACCCACCCTGGACTGCCACACCAGTCTGTAGGGGTTGCAGTGTCCCAGTCGCTCCATCACCCGCTGCACCGTGGCGCCCACTTCCTGCGGGTACGGATCGCCCCGGTTTACCACCTGCAGACACAAACAGGACGTCTGCAGGAGACTTTCCAGGAACTTACTGGAGACTTTTACTGACCGTAACAAAAACGTTTTTGCTGCTTTATCAGAAATTACTGGTAACTTTTCAGAAACTTTCTAGAAATTTCTAATCTCCTGGATTATTTTCTATGAAATTACAAAATACTTTAGTGCAGCTTAAAGGATAATGTCCCAGAATTCACAGCATACGTTTCCAGATTATTCAGGGTTCTTTCCAGAACTTAGATGCTGCTTTGTCTTCAGCTTATTTTCTTCAAACATTTTTGCAGCACATACTGTACGTTTTTATACTTACAGGGTAACTTTATGCAGCTTCAAGTTTCCAAAAACGAACATGTTACTTTCTCAGATCTTACAGGATACATTTCTAAAACTTGTGAGACATTTTCTAGAACGTTCCAAGTTACTTTCGAGAACAGTTGGATGGTTTGTTGGCTGGATGAACAGTTGGATGGTTTGTTGGTTGGATGAACAGTTGGATGGTTTGTTGGTTGGATGGTTTGTTGGTTGGATGGTTTGTTGGTTGGATGAACAGTTGGATGGTTTGTTGGTTGGATGGTTTGTTGGTTGGATGAACAGTTGGATGGTTTGTTGGTTGGATGGTTTGTTGGTTGGATGGTTTGTTGGTTGGATGAACAGTTGGATGGTTTGTTGGTTGGATGGTTGGATGGTTTGTTGGTTGGATGAACAGTTGGATGGTTTGTTGGTTGGATGGTTTGTTGGTTGGATGGTTTGTTGGTTGGATGGTTTGTTGGTTGGATGGACAGTTGGATGGTTTGTTGGTTGGATGGTTTGTTGGTTGGATGAACAGTTGGATGGTTTGTTGGTTGGATGGTTTGTTGGTTGGATGGTTTGTTGGTTGGATGAACAGTTGGATGGTTTGTTGGTTGGATGGTTTGTTGGTTGGATGGCTTGTTGGTTGGATGAATGCTTTAAAAAATGCTTTACTTTAGCAGAGATTACCGGTCATTTTCCAGAATACCTTTCCAGGTTAAGTAAGTTACGTTCCAGAAACTCACTGGAGAAACTTTCTGAAACACTTTTAGTTTCCAAGATGTAAAGGTTGCCTTTCCAGAACTTTGTTCTTTATATTTAGTTTTCAAGCTATGATAGTCTCGTTTAAGTTTTGGCTTTAGTGTAAATCGCAGCAAAACGTCTTAAAAACCCTTCAAGTTAAAACGAATCAGGATGTAATTGATTGATTAATCAGCCTCATCAATAAATCCCAGATCTTTTTGACTTACAGACATTGGAAGCGAATGAGCCGAGAACAAAATGACGACATCTTCTCTCTTATCGTCTGGAAACTTCAGCAGCTCATTTCTGATGTGTTCTGCAAAACACTAAAAAAAAAAAAACATTAAATTTAGAAACATTTTCTAATTTTTTTATTTTTATTTGAATTTTCCAGCAGCTGTAATTTCTAACCTCCACCAGCAGGGGGTGTGTTGGCCAGCGGTCGATGACGCTCCAGCGCATCTTCGGCCTGTCTCCTCTGTTGCTATAGTAACGGTAGATGGCGTTCAGGCTGCTGCCTGTTGACGGAGACGACGCGTTATCGCTTTAAGCAGCAAACCGAATTCGGATCGTCTCCAGAGAGAACCGACGGGCCGCCAACCTGTGGTGGAGCAGCTGTACTGGGGATACTGGGTGAAGGCCACGGCTCGCTCCACGCCGTCCCGCTCCATCTCCTCGATGGCGTCCTCCGTCAGCGGGTTCACGTACCGGAAGCCGATGTAGAACTTGTGAGGAGCTGAGAAAAGGTTTGAAATAACGAGTCGGTCCAATCAAACGAACAAACTAAAGCCAAAAAGAACTGTTATTTCAAAGCGATTCTTCTTTTTGAACACATTCTTTAAGGTGAACCGTCTCATTATTCTGAACAGATTACTATTATTTTGAACAAAGTTTGTAAAGCTGCTTGGTTCTGGCTTTAAACTGCCAACTTTAACTAAAACTGAGAGGAAAACGCCACAAAAGTCTGAAAACAGACAGAAACTGTGCTGAGCAGCTGCGGATTGCGGCGCTTCAGATAGCAGAGAGCTGCAGGGCGTGAGCAGACACTCCTCCACTATCTTCCCTCACAGTTTGGTTATCAGATGACAGCGCTAACGGCGATGCTAGCAGCTTCCACAGATGCTTCTTTCACTCTGTTCCGTCTTAATCCAACTGCACAGAATGAACGGTTCCAGGATTATTGTTTATGATCATCTCTATTGTAGAAGTACCATAACCCACTGTCTGTCTGTGTCACGCACAAATCTGTCCCCCTGGAAACACAACCTGATCTAACAATCCACAACGCTAACCAATTACAGAGATGCTAACGTCTTCAGAACATGCTAATTGTTTTGAGAAGTGCTAACTGATTTTACAGATGCTAACATCTTCCGGGGATTCTATTCAGTTCCAGAGATGCTAACTGTTTTCAGCGATGCTAACCGCTTCTAGAGATGCTAACCTGTGTCGGGGCTCATGTCGTCCAGCAGCCTCACCATGCCCTCGCCCTGCATGGACGTCCAGTGTTTGATGGGTGACCCGCCGCCGATCTTGCTGTACTGCTCCTGGATCTTCGGTGTGTGTCGCTTGGCGATGAACGGGCCGAGCTTGCTGCGGGGCAGAGAGCGGGTCAGAGGGTTAGCGAAGCGACAGAGATGCTAACGGAGACGTGCTAAGTGCTGAAGCTCACTTCTGAACAGGAAGCTTCATCAGGTCGGTGTCCATGAAGAGCCGCAGCAGGAAGTCGTGGACGTCTTCCAGTTTCTCCGGACCGCCCATGTTCAGCATCAGGATTCCTGTTTTAGGCTTCCTGATGGAGGAGAGATGGAGGCATCCAACTGTGCATCCAACCAACAATCCATCCAACTGTGCATCCAACCAACAATCCATCCAACTGTGCATCCAACCAACAATCCATCCAACTGTGCATCCAACCAACAATCCATCCAACTGTGCATCCAACCAACAATCCATCCAACTGTTCATCCAACCAACAATCCATCCAACCAACAATCCATCCAACTGTGCATCCAACCAACAATCCATCCAACTGTGCATCCAACCAACAATCCATCCAACTGTGCATCCAACCAACAATCCATCCAACCAACAATCCATCCAACTGTGCATCCAACCAACAATCCATCCAACTGTGCATCCAACCAACAATCCATCCAACTGTGCATCCAACCAACAATCCATCCAACCAACAATCCATCCAACTGTGCATCCAACCAACAATCCATCCAACTGTGCATCCAACCAACAATCCATCCAACTGTGCATCCAACCAACAATCCATCCAACTGTTCATCCAACCAACAATCCATCCAACTGTTCATCCAACCAACAATCCATCCAACTGTTCATCCAACCAACAATCCATCCAACTGTTCATCCAACCAACAATCCATCCAACTGTTCATCCAACAACAATCCATCCAACTGTTCATCCAACCAACAATCCATCCAACCAGCAATCCATCCAACTGTTCATCCAACAACAATCCATCCAACCAACAATCCATCCAACTGTTCATCCAACCAACAAACCATCCAACTGTTCATCCAACCAACAATTCATCCAACCAGCAATCCATCCAACTGTTCATCCAACAACAATCCATCCAACAACAATCCATCCAACTGTTCATCCAACCAACAAACCATACATGGATGGATCCAACTGTTTATCCATTCAGGACGACGATGAGAGAGATCTGGGACGGACTTCCATCCCATCCCAAAGCACAAGTTTGTGTTGAACAGGCGGCAGATTCTGATTCTACAGAGAATTCACAAAACAGAACTGCAGACAATCGAACTGATCAAACTGACCCGGCTGGGGAGGTTTCTTCTGAGGTGAAAGTCACAGCACCGTGTTTGAGTTCACTGATTTCATGTCTGGCTTTTTCTGAGTAGACATCCATAAATGGCGGATCGTCCGGTGTCTCTGACAATGAATGTTCCCTGGACCAGGCAGCAGGTTTAACCCACAGAAGCAGCTGCACAGCCCCAGCCAAAAGTACTGTTCAAAAAAAGAAAATGACCCAGGACAATGCAGATCACCCTGAGGTTCAGGAAAGACTAAACCACCCCGGTTGAACAACCAGTCTTTCCTCAGAAGACAGACTTTGGGATCAGTTCTTGGGTCTCTCACAAAGGAAGGGGCCTTTGTGAGAAGGCTGTCTTTGGGACAAAGTCAGACTGTCCCAACGACAGTCCCTGGGACAAGGCAGTCCTATAGCCTGCCTGGTTCTCTTCCTTCTCACAAAGGAAGATGCCTTTGTGAGACGGCTGTAATTGGGACAAAGTCAGACATTCTTTAGGACAGTCTGACTGTCCTAAATGTATGGAACCTGGGACCAGGTTCAAAACCTGGTACCTTCCTCCACACCAAAAACCATTCAACAGTTCATCCAACCAACAAACCATCCAATCGTACATCCAACCAAGAAACCATCTAACCGTACATCCATTCAAGAAACTATCCAGCTGCGCATCCAACCAACAAACCATCCAACTGTTCATCCAATAAACAAACCATCCAACTGTTCATCCAACCAACAAATCATCCAACTGTTCATCCAACCAACAAATCATCCAGCTGTTCATCCAACCAACAAACCATCCAGCAGTGCATCCAGGTATGCAGGTGTGTGAGGTACCTGTTCTCCTGTGTTTCTGGAGCTGTTTTCTGAGCTAAGGCTGCAGCCGTGGATCGTCTCCTTAAAGTCAACCCAACGTTGCTCCTGGACACTGAAACAGAAAAGAAAAACACTTATTGTTTCCATAGCAACGATCAGAAGCAAGACCTTGCCCCAGAACTACAGCGAGCTCACTGATGAGGTCATATGTGACATCATGTGCATCACAGCAGATCAAAGAAGTTCTGAGGCTTTGAATGCTGGAATCTCAACACATCAGCCAGAATCCAAACGCTTCATTGAGATTATTTTGTGACTAGTGACCATTTTCATTTTCCAACATGCCATATCCTTTTGCTTTACCACTTGGTTTAGGAGTCGGATATCTGGTGACAAAAGGGATGAAGAAGGTGTATGACCACTTCTTCCCAAAAGACGACTCAGACGAAAGGAGTGGAGACGACTCAGACGACAGGACCATTCAGGACGACGAAGAGCGAGATTTGTTCTGGGACGGAATTCCATCCCGTCCCATAGCACAACCTGACCTGGATGGGGATGAAGAGCGAGATTGGTTCTGGGACGGATTTCCATCCCGTCCCACAGCACAACCTGACCCGGAAGGGGATGAAGAGAGAGATTGGTTCTGGGACGGACTTCCGTCCCGTCCCACTGTACAACCTGACCTGGATGGGGATGAAGAGAGAGATTGGTTCTGGGACGGATTTCCTTCCCGTCCCACAGAACAACCTGACCCGGATGGAGAACGACAAAACCACCCCGGACGGGGTGGTTCAACTTCTTCTTCTGAGGAAAGACTTTGGGACCAGGACTTGACCATTTCACAGAGGATGAACCTCCCCGGACGGGGTGGTTCATCCTCTTCTTTTGAGGACAGACTTTGGGACCAGGACTTGACCATTTCACAGAGGTCGAACCTCCCCGGACGGGGTGGTTCAACCTCTTCTTTTGAGGACAGACTTTGGGACCAGGACTTGACCATTTCACAGAGGATGAACCTCCCCGGACGGGGTGGTTCAGCCTCATCTTCGGAGGAAAGACCTTTCGACCAGACTTTAACTATTTCACAGAGGTCGAACCTCCCCGGACGGGGTGGTTCGACCTCTTCTTTTGAGGACAGACTTTTCGACCAAGCTTTGGACATTTCACAGAGGTCGAACCTCCCCGGACGGGGTGGTTCGACCTCTTCTTTTGAGGACAGACTTTGGGACCAACTTGTGAACATTCCACAGAGGTCGAACCTCCCCGGACGGGGTGGTTCGACCTCTTTTTCCAGGGAAAGACTTTTCGACCAAGCTTTGAACATTTCACAGAGGTCGAACCTCCCCGGACGGGGTGGTTCGACCTCTTCTTTTGAGGACAGAATCTGGGACCAGGTTGTGAACTTGCCACAAAGGACAAACCACCCCGGACGGGGTGGTCAAACCTCTTCATTTGAAGACAGAATTTGGGACAGGTTTGTGAAAGGTTCATAACCTCAACCTCTTCAACCTCTTCTCTGACTACAGACTTTGCGACCAGGCTTTGACTATTTCACAAAGGAAGAACCATCCCGGACGGGGTGGTTCAACCTCTTCTTCCGACTATGGACTTTGGGACCAGATTTTGAACATTTCACAAAGGAAAAACCATCCTGGATGTGGTGGTTTGCCATTGGAAGAGGAGGAGAAACTCTGGGACCAGTTTTTACTACGGAAAAACTGATCCAGATGGTGAAGTTTTCTATGACTTTCTTTGACAAAAAGATTATTTTGCGATTACAGCTGCCGCAAAGCCTCATGACAACGACGGAGGACAACCTCTGTACCAGTTTCACAACAGTCTCAGAAATGGTTGGCTGTTTTTAAAGCGTTCAGAAGACGACGTGTACAAGAGGGAGATTCATCATGAGACTCAAACACATGAAGACAAACACCACACTCTGCAGAAAATCCTAGCTAACGATTTCTCCTGCCACTCCTCTCAAAAACAACCAAGCTGGTTTTGGAGAGGAGCAGGAAACAATGAATATTGTGAATCAACTATAAAAAGTTAATATCCTGTTTGCAGGTTTCTCTCCAGACGCTCCGGCTTCCTGCTACAATCTAAAGTCATCATTGTTGGGTTGATTAGTCTCTAAATTTTCCTCTGGTGAGAATAAAACATTCATTTTGTGAATAAAACATCAGGGCTGCACAGTGGATCAGTTGGTACCACTGCTGCCTTGCAGTAAGAAAGTCCTGGGTTTGAATCCCAGCCTGGTTCTGTCTGCATGGGGTTTTCTGCTTCTCCAGGTCCATATGTGGGTTCTCTCTGGGCGCTCCGGCTTCCTCCCACAGCCCAATAACATTTACTGCACTTTATTATGGATGTGTATTATTGTTGTTACGGCCCTGGGCCTGAAGGGCTGGGCTCCAGGTGTCTTGTTGTCTGTCTTTGTGCTCCTCCCCTTTACAGGTGCTGCTGATCCGGTTCATTTGGAGCAACAGAGCATTTAAACCTGGTGGTCTCCACCTTCAGCATCCACTCTGCTTCTTGATGTTTGTGGTGCTCTGTTGTCGGACATTTCAGTTTGTTTTTGCACTTCAACACTTCCATATGCACTCACACGTCACATCCAAGCGTTTGCATTACACCACTGATACTGACATCCACAATACATTGTTGTTGTTTTTGTTAATAAATATTCATTTTTCTGCACTTTAACCCCTGAATGACCTCCTGTTTTTGTTATGACCTTGAGCCAGTTGTAACAATATTTATATTATTAATATGTATTATTATTATCATATTACTATATATAACCAGTACCAACACTAAATCCAAATACAAAAAATGCAGAAAAAATGACCAACTAATTAACAATAAAACCCTAAAAAAATTTGAAATCAATTTAGAGCTTAGGTTTCTGAATCTATAGATATATATTCAGGAACCTGAGCTCTTAATCGATCTATAATTTATTTGAGGGTTTTATTGTTAATTAGTTGGTCATTTTTTCTGCATTTGTTGTGTTTGGGTTTAGCGTTGGTACTGGATGTGCAGATTAAGCTTCAGATTATTTGAATTTTCTCCTGAAAAAAGATGGTTAATTCATTGGCTGGGTGATGAAGTCATTACTTAGTAAAGCCTTTGGCGTTAACGACTGAATATTTGAAACAGCCAGTTTGTGTCAGTTGGTGGGAGATTGTGGTTCCTTTAGACGGGAAAGGTCTGATGTTTATCTTCAGGATGCTCCACGGGGGAGAGCGTGTACGTCCTGTTCTGTAGTGTGTGGGGGGGCAGACTCATTCTGGAAGAAGACCGGTGTAAAAACAATGTCTGGCATCCAATCTCAGACTTCAGAAACCATTGGCAGGCACTCTGTGGAATCAGAGTCCAGTAGTTTTGCGTTTAACAGCGTAAGAAAAGCAAACATAACGTTTAAACTTTCAAAACAGCTGCAACGTTCATGGCCCCAACGGCTGCAGTATGGCGCTTGGCCGCCAGGGGGAGAGCGTGAAAAGGTTACGCAAGTGTAAAAGTCTGCAGTTGTGTAACGACGTGTAACATGTTGGCTTGTCACTTCGCTTCCCGCGTCTAAGCAGAACCATGATGCGTTCACGGAGCAGCTTACTGACGCTAAATGGGGGATAAGATCATTATGTAACGGAGACGTTAAACTGAAACACACAATTAAGGCTGGAAACTTTGTCAAGATGGAGAAAATCAGCACTGGAAACAGGAAGCACGAACATCTTGAGATAATTCTAAACTATTTAAATACACCGAATGATTGAGAAGAGCAGACATGTTTTTAAATATTTTAAATACTAAATAGCGAGCTGCTGATTATTATAAGTTTTCGCGTCGTAATAAGACGTGTTAAAGGGCTAGATGTCACGGTGAAGAGCTGTTTTTGAAAATCTCCCGACCGGAAGTTGTATCTTCCTTTCGGTAGCTTGATGCTTTTACACGTAGCGTCAATGTCAGGGTCCAAAAGAAGCCCCGACAAGAAAACAATACACTTTAAAACAACAAAAAAGCCATAACATTACTCTTTGTTTAAAGACATTTAAATTAGAGATAATTTTAAAATACCAGAGCGGAGTTTTAGTTTGTATAAATTTCTGAACATTCAGATACTCACAGTGAAACAAGCGCCCGGCGCTGCCCAGCGCTGCCATCCCGCTGCAGTTCCCGGATCCCGGCTGAAACACGCTCCAGATGACCGCTCTGCCTCCGGTGGATCCCACTCGTGTCAACAACCCACAGGACAGGCTGAATCGCGGGTCAGCCCCGGTGCGAAAGCCAGATTCCTTCAGCTACAGCCGGCTGAAGGCGCGGACTTCCGGCAAGTATAATGTGATAACAACTCACTTCCGGTTACAGACTTAGAAAATAAAGTCGCGGCGCAGCAACACTCTTGATGAGGACGAAATTATGTTTTGATTTAATATATATTTTAGAAATACATGTCACTGGAGTATAAAAATGCAACGTTATGATATATATTTTTATTTCATTGGTCCATGTGGCTATTTTAAATGTTACACAATGAAGATGTTTTTGCTTTGGTAGCAATCAGTCATGCAACCAATCTGAAGAGGCTTCTGACTGAAGACTGCTGCTGCATGATAGTCACATTTATTTCATTTCAAAGGAAGCTGTAGTTTTATTTTTATGCTCCAACTTGCCTGTTACTTGCTGTGATATTTGAATTTAACAGGATAACGACAAAGGTGAGGGGGAAATTGTTTCAAAACTATATTGCTTTTAATATGAAATGTGTTTTGCTCCTTCACTTCTGGTTAAAACCGCTGGCTTGATGTCATTGGTCATCAGTATTGCGTCACATGCACGTTTATCTCGTTCCTTTAAACACGCCCACATTACAGAACACATTTGATGCCTGATGGCAGAAAGAAAAGATCAGAGTTAAAACTCACCGGTTTGTTTTTGTAATTAAATGAAATAATAAAATAGCTCTGGGTGAATAATAACAGCCTGAACAGCATCAATATTACACACATGTAATATTGATGTTGTTTATAGGTTTTCACTGATTCAAATAAAGGATCAGAATTATATATATATATATATATATATATATAACTGATTATAATTTATCAATACCAAAGATGAAATTGATTATTTGTTGACAAGCTATTCCAAAGTGTAAAGTAAATATATAATACAAATATAATCATTAGCAATATAAAATTAATTTTATAAAATATATACATAAGTGTGATGATGTAAGTAATTTAAATTTTATTAAATATGAAACTAAATGAAATCAAAAGAACTTTGAAAATGACAGAAAAATATAAAAAATACATATTTATGTGTGTGTATATATATATATATATATATATATGGGTTTAAATAAACCTACATTTTAGCTCAGTTATATTATTTCAATTTTCAAATGTGTCTTTTGCATTTAATTTTGGTTTATTTCTTCAACAAACCTTTAAAAACAAAATAACAAAAGCAGGAGTTCACTGTAAGAAATGATCAGATTGTTTAAAGAGGTTGTCTCAAGTATTTTTAACCTTTAATTATAATTTTGACTTGAATGTTAGACTTTTTTTTCTTTTGCTATTTCCTGATTCATGCAGATAAAAACACCTCTGCTCTGCTTGGTGAGCTTTTAGTTTTTAAATTGTCCCACATTCCTTCTGACTCAGATATATTTAAACTGAAGCTTAAAGAGGAACAGAATTAAACCAGCAGCTCATCAACGAGGAGGTTTTCACATGAGAACCTGTTTCTTTTTCTGTGTTGGAGGATAAACTTTGAGAAGTTCAGTTCGCAGCGGCGCCCAGTGGCCGCCAGAGGAACTGCAGCTGCATGTTTACAGCAGAAACGGACCTAAAAACAATCCAAGTTGATCCAATTTAATACAATTAACCAACTAATTGATTTAGATATATGGTATTTATCAACTGTTTACAGATAAATGTCTTTAGAGCAGCACTTTTTGAGTATCAAACAGAAATGTTTAAAATATTCTACACCAGAGGGCGGTGTGCTGCCTGTTAGACCATTGGGGGGAACAGTACATTTCTGCCAAAAATACTCAAACACGTTGAGATTAATGTAAATCACAACAAAACTTCTTAAAAACCGTTTAAGGTTAAACGAATCAAGATGTAATTGATTGATTAATAAGCCCCATCAATAAATCCCAGATCTTTTATTTTGTTCTCGGCTCATTTTGAGCCGAGAACAAAATGACATCTTCTCTCTTACTGTCTCATTTCTGATGTGTTCTGCAAAACACTAAGAAAACAAAACATATTTAGTAACATTGTTGAATTTATTTATATTTTGTCTTTTTTTTTATTTTAATTTTCCAGAAGATCAAAAACTTTGGGACCAGTTTTTCAACTGTTCCCAAAAGAAGAAAGGCCGCGGACGAGTTAGCTCACCTTTGAGGATGAAGAAACGTGGTGGCTCACCGTCGGAAAATGAGGAGAAACTTTGAAATAAGTTTTTGGGCCTCTCACAAAAGAACCTCAAACACGGTACCCGATTTCCCCATCAGGTACCGTTCTCCCATAGATTAGGAGAAAACATGCATGGTGTGTGTCTGATTAGGGCGCATGCAGTTGGAAAAAGTGGGATAACTTTGCTGAAACACCTTGTTTGAGCTTTTACAGTGTCCGTAGTTCTCTAGATAAGAGCGCTGAACAAGCAGCCATGTATTTTGCCACCTGGACGCTGTGAGAGACGCCGAGGGAATCGTATCTGACGGGGAAACACGAATTGTAGTAACACCAGTGAGTAGTTTCTTCTTCTTCTGTGGACTGTAGGAAGCAGCTATATGTGGCGACACTAGATGGAAACTCAGATTTTGTGGAAGTTTAGTTTTAGTAAATTGCTCAACAACGCCACCCTGGGAATTTCACCCAGAGATTATTACCTCTTGTTTAAGGCACACAGGTTGTTATGCAGGGATTAAAACATCTGACACAGTTTCAAAATTATAAAAAAACATTAAATTATTTTTTTTAAATGTTCTTTTTAAAACCAGTTTCTTTAAAAACAAAAGAAATCAAGAAAAATCAAAGAAAATAGAAGAGCTGCAGCAGCTGAGGTTACCGGCCAGAGGGGGGCGCTATGGGGACGACATCCACCAAACACAGCAAATCAAAAACCCTTTAACACCAGAAGAAGTGAGACCCAAACTCAAGAATCACAGCAGGACGAGGAAGACACCGTCACCAACACCAACACCAACACCAACACCGGACCTCAGCAACTGCAAACAAAAAAACAGTTAACCAATTTAACAATCTTAAAAAGAACAAAGTCAGCCCAACTAAATAAAGAACAAACGGGCTGTAAACAAAATAAGTGTCAGGGTTCCCGTGTGTGTGTGTGTGTGAGTGTGAGTGATGCATCTTTCCAGCGAAGATCTTGGTGAGGAACCTGGGCAGCCTACACAGGTGGACCTCATCAGCCCCATCAGTGGTGGGGATAAAGGAGCAGCAGAACCTTCACTCAGTGCTGGATGATTAACGTGCACCGGTAGTCTCTCAGCCCTCTCCTGTAGTCCATAGTACTTGTTTTGATCTGTCTCTTTGATATTTTTCCAGTGGTTTAAAGTCCTTGTGTTTCCGTTTCTAGATCAGTTTCTGGATTCACCTACGGGATCTGTTCCATTGCTGTCTCCTCTCGTGTGGATCACCTGCAAGTCTGCCTGCCCGCTGCTCCCTCCGCACCACTCAATCGCTCCTGGAAGGATCAAGGAGAACTACTTTTCTGTTATTGCAAGGAAATAAAACTCCTTACCTTTATTTCGGACTTGTTGATTTGCATGTGGGTCAGAAGGTTAAAGCCCATCATGGCAGAATCATCCAGCCAACTTGACCCAGCAGAATCAACTCCCGACCCACAACAAGATCATGCTGTACTGGTCCGTCATGACACTATGCTGCACTCGTTATACGATCAACAAACTATTACCAACCAGCGTTTAGATCAATTTGCTGGAATGTTGAAAGATCTTCACCAAAAGCTAGTTTCTGCTGGCCCATCCCCTGCTTTGGGGCCACCTCCTGCTGCAGATCCACTCCCTTCTCAAGCCAGCGCCTCCGCCAGCCCTGCACAGACACCTCCAGTGTCCGTGCGTCTCAGAGAGGTCTCCCCACCCACGCCTGAGCCCTATTCAGGTGAGATAGGTAAATGTGGGGGATTTTTATTACAATGTTCTTTAGTTTTTTCTTTTTCGCCCCAAAGTTTTCAGACAGATGCTGCAAAGATCTCGTATGTAATTGGCTTGTTAAGGGGAAGAGCGCTAAGATGGGCGGAGGCTAAGTTTGGACAGCAAGTCTTTTTTCAGGGGACTTATGATTCGTTTGTGTCCGCATTTAAACAAACATTTGGGTATACAGAATCACGTTCTGACATTACCCGCAAGCTGTGGAATTTAAAGCAGGGTCGTCAAGCAGTAGCGGATTTTGCTATTGACTTTAGAACCCTGGCAGCCTCGTCTGGTTGGAACACGGAGGCATTGAAGGGAGCCTTTCTACAAGCTCTGAACGAGAACATAAAGGATGAAGTAGCTTACCGAGATGACCCAGCCTCATTAGAGGATCTAATCTCAATGGCTATTAAGATCGACAATAGGGTCAGAGACAGAACCCGATCCAAGAGAGAACTGAATATTTGCCCAAACAGAGTGGAATTTAACGTTACCCCCACTAATCAAGATCAAACCCCTGAGGAACCTATGCAAATAGGAAGAACCAGACTAACTCCCGAAGAACGGCAGCGACGCATGAGGACAGGCGCCTGCCTCTACTGTGGTCAAACAGGGCATTACATTGCTGACTGTAAGAACCTGCCAAAAGACAGAGCCCATCATTAGCCACGGGAGAAGTGGTGGGCAACTCAAGGAAGGCTTCCCGTTTAACTCTACCATGTTCCCTGATAACTAGTAATCGGTCCTTTCAGACATCTGTTTTAATAGATTCTGGTTGTGAACAAAACCTTATTGACGGTAACCTGGTTAATCAACTCCAGGTACCCACCGTTCCTCTTCAAGTCCCAGTCTTGGTTTCTGCACTGAATGGTAAAGCCCTACCTGTCATTACCCATCGCACAGTACCCATTGAGCTTTTAGTTTCAGGAAATCATCGTGAGACAATAACCTTTTTTGTATTCCCTTCACCTCAGTCCCCAGTGGTTTTAGGTTATCCATGGCTTCTCAGTCATAATCCACACCTTAATTGGAGGAGTGGCCAGGTAGAGTCTTGGAGCACATACTGTTTATCATCGTGTCTTCACTCTGCTCTCCCTTTAGTTGTTTCTCATCCTGCAGATGAACCCTCTCCTGCTGACCTGACCAGTGTTCCGTCTGAATACCATGACCTTCGCATGGTTTTCAGTAAGTCTAAAGCTCTCTCTCTCCCTCCTCACCGTCCATACGATTGTACCATTGACCTACTTCCAGGAGCACCACTACCCACCAGCCGTTTGTACAGCATATCCAAACCAGAGAGGGAGAGCATGGAGAGATACATCAGTGAGTCCCTTGCTGCTGGCATCATTCGTTCATCAACCTCACCTGTGGGAGCCGGGTTTTTCTTCGTTGGTAAGAAGGACTGAACAGTCAGACCATGTATTGACTACAGGGCGTTAAACCAAATCACCGCAAAGAATAAATATCCACTGCCATTACTTGCCTCTGCTTTTGAACTCGTTCAGGGAGCCACCATTTTTACCAAACTCGACCTCCGTAATGCTTACCACTTGATCAGAATGAGGGAGGGAGACGAGTGGAAAACAGCGTTCAGGACACCACTTGGCCATTTTGAGTATTTAGTTATGCCCTTTGGCCTCATGAACGCACCAGCAGTGTTCCAATCATTAGTCAATGATGTCCTCAGGGACTACCTTAATCAGTTTGTCTTTGTTTATCTTGACGACATTCTCATTTTTTCAAGATCTTTAGAGGAACACAAGAGACATGTCCGCCTGGTTCTTCAGCGTCTTTTGGAGAATCGGCTGTTCGTCAAGGCGGAGAAATGCGAGTTTCATGCCTCATCAGTGACATTTCTGGGTTATGTTTTGGGGAGCGGGCAGGTGAAGACGGACCCAGCAAAGGTTCAAGCGGTCTTGCACTGGCCGACTCCCACATCCCGCAAGCAGCTTCAACGTTTTCTGGGGTTTGCTAATTTCTACCGTCGGTTCATTAAAAACTATAGCCAAACTGTTCTTCCCCTTACCCGTCTCACTTCCACCAAGGTTAATTTCAATTGGTCACCAGAAGCTGAGCGAAGTTTCTTAGATTTGAAGAGAAGGTTTGCCAATGTACCCATCCTCATTCAACCAGACCCATTGAAACAGTTTGTTGTAGAGGTGGATGCCTCTGATTCTGGGGTAGGGGCGGTCCTGTCACAGATTTCTTCTATTGATGACAAACTGCACCCCTGTGCATTTTTCTCCCGTCGTCTCTCGCCAGCGGAGAAAAACTATGATGTGGGTGATAGAGAACTCCTGGCAATAAAGATGGCTTTTGATGAATGGCGTCACTGGTTAGAGGGGGCGGAGCATCCCATTGTTGTCTGGACAGATCACAAGAATCTAGCCTACCTTCAACAGGCCAAGAGATTAAATCCCAGACAGTCTCGCTGGTCCCTCTTTTTCTCCAGGTTCAACTTTACTATCTCTTATAGACCTGGATCCAAAAACACCAAGCCAGATGCACTTTCGAGACAGTTCTCCCCTGATCATGACATGCCTGAAACCACTGTTATTTCACCATCATGTGTTGTTGGAACTCTTTCTTGGCAGATTAGAGACCAGGTACTGGCTGCTCAACAGACTGAACCCGGTCCCATAAATAGACCACCCAACCGTTTGTACGTTCCTTCATCTGTCAGAGCTCGTCTCATTCATTGGGCCCATACTGCAAAATTTTCTTGCCATCCTGGCATTAACAGAACAATCTCTCTGATCAGACGAAACTTTTGGTGGCCGTCGTTGTATAGAGATGTCAAGGACTATGTGCTTGCCTGTCCCATCTGCGCTCGCAATAAGACCCGCAATCAACCCCCCAGTGGGTTGCTTCAACCTCTTCCAGTTCCCAAACGTCCCTGGTCGCACATAGCTTTGGACTTTGTTACTGGGCTACCACCTTCAAAGGGTTTCACCACCATTCTAACAATCATTGACCGCTTCTCTAAGGCTTGCCATCTGGTTCCCTTACGTAAACTTCCTACTGCCATGCAAACTGCCCATCTTCTAACTAAACATGTGTTTCGTCTGCATGGTATCCCCTCTGAGATTCTGTCAGACAGGGGTCCACAGTTTGTTTCAAGAGTTTGGAAGGAGTTTGGCACCGCTCTAGGAGCTAAGGTTGCCCTCACTTCTGGTTTCATCCCCAGACTAATGGTCAGACTGAGCGTCTGAATCAGGAGCTTGAAGCTACCCTTCGTTGTCTCTGTTCGTCGCACCCTTCATCCTGGAGTGTGCACTTGCCTTGGGTGGAGTATGCCCACAACAGCCACACCTCAACAGCCACGGGCCTATCACCTTTTGAGTCCTCTCTTGGTTATCAGCCCCCTCTGTTTCCTTCAGATGAGCTACAAGCATCCGTCACTTCTGTTCGCCATCACATCCGCCGTTGTAGACACATCTGGACACAGACCAATGCGGCTCTCAACCGGACAGCCGAGGACAACCGCAGATGGGCAGACCGTAAGAGAACCCCGGCACCGTCATATTCTCCTGGACAAGAGGTTTGGCTCTCCACTCGTGACATCAATCTCAAATCATCCAATCGTAAGCTTTCCCCTCGCTTTATTGGTCCCTTTGAAATAACCTCTGTTCTCAGTCCTTCAGCCGTACGCCTCAGGCTTCCTGATGGGTTAAAGATCCACCCTGTGTTTCACGTTTCTCTTATTAAACCGACCCGTTCCAGCCCTTTCTGCCCTCCTTCCAGACCCCCCCCACCCGCCCGGGAGGTTGATGGTCACCCTGCATATGACGTCACGAGGATTCTGGCTATTCGTCGCCGGGGAAGGGGGTTCCAGTATCTTGTGGATTGGCAGGGTTATGGACCTGAGGAACGGTCATGGGTCCCACGTTCCTTCATTCTGGACCCTGATCTTATTAGGGATTTTGAAGATTCGCATCGGTCATCTTCATCCGGACCGCCTGGAGGCGGTCTTTAAAAGGGGGGTAGTGTCAGGGTTCCCGTGTGTGTGTGTGTGTGAGTGTGAGTGATGCATCTTTCCAGCGAAGATCTTGGTGAGGAACCTGGGCAGCCTACACAGGTGGACCTCATCAGCCCCATCAGTGGTGGGGATAAAGGAGCAGCAGAACCTTCACTCAGTGCTGGATGATTAACGTGCACCGGTAGTCTCTCAGCCCTCTCCTGTAGTCCATAGTACTTGTTTTGATCTGTCTCTTTGATATTTTTCCAGTGGTTTAAAGTCCTTGTGTTTCCGTTTCTAGATCAGTTTCTGGATTCACCTACGGGATCTGTTCCATTGCTGTCTCCTCTCGTGTGGATCACCTGCAAGTCTGCCTGCCCGCTGCTCCCTCCGCACCACTCAATCGCTCCTGGAAGGATCAAGGAGAACTACTTTTCTGTTATTGCAAGGAAATAAAACTCCTTACCTTTATTTCGGACTTGTTGATTTGCATGTGGGTCAGAAGGTTAAAGCCCATCATGGCAATAAGTAAAGAAATAGAAATCAAACAATACAAGTTAATCATTATCATCATCATCATCATCATCAATTTAATAGACCAGGCGTGGTCCTGCCACGCCACAGCGGGAGATGAAATGGGCGCCGATGCCACAACCCAAACACGCTTCACTGAGGGCGGATAACGCCGCCGCAGTCCAACTTTAGAACAACTGTGCAGAAATCCGGGAGATTAACGCAGACGGAGCAGAACAGAACAGCAATGGTCCAACTGTGGGGGACCTGGCGATCCAAACACACACACACACACACTCGCAGAAGGAGCGCAGCGCAGTGGCGCTTTACCACCAGAATATCAGCGCAACATGCACCAGCCACCGATTTGTTGCTTTCCGCTGCCAGAGTCCACCGGACGCGAACCACACAGTGGGAGAACAAAGACACGCAGCAGCTCCCTTATCTACGCCACGCCCACCTTAAGAACCGGAACTTCTCACCTGGAGAAAACTATTTGTGTGGAATTGTGTATATTTCTATACCACTGCAGATATTTTGCGTCATACTATGAATGAGCTGGGGATTCTCTGACAGAAAAGATCCATTTTTAAACAGAGAAAATGGACCGAACAGCGGTACGTTTCAGAAACATCGCACTCTGGAACCCGTTTTCAATCTGCCGTTGTCAGAGAAAACATTCGATGGTTCCGTGTAAATGTACAGTAGAAACGCAACAAAGCTCTTCCGTTTCCACCCAAAACCGTTGTCGTGTAAACGGGGCCTTAGTTTTGCCAACTGTTCCTCTGCATTTAACGTTCTTTAATTCCTGCTTTGACTCACTCTGTATCCCTCTGACTTCATTTCCGTTTGAAATAACAGCATCTTTTCCAGCGGGTACATGAAGCCGTTCCGTTCGTCTCGATAACGTTTCATTAACAGTTTCGTCCGTTTCTTGTTCCCTTTGATTTTGCCTTTTTTTTATTCCCCGTTGTTAACAAAACGTTACCGGACCGTTGACGCAGCTTGCTGCTGCTGCGTGCCGTTACTGCGCTCGCTCTTTATCCTGAGGGCGAAACTCTGACCTGGCTATTACTCCTAGAAGTCTTTACTGTAGCAGACCCTCCCTCGAATCGAGGGTTTTGGCTTTAGTGATTAAACAGCTTTATTTGGGAGCAAACCCTGAGTTTCACCGTAGGAGCTGATACTTCTGTCAAGGGGGCCGCAAACAAGGTGCATTTTAGAACCGTGTCGCCATTTGTCTTCCGTTCCTTCTGTTGCCAAGCAGCCGCTGCGCGACATGGACAGCGGAAGTTTTCTCATCAAAATAAAAGCATTAAATTCATAAACCGGAAGTCAGCTAACAAAATAATGCAATAAGCGCTAAAAAGGAAAATAGATAAGGAGTTTAACCTGGGGTTATTTAAAGTAATCATAAGCAATATAAATTAATTTTATAAATATATACATCAGTGTGATGTTGTATGTAATTTAAATTTGACTAAATATGAAATAAATAACAATAAAAGCAGGAGTTCACTGTAAGAAATGATCAGAGCGTTTTTAGAGTCAGTCTCAAGTATTTTTAACCTTTAATTTTTGTTTGACTGAATGGTTGAAACTTTAGGTGGTTTTCTTTTGGTATTTCCTCATTCATGCAGATAAAAACACCTCTGCTCTGCTTAGCGAGCTTTTTGTTTTGAAAACGTTCCACGTTCGGAGAAAAGCGGCTCGGTTGTTTCCGAACTATTGAAAATGGCATTTTACTCCAGGTGCTTGCAGGGGTTGGCCAAAGTTTGTATCGAAGCCCCAACAAGTCAGCTGGAGAAAGGTTTTAAGATGTTCGCTTCGTTATACATTCACTGACACGAAGGGGAGTTTTCTTTCTTAAACTTTGTGGCTAACATTAACCTTAGCTTATGCTAGTAGGTAATATTCTCTGATATTGTTGAGCCAAATTTAAGTATCTAAACATTCTAACGGACAATGTTTTTACCTTATTTTCAAGTATATTGTGTGTGTGTTTATTGTGGTTAGTGTCAGACTAACGCAGGAGGTTACGGTTCGCGTTTTTAGCTTCCAAAGCCTGATGGAGCACAACAAGCCTCATAGTTTAACAGCAGCGCAGCTCTGGTGTCAGAGATCTGGTTCAGGTTCACAGTTGCTGCTTTTAGAAAAACATGACCGTGTTCCTTAAGGTCTCTGTAACCCAGTGTTAAAAACACAAGTAAAATGAATAGATGTTGATTTAATATCTTATTCTACAACGAGATTAAGAAGTAATAAAGTTCCAAAAAGAATATGTAAATATATTCATAAATATTGATAAAAAAAAGTGCTAAAAATCTTTTAAACCTGTGAAATATTCCTTTAATGATTGCTTTTAGTGACAGTTCAAACAACCAATAACTGGCACCGTCTTATTTCACATCAGCCAATCAGGTTGATTGTCCCGCCCCTTTAACTGCAGCGCTGATATTCAGCTCAGATTGCGTCTAACTCCCTCCAGAGCTGAGAGCTGACGGTTGTCCCGTAAATTGCCTAGAAGATTGCGTTAAATTCTTTGTAGAATCCTGGAAATTGGTAAGACAATGTTAAATTAGTATCGCAGAATTGATCATTTTAAAATAGTGAATCTGTTTTTTTTAATTAGATCTCCAAAAGCTTCTAACAGCTGACGTCCGGAAAAATCCCCTGTAGTTGTGTAGCATTGAAGCATCGGTGAGTAATCGCACGCGCTCAGCCGTTGGCCCAGTAAATTCGCTAAAAATTGGCTAAAATACTTGATAACTGTTCAAATTTAATAAAAAATTGTATTGTAAACGTTATATAATTATTATTGTGTATGTTGTATTTGTCCTATGTAAATCTACTTATTTTTAATAGTTCGACATTGTTAAAGTCATGGTGCTGTGATGTGTTCTTATTACTTAGGAACTTTCTGTTCTCTGTAGGTCAGAGCTAATGCGGGTTTCTAATCCACATGTTGAATGTTAAATTTAGTGTTATAGATGTACTTTGGCACTTTTAGATTGAAATTTGAATTGTTGCTTAAGCTTTGTTGATATTAGCATCCTGAGTTTTAAGATGCTTTACTTTGACCTTCTTCCAGGTCAGGTTTTGTTTTTCCTTATGGTGCACTTTTGAAGCATCGTGCCCAGAGACAACAAGATCACCCCCACAAGAACTTGGATGGCGAGCCCCTGCTCGAGAACCAAGTGAACCGGTAGATGGTGACCCGACGTCACCAGCCGTGAAACATGGAAAAAATATTTCATAAACACATTGGAAAGACTAAACAAACATTGAAAGAACATTTGACAGACATCAAAAAGACTGGGTTATTTATTTTATTTATTTATTTTTTAAAGCACTCAATTTTGTTTATTTGTACAATGTGGATCCACAAATGTTTATATTAAATTCTACTTTTTTATATATACACTGTGTGCTCTCCTCTGTTGCTTACACCTAGGATCCCCCAAATTTAGAATCTCCTGATTAGGCCCTTATACTTCCCTATACTTTTGTAGTGTTGGTATTAGTAAGGTAAATTAACTTAGCTTGCCATCTACTATTAAAAGTATCTAAAGTAACCTTTCTTGTGTGTTACATCTCTGTGTTACGTTGTTTTATTACCTTTGCATGTTTTTCGTGAAGAGCTCTGATTGATTGATTGATTGATTGATTGATTGATTACAACGAGAAACTTTCACAATATGGAATATAACACTCATTTAATCGAGAAAGTTTCTCAAATAAGATAAGTTTCAGATTCTGTTAAAAACGATAAGCATTCACATTCTAATGAGATGTAAAAATAGTTGAAATGAGATGCAAAATGTGTAAGTGAGTTTCTCGGTATAACAAGATGAGTTTTAAATAATTAAACCAGAAACATTGTGCCTGGTTTACATCACATGAGTTTTATGTCTCACTTTAATCAGAAACTTTAACATTATGAGATAAAAATCGTTAAAATGAGATGAAAAACCAGTTAAAATTATTTTGTCGTGATAACAACTTGAATTTTACATCTGCCTATAAAATTTATAATAAAATACACTTGAGAGAATGAAAACGTTACACAGAAGCCAAAGAGGAAACCACCATGAGTGAACGTGAAAATCATCTTCCCTTCGGTTTCACACATCATCTGATCTTATTGCATCATTTCTGTTTTTCCTCAGAAGAAACGATTAGTTTAAGTTACATCAACGTTTTAATCAGCAGCAGACTTCATGAATTCACTTTTTTATTCAAGTTTATTTAGTTATAAAACTGGTTGAACAACCAGTCTTTCCTCAGAAGACAGACTTTGGGATCAATTTTTGGGCCTCTCACAAAAGAAAAGGCCTTCCTTTGTGATAAAGGAGGCCTCTTCTCACAAAGGAAGATGCCTTTGTGAGACGGCTGTAATTGTGACAAAGTAAGACATTCTTTAGGACAGTCTGACTGTCCTAAAGAATGTCCCAAAGTCTGCCTTCCTCCGTACCGTCGGAGGAAGAAGACAGACTTTGGGATCAGTTCTTGGGCTTCTCACAAAGGAAGGGGCCTTTGTGAGAAGGCTGTCTTTGGGACAAAGTCAGACTGTCCCAACGACAGTCCCTGGGACCAGGCAGTCCTATAGACTGCCTGGTCCTATAGACTGCCTGGTCCCAGGTCTGGAACCTGGGACCAGGTTCAAAACCTGGGACCTTCCTTCACACCAATAAACCACCCAACTGTTCATCAAACCAACAAGCCATCCAACTGTTCATCCAACCAAAGAAACATCCAATCGTCAGTTATTCACTGACTCATCATGTAAAAGGAACCTGAAAACACGAAGCAGCAACTGTTTGCTCTTCATCACTGATTGCATCACTGGCAGCAGAGAGCGGTCGGCTCTGAGGGCAGCGCGTTCAATAAACCGATCAATACGTTTGGGACTGAAATGATTAGCAGTCATAAAAAACCCACCTTGCATTAATATGATAAATAATTTGTGTTTCCAACCAATAGGAGCTGATGTTTGGTGTAGAAAAGCAGAACTGCATACAGAATGATTTCAAAAGTCTGAAAGGTTATGAAATGTGAGAAACAGGAAGAGTTCAGGCGACACAGATGGAAGATACGGTTCTCCGTCCAGGACGCTTTTCACCAGAGGGCGAATAAATAATGAAAAATATATATTTTTTAAATTACATTAAAATGTATTGTATATAAATAAAAAATTATTAAATTAAATTGTGAAATAAACTCATTGCTCATTTAATGTTTTCATAGTGAATCATCTGATGAGTCATTATATCATAGTAAATTAGCTTTTAATGTAGTAATTAATTTGCGTTTTGTTTCCCAAACATATCAGATCTGTTACATTGTCAGGTGTCGTAAGACACCGCTAAACTGGTGTCTTACGACCCCCTTGTGGGTCCCGCCCCCCACTTTGGGAACCCTAGATTTAAAACGCCACAATTTTAAGTAAAACTGGAAGCTATAAAGGCATATGATAGCCATGGTAGATAGAAAAAATAAAGCAGAAGTATATTTCTGCCAAAAAAAAAATATTTTTAAAATTTTGATTAATTTTCTAAAAAACTTGGAAAATTTCTGTTTCAAAAGTTGAAGATTTTTGACTATTGAGACTCAGAATTATTCAAGGTTTTTTGACAGCATTTCTGATATTAATCTCAACATGTTAAGTGTTTTGGTAGAAATGTACTGTTCCCTCCAATGGTTTAACAGGCAGCACACTGCCCTCTGGTGTAGAATATTTTAAACATTTCTGTTTGATACTCGAAAAGTGCTGCTCTAAAGACATTTATCTGTAAACAATTGATAAATACCATATATCTAAATCAATTAGTTGGTTAATTGTATTAAATTGGATCAACTTGGATTGTTTTTAGGTCCGTTTCTGCTGTAAACATGCAGCTGCAGTTCCTCTGGCGGCCACTGGGCGCCGCTGCGAACTGAACTTCTCAAAGTTTATCCTCCAACACAGAAAAAGAAACAGGTTCTCATGTGAAAACCTCCTCGTTGATGAGCTGCTGGTTTAATTCTGTTCCTCTTTAAGCTTCAGTTTAAATATATCTGAGTCAGAAGGAATGTGGGACAATTTAAAAACTAAAAGCTCTACAGAACAGGACGTACACGCTCTCCCCCGTGGAGCATCCTGAAGATAAACATCAGACCTTTCCCGTCTAAAGGAACCACAATCTCCCACAAACTGGCTGTTTCAAATATTCAGTCGTTAACGCCAAAGGCTTTACTAAGTAATGACTTCATCACCCAGCCAATGAATTAACCATCTTTTTCAGGAGAAAATTCAAATAATCTGAAGCTTAATCCAGTACCAACGCTAAACCCAAACACAACAAATGCAGAAAAAATGACCAACTAATTAACAATAAAACCCTCAAATAAATTATAGATCGATTAAGAGCTCAGGTTCCTGAATATATATCTATAGATTCAGAAACCTAAGCTCTAAATTTATTTCAAATTTTTTTAGGGTTTTATTGTTAATTAGTTGGTCATTTTTTCTGCATTTTTTGTATTTGGATTTAGTGTTGGTACTGGTTATATATAGTAATATGATAATAATAATACATATTAATAATATAAATATTGTTACAACTGGCTCAAGGTCATAACAAAAACAGGAGGTCATTCAGGGTTAAAAGTGCAGAAAAATGAATATTTATTAACAAAAACAACAACAATGTATTGTGGATGTCAGTATCAGTGGTGTAATGCAAACGCTTGGATGTGACGTGTGAGTGCATATGGAAGTGTTGAAGTGCAAAAACAAACTGAAATGTCCGACAACAGAGCACCACAAACATCAAGAAGCAGAGTGGATGCTGAAGGTGGAGACCACCAGGTTTAAATGCTCTGTGCTCCAAATGAACCGGATCAGCAGCACCTGTAAAGGGGAGGAGCACAAAGACAGACAACAAGACACCTGGAGCCCAGCCCTTCAGGCCCAGGGCCGTAACAACAATAATACACATCCATAATAAAGTGCAGTAAATGTTATTGGGCTGTGGGAGGAAGCCGGAGCGCCCAGAGAGAACCCACATATGGACCTGGAGAAGCAGAAAACCCCATGCAGACAGAACCAGGCTGGGATTCAAACCCAGGACTTTCTTACTGCAAGGCAGCAGTGGTACCAACTGATCCACTGTGCAGCCCTGATGTTTTATTCACAAAATGAATGTTTTATTCTCACCAGAGGAAAATTTAGAGACTAATCAACCCAACAATGATGACTTTAGATTGTAGCAGGAAGCCGGAGCGTCTGGAGAGAAACCTGCAAACAGGATATTAACTTTTTATAGTTGATTCACAATATTCATTGTTTCCTGCTCCTCTCCAAAACCAGCTTGGTTGTTTTTGAGAGGAGTGGCAGGAGAAATCGTTAGCTAGGATTTCTGCAGAGTGTGGTGTTTGTCTTCATGTGTTTGAGTCTCATGATGAATCTCCCTCTTGTACACGTCGTCTTCTGAACGCTTTAAAAACAACCAACCATTTCTGAGACTGTTGTGAAACTGGTACAGAGGTTGTCCTCCGTCGTTGTCATGAGGCTCCTGTCTTGCAGCAGCTGTAATCGCAAAATAATCTTTTGTCAAAGAAAGTCATAGAAAACGTCACCATCTGGATCAGTTTTTCCGTAGTAAAAACTGGTCCCAGAGTTTCTCATCCTCTTCCAATGGCAAACCACCCCATCCAGGATGGTTTTTCCTTTGTGAAATGTTCAAAATCTGGTCCCAAAGTCCACAGTCGGAAGAAGAGGTTGAACCACCCGTCCGGGATGGTTCTTCCTTTGTGAAATAGTCAAAGCCTGGTCGCAAAGTCTTTCCTCGGAAAAAGAGGTTGAACCACCCCGTCCGGGGAGGTTCAACCTCTGTGAAATGTCTAAAGCTTGGTCGAAAAGTCTGTCCTCAAAAGAAAAGGTCGAACCACCCCGTCTGGGGAGGTTCGACCTCTGTGAAATAGTTAAAGTCTGGTCGAAAGGTCTGTCCTCAAAAGAAAAGGTCGAACCACCCCGTCTGGGGAGGTTCGACCTCTGTGAAATAGTTAAAGTCTGGTCGAAAGGTCTGTCCTCAAAAGAAGAGGTTGAACCACCCCGTCCGGGATGGTTCTTCCTTTGTGAAATAGTCAAAGCCTGGTCGCCAAGTCCGTAGTCAGAGAAGAGGTTGAGGTTATGAACCTTTCACAAACCTGTCCCAAATTCTGTCTTCAAACGAAGAGGTTTGACCACCCCGTCCGGGGTGGTTTGTCCTTTTTGGCCAGTTCACAACCTGGTCCCAGATTCTGTCCTCAAAAGAAGAGGTCGAACCACCCCGTCCGGGGAGGATCGACCTCTGTGAAATGTCCAAAGCTTGGTCGAAAAGTCTTTCCCTGGAAAAAGAGGTCGAACCACCCCGTCCGGGGAGGTTCGACCTCTGTGGAATGTTCACAAGTTGGTCCCAAAGTCTGTCCTCAAAAGAAGAGGTCGAACCACCCCGTCCGGGGAGGTTCGACCTCTGTGAAATGGTCAAGTCCTGGTCGAAAAGTCTGTCCTCAAAAGAAGAAGTTGAACCACCCCGTCCGGGGAGGTTCGACCTCTGTGAAATGGTCAAGTCCTGGTCCCAAAGTCTGTCCTCAGAAGAAGAAGTTGAACCACCCCGTCCGGGAGGTTCGACCTCTGTGAAATGGTCAAGTCCTGGTCCCAAAGTCTTTCCTCAGAAGAAGAAGTTGAACCACCCCGTCCGGGGTGGTTTTGTCGTTCTCCATCCGGGTCAGGTTGTTCTGTGGGACGGGAAGGAAATCCGTCCCAGAACCAATCTCTCTCTTCATCCACATCCAGGTCAGGTTGTACAGTGGACGGGATGGAAGTCCGTCCCAGAACCAATCTCTCTCTTCATCCCCTTCCGGGTCAGGTTGTGCTGTGGGACGGGATGGAAATCCGTCCCAGAACCAATCTCGCTCTTCATCCCCATCCAGGTCAGGTTGTGCTATGGGACGGGATGGAATTCCGTCCCAGAACAAATCTCGCTCTTCGTCGTCCTGAATGGTCCTGTCGTCTGAGTCGTCTCCACTCCTTTCGCCTGAGTCGTCTTTTGGGAAGAAGTGGTCATACACCTTCTTCATCCCTTTTGTCACCAGATATCCGACTCCTAAACCAAGTGGTAAAGCAAAAGGATATGGCATGTTGGAAAATGAAAATGGTCACTAGTCACAAAATAATCTCAATGAAGCGTTTGGATTCTGGCTGATGTGTTGAGATTCCAGCATTCAAAGCCTCAGAACTTCTTTGATCTGCTGTGATGCACATGATGTCACATATGACCTCATCAGTGAACTCGCTGTAGTTCTGGGGCAAGGTCTTGCTTCTGATCGTTGCTATGGAAACGATAAGATCAGTTGTGCCTGACTCAAACTGCAATAATGACTAAATATTCATTCTTGAGAAGGAAGAGACCTCCTTTCTCACAAAGGAAGGTTGAGGTTAAGAACCTTTCACAAACCTGTCCCAAATTCTGTCTTCAAATGAAGAGGTTTGACCACCCCATCCGGGGTGGTTTGTCCTTTGTGGCAAGTTCACAACCTGGTCCCAGATTCTGTCCTCAAAAGAAGAGGTCGAACCACCTTGTCCGGGAGGTTCGACCTCTGTGAAATGTCCAAAGCTTGGTCGAAAAGTCTTTTCCTGGAAAAAGAGGTCGAACCACCCCGTCCGGGAGGTTCGACCTCTGTGAAATGTCCAAAGCTTGGTCGAAAAGTCTTTTCCTGGAAAAAGAGGTCGAACCACCCCGTCCGGGAGGTTCGACCTCTGTGGAATGTTCACAAGTTGGTCCCAAAGTCTGTCCTCAAAAGAAGAGGTTGAACCACCCCGTCCAGGGAGGTTCGACCTCTGTGAAATGTCTAAAGCTTGGTCGAAAAGTCTGTCCTCAAAAGAAGAGGTTGAACCACCCCGTCCGGGGAGGTTCGACCTCTGTGAAATAGTTAAAGTCTGGTCGAAAGGTCTTTCCTCCGAAGATGAGGCTGAACCACCCCGTCCGGGAGGTTCATCCTCTGTGAAATGGTCAATCCTGGTCCCAAAGTCTTTCCTCAGAAGAAGAAGTTGAACCACCCCATCCGGGGTGGTTTTGTCGTTCTCCATCCGGGTCAGGTTGTTCTTCGGGACGGGAAGGAAATCCGTCCCAGAACCAATCTCTCTCTTCATCCCCATCCAGGTCAGGTTGTGCTGTGGGACGGGATAGAAATCCGTCCCAGAACCAATCTCTCTCTTCATCCCCTTCCGGGTCAGGTTGTGCTATGGAACAGGATGGAATTCCGTCCCAGAACAAATCTCGCTCTTCGTCGTCCTGAATGGTCCTGTCGTCTGAGTCGTCTCCACTCCTTTCGTGAGTTGTCTTTTGGGAAGAAGTGGTCATACACCTTCTTCATCCCTTTTGTCACCAGATATCCGACTCCTAAACCAAGTGGTAAAGCAAAAGGATATGGCATGTTGGAAAATGAAAATGGTCACTAGTCACAAAATAATCTCAATGAATAATCTAATGAAACATTACAGTCGGAGGATGATGCCTGTAAAAGCCTGTGTCCAGGAGCAGACCTCAATACATTATAATAGTTTAAAACAATTAAAGCAATACAACAATTATATATTATGACAATTAAGTATAAGGAGTCATATAAATAATTATAAAAGTATCAATAAATTGAATTAAAAATAATTTTAATATATTTTCCAACTCCATTGAAATTTGTCCCTAGTTTTGTCAACACCGTCAGAAATAAAAGAATGTAAAAAAAAAAATCTGGCATTATTGGGGGCACCAGAACTTCTGAGAACCCATGACCGCTTCCTTTCTCTTCCTTTGCTAAGAGGGCTAGTTAGCTCTGGTTAGCTTATGTTATTCTTTAGTTTTTTCTTCTTTTATTCCTAAATTGCTCGTCACAACCATGATGTGTCAACACCATAACTGACAATTTACAAAACTTTGATGCAATTTTGTGAAATAAAAGCTTAATTTTGGTAAAATATAAAGATTTCATGGACCTGATGAGCCTCCTTCAGAATAACATCATATAAATTGAGGTAGTTTGGCATTTCGTCCACTCCGTGAGATGTCAACTCCGTCAGAGTTTTTGTGACTCTTTCAGTGAAATTGTTGACAAATCTCACTTAAATGTGCAATGAATTAATTTTAATGTATTTACATAAATTGCATTACTTCACCTGCGACAGACTGGCAACCTGTCCAGGGTGTACCCCGCCTCTCGCCCGAAACGTTAGCTGGAGATAGGCACCAGCAACCCCTCCCGACCCCATTAAGGGACCAGGGTGCAAGAAAAAGGATGGATGGATGGATGTATTACATCACATGTACCAAGTTTTTCTGTTTACTCACTTGTTTGTCACCATCTTCAGTTCTGTGTCAACTCCGTCAGGTGGTCTTTTAGTTGTTTTTGTTTTAAATAATATTTATTTTGTTTCTTGAGAAGCATTTGTCTGTAAAATGAGTAAAAATATCACTAGTAGGGTCATTAAAACTTATTTTTTATTTATTTTTGTCAGATGGTAATGACAAAGTTCTGGATCAGGTCGATTAAAAATGTAATTACAAAAAAAAATGTTGCAACTGGGAGCCTGCACCTTAGCATCTTTACATTTCCAAAACATTATTTGCCATATTTGCATACATAAGATTGACAAATAACAAAAAAAGGGGAAACTTAAAACCCATTTTGTCCCTATTCTCAAGAATCACTGATATATATATATATATATATATATATATATATATATATATATATATATATATATATATATATATATATATATAGCTCAAGAGTTGGGAAACCGTTGGGTTAAAGACGAAACTTGGAAGAAGCCACGCCCCTCTTCACAAGCCTCCATTTTCAACAAGACTGTGAAAGTTGCATATCGGACTTCTCTATTTTTAAATAAGACATGGTACGTAAAAAGAAGATAACGGTTCAACGTGAAAAGGATCTTATAAATTAATAGAATGTATTTCGAACATGTTTAATATTTATTTTGATGGTTATTTAAAATATTTATTATTGGTAAGTTGCTCTGATAAAGAGCTGTTGGGGGAAAAAAAGGTGAAGGGGAAGGGCACAATTTGTTAAGTTAACTAAATCCAGTTGTTGAATCATATTTGTTCGTAACTTAACATAGTCAGATTTTTAAAAATCGATTAAGTTTTAAAAGAAAAGATGACGGTTGGTCCCGTGATTTTCGCGGGCTTAGTACACTATCAGGGTGCAATATGCGCGCGCATCCTCAGCGGGCTGAGTCTACGTGTTCTAGCAGCAGCAGTAATGGCGGAGGAGAACAAGCAGAGCTATTAATAAAGTGGGTATATTATGCTTTTTGAAAATAAAATAACTTTTACAAATTTATTAGGTGAGAAATTAGTTGTGTAAACCTGAATTATGCGTTCGGTTTATTAACCGCTTAATATAGCTTAATTACAAACATGCTCGGACGGTTTCGGACTTATCCGCTCCTCTGCAGCCGCTGGCTCCTCGCCTGCTCTGCCAGTTGACCGGGTCATCGGGTGCGGCTCGTTACGGCTTGTTAAGCCGAGAGAGAAAAACCGTCTCCCGACACATTGCTTTAAAACTTCCGCTGGTTTTCGGCAACAAGTTAAAAGCAAAAATGAGACGATATCTAATGTTAATGTTTGCTAATTTTATTGTTGTTACTATTAATTACAAATACAGTTATTTAAAGTTAGTGCTGAAAGTTATTACTTCCAAATTAAAATATATCTGTCATTTTATTTTATTAAGTGCTATATTTATTTTTAGGAACATAAAAATTACTCTGGACACTTGAAATTACTGGTTAATTACAAGTTATTTGCAGTGGAGACTGCTATGAGATTGAATTCAGTCATTCTTAAAGTTTGATTTGTGATTTTGTCTTTTCTGATTTTGTAATTTTACATCTAGGATCTTCAGGAGAATTAAGCGAAACCCAAACTTCTTGTTTTCAACGAAGACCTTCTGTATGGCCAAGAACATGAGTCTGCTCCCTTGAGGCAGTGGTCCCCAACCTTTTTATTACCGCGGACCTGTCAAGATTTGGTAATTTTGGCAATGGCCCGGAAGGGGAGGTGAGCTTTCATCAGATACGGCTTCTGCTTGTTTGCATTCCCGCTAAAGTCTCTTTTTCCCTTTATGACAATCTTACAACATCCTGCAGTGTGTGGCGTGTTACGTGGTGGTGTGTGGACATATTCAACATGTCTTGGCCCGATTACGGCAGCTTGGGGTTTTCCCTGACTGGGAGGGAGAACGCAGCCTGTTGATTGTGACAGGTAGCCAATCAGAAACACGGTGTCCTAGAACGAAGGGGGAATCCCAAATTGAGAGTCCAGTGGACATCGGAGATATGTTGAAATGTTTATTATTATATGTAAAGGTCGTTATTATATATGGTTATTATATGTGGTTATGTTCAGATAAAAATGTTAACTGCGAAAAAACATAACTCCAAATCATAGTGCAATAAATAGAGCGGCTGCCCAAACGCCTTTTCTTTTTGTCACGTCTGTTATCGCTTAAAATGAGCCCACAAACTATCACTACGTCATCCGTGTTTGATTATTCTGAATTCACATATGGTAAGATGAGGGTTTTACTGTATTTTCTTCTGGAATTTAGATGTTTGTGAGAGGAATCGCACATTTTAAAACTATAATTAGGCTATTTCAATCAAGACATGTTAAGTTTTAAAACTAGCTTATTTTAAATTTACTTTCTTAACACAAGGTACACCTACCCCACAAAATCCCAAAAACCGTTAGAGATAATGGGCTTAAATTTTTTCTGCTATTTCCTGGTTTTACACTTAATAGAAAATGCATTCGTAGTACAAAAATATAAAGAATAAAAATTTGTTGTCGGTACCTAATTATAAAAGTATGCCATAAGGAAGTATGTTTGGAGAAAGAATATTAAAACAATAATCTATCTTATTCATTAGATTTAAATAGAGAAGATGGGCACATCCCACTACCTAATGCAATAATTCACACTACACAATTTTTTGCCCCTATTTTTCCTTCACAAAAATCTTAGATCGTTGGCCGATCTAAGATTCTTGCTGGTGGTTTCGTAACCGATCATCCTGCGGTGTGTGGTGGGTTACGGTAGATCGTCGTGGCCGCTCCGATATAAATCAGGGGTTTTCCCCGACTGGGAGCTTAACGCTGAATGTGACAGGTAGCCAATCAGAAAGCGCGGATTCTCCGCTTTCTGAGGGGAAATTACGGAGGGGAATCCCAAACAGCTGACACGGCGCAACCCGAAGTCCAGCAGACATTGGAGATGATATGTGGAAACAACATTAATGTTTATTCAACATTTCGTTCAAAGAATATAGAAATGATAAGGAGAGGAGTTGGAGCCAAATTGCTACCGCAGTTGATGAACCCGGTAAGTTTTCAGCTGTTCTTCGTTAACCTGACATAAATAGGTTATGATGATTTTCATTCAGTCAGGACTTTACACTGACTCTAGCCACATGCATCACAGGTAGATTCTAGTAAAGCATTGATTAATGCCTGGTTTTAAAATAAGTTAACTGGACTTGCAACCATTATTTTGTGCCCTTTTGGCTGGACACCACAAGGCACGACAAACCCGATCGAACCGTTGTACCTAGGGTTTCTGTCAGCTAATGTGTCCCTCAGGTTTTGAAAATGGGCAGTCGACTGACAATTCATGTAGTGTGCGGTGAACATTACACTAAGGAAATGAGGAAGGGAGGGTCAGTGGAGAGCACCGGAGGTGAGCCTTTTTTCATTCAGTGTCATCAATAGAAAGAAAAAATAGGCAGGAAGAGACGATAAAGCCGATAATTAAAATGAGGTCGATAGGTTTAATTTATCTTGCGATTAATTGATTTATCGTTTATTGCGACAGGCCTAATTTAACAACATTTTCTAATTTATTTATATTTTGTCTTTTTTTTATTTTAATTTTCCAGATGTCCCAAAAGAAGACATTACAGCTGTCCCAGATGTGGTAGCTCACCGTCAGAAGAAGAGGAAGAACTTTGGGACCAGTTTTTACTGCGTTCCCTAAAGAAAAACGATCTCAAACGGTGCTGCTCACTGTCAGAAGAAGATCCAAAACTTTCGGACCAGTTTATGAACTGTTCTCAAAGGAAAAACAACCCACAAACGTCTCACAAAAGAAGAGGCCTTCCTTTGTGAGAAAGGAGGTCTCTTCCTTCTCAAGAATGAATCATTTAGTCATTATTGCATTATTGCAGGCACAACTGACCTTATCGTTTCCATAGCAACGATCAGAAGCAAGACCTTGCCCCAGAACTACAGCGAGCTCACTGATGAGGTCATATGTGACATCATGTGCATCACAGCAGATCAAAGACGTTCTGAGGCTTTGAATGCTGGAGTCTCAACACATCAGCCAGAATCCAAACGCTTCATTGAGATTATTTTGTGACTAGTGACCATTTTCATTTTCCAACATGCCATATCCTTTTGCTTTACCACTTGGTTTAGGAGTCGGATATCTGGTGACAAAAGGGATGAAGAAGGTGTATGACCACTTCTTCCCAAAAGACGACTCAGACGAAAGGAGTGGAGACGACTCAGACGACAGGACCATTCAGGACGACGAAGAGCGAGATTTGTTCTGGGACGGAATTCCATCCCGTCCCATAGCACAACCTGACCTGGATGGGGATGAAGAGCGAGATTTGTTCTGGGACGGAATTCCATCCCGTCCCATAGCACTCCCTGAGCTGAATGACAATAATGGACCAATCGTACTAATTGAATCAACGCCTCCTACGTACAATTTTTTAAGTGAAAATAGAAAACAAAAAAGGAGGAGGTGTGGCTTCAATATTTAAGAATACCATAAACTGTAGCAAAAATCTCGCTGGGTAATTTTATGTCTTTTGAATATCTTGGAATCGAGGTAAAAGGCCACAAACGAACTTTGACACTAACCATATACAAAACACCAACATATGTTGAAAATTTCTTTACGGACTTCAATGAGCTTCTATCTCTCATATGTGATAGATGCTATCTATCTATCACTGAATAGATGCTTAGAAAAGATCAATGAGTGGATGTGCCAAAACTTTCTCCAGCTGAACAGAAACAAAACTGAAGTTATTATCTTTGGACCTAAAGATGAGCGAACTAGAATCAATGCACAGCTTCAGTTATTACAACTAAAAACCAGCGATCAGGCCGAAACCTGGGAGTAGTGATGGACTCTGACCTGAACCTTCAGAGCCACATTAATACAGTCACAAAGTCGGCCTTCTATCACCTGAAGAACATCTCCAGGATTAGAGGACTGATGTCTCAGCACGATCTAGAGAAACTCATCTTTAGCCGCATTGATTACTGCAACAGTCTTCACAGGTCTGACTAATAAATCAATCAAACAGCTGCAACTGATCCAGAAGCTGCTGCTTGAGTTTCACTAAAACCAGGAAGATAGAGCACATAACACCAGTTTTAAAGTCCCTACACTGGCTCCCTGTAGCTCAGAGAATAGACTTTAAAATACTGATGTTAGTTTATAAATCACTGAACGGTTTAGCACCACAATACATTAAAGATCTGTTATTGCTGTACCAACCGTCTAGACCCCTCAGATCTTCTGGTTCTGCTCTGTATCCCCAGAACCAGACGAGGAGAAGCAGCATTTAGTTTCTATGCACCACAGATTTGGAACAAACTTCCAGAAAACTGTAAAACAGCTGAAACACTGGGTGCCTTTAAATCTCAACTTAAAACTCACCTGTTTAGAGTTGCTTTTGGCTAAATTAGGGTTAGAGTGCGGGTTTTGATGTCCATGTTTTTATGTCTTTATTGTTTTTAATTTCTTTTTATTTCTTTTCTCACTGTACGTTTTTAATGCCTTTTTAATTTTTTTATGTAAAGAAGTTTTAAAGTTTTTGTTTTTAATTTTTTATTTTTCTTTCTCACTGTTAATTCAATATCACATGCTGTTTTTATTTTAATTATGTAAAGCACTTTGAAATGCCTTGCTGCTAAAATGTGCTATACAAATGAAATTTAATTGATTGATTGACGTGTATAAGAAGATTCATCATGAGAAGCAAACACATGAAGAGAAACACCACACTCTACAGACATTACTAGCTAACGATTTCTCCTGCCACTCCTCTCAAAAACAACCAAGCAGATTTTGGAGAGGTCAGACTTTGAAACCAGGTTTTGAACAATTCACAAAGGAAGATCCACCCTGGACGCGGTGGTTCAACCTCTTCTCCTGAGGAAGATGAGGAGAAACTTTGGGACAAGTTTTTGGGCCACTCACAAAAGAAGAGCCATCCAGGACGGTGTAGCTCACCGTCGGAGGAGGAAGACAGAGTTTGGGACCAGTTTTTACTGTGTTCCCTACAGAATAACTGATCCAGATGGTGAAGTTTTCTATGACTTTCTGTGACGAAAAGATTATGTTGCGATTACAGCTGCCGTTAAGATGGGAGCCTCATGACAACGTTGCTCCTGGCAACTGAAACAGAAAAGAAAAACACTTTTCTGTTCATTTATTATGTTTAAGATCTGAGTTTAATCAATCCCAATAGTAGTTTTGCAACAAATTACATCAATAGTGACGAACAATTTCAGAACAAGATAGTTCAAAAATATGTAAAAATTGAGAGTTAAAGATTACAGAAAATTTTGCTTTGTAAAAGTTTATAAAATCAGAATAATTTACTGCCAGAACCAAAATAATAATGGAAAAAAACCCATTTATATCGTAGCAGGTAAAGAAAAACCAAGCTCTAAATCTATTTTCTAGATCTAGAGATTGGTTCTGGAACTGACTTCCATCTGTTCCCAAAGCACAAGCTGACCCGACAGGGGAGGATGAGAGATTGGTTCTGGGACGAACATCCATCCCGTCCCAAAGCACAAGGTGTCCAGGCTGGGAAAGTTTGTGTTGAACAGGCGGAAGATTCTGATTCTACAGAGACTTCACAGAACTGCAGACAATCGAACTGACCCCGGCTGGGGAGGTTTCTTCTGAGGTGTAAGTCACGGCACCGTGTTTGAGTTCACTGACTTCATGTGTGGCTTTTTCTCAGGAGACATTCATAAATGGCGGATCGTCCGATGTCTCTAAACATGAATGTTCCCTGGACCGGGCAGCAGGTTTAACCCACAGGAGCAGCTGTGGAGCCAGAGTCAGAAGTACTGTTCCCAAAAACAAAACAATCCCAGACAATGCAGATCACTCTGAGGTTCAGGAAAGACTAAACCACCCCGGACAGGGTAGCTCAGCCTCACGGATACTCATTATCTTAAAGATGTAAGGTTAAGAATAACAGCATTTAAGTGTTAGATAGCTGTTATTTCTCATTGTCAATCCAACATTCTCTGACTGTGTATAAAATAAACAGCCTACGATCGGAGAATAAACCAGCTAGCAGCAGCTTTAGCCACAGTTGGGAAATATATACACCGCTGTCTGTCAGTGTTGTAACGTTAAAAGTTTCACTTTCTGTATTAACTGTAATAAAACAGTATTTACATGTTAGCCTTCATCAGTCATTGTCAGTTTACCATTCTCCAACTGTATTTAAAGAAACCAGCCTCCGATCGGAGAGTAAACCAGCTAGCAGCAGCTTTAGCCACAGTTAAGAAAAATATACACCATTCTGTCAATGCTGTAACGTTTTGAGATTCACTTTATTTATCAACTTTAATAAAACAGCATTTAAGTGTTAGATAACCGTTATTACTAGGGATCGGCCGATCAGGTTTTTTTCTGCCGATTCCGATCACCCCGAGGGACGATCGCCGATACCGATCACTTTATTATTTTTTTTAATCATAAGCACTTGCCACGTGACCGCCATGACACACCCACCTTCCCTTTAAGCTCTGGGATCCTCGTGTATTTCCGGGTTTCCACTATGCCGCCACAACCAAGAGTGATGTTGGTTGTGGCGGCGATTGTTCATAAAACAATCAAGTTCTCCAAATCGACACATCTCTAAACAATTTCATCCCTAAAACTCGAGGATCTGCGGTGAGTTGTTAAATATCATCTGAACTTGACGTTGTATCTGCAATACTAGCGCCGCTAATGCAGCCGCTGCAATACACACCAGGTTGGGATTCATTGACGCCTCGTCTACATTCTGATGAGAACAAGTTAACATAGGATCCACCTCCTCAGACAATCCGTTACTCGACGGTGAGTAAATATCATTCATATATATAATGGGGCGTTTTACTTCAGAAACGCTCAACCAGTTAGCATTAGCTGCCAACTCGACAATCAGTTGCCCACATCAGATCAGTCTGTTTACTAATTACTTACTAAAAAGTCACACTGTTAAAGCCGAATTAAAGACCACACCTTTAACATTTAAAGGCTTCCCCTTCCAACTTTAGATTTGATTGTTTTTCATGGTTTCTTTGTTTGTTGTCGGGTCCAATGAAGTCTGGACCCGATATGATTTTGTTTGTAGCTACTTTGATCAATCACGTTCTTAAGTTGATTGATTTGATTTATTAGTTGTTTGTAGCGACTGATAATGACTTTATTTGAGAAATGTTGAACTTGAATTATGAAGTGCACTTTTTAAAAGGACTATACTTTATTTTTCCTTTGCCATTTTTATGAAGTTGTTGTCAATACATAGCAGTATGTATTCTTTGTTTTCCCCATTTAGCTTATATAAATATATGAACTTAATGTATGTTTCTGGCCTTTCAGGTCAGGTTTTTTTTCCCCCCCTTCATCGACTTACTTGATGACGGAGGATGGCGAGCTACCCACACACCACCTGGTGGAAAACCGACTGGCACTTTCCACACAGGACATAAACTAAACTCTAAGGGAGTATTTAAAGGAAAAAGACTTTTCTCCCTTTGCTATCAGACTTCTTTTGAACTACATTTGGTTTTGAAGTATCACTGATTATTATTTATTTGATTGGTTTATCTGTTTTTTCTTTGTTTCTTTTGAACAAGTTATTTTTGTTTAGTTGTTTTTATTATTATTATTATTTCCACTGCAATAAATAGCAATATAAATAAACCTCTTTGCATCAGTTGCATCAATTATCCACCCAATCTTGACTCCATGCCGTACCTACTTCTGATTTTACAAAGTGGTTAACACTAAGCCTTGCAGTCAGACCTGCGCATTTAAAAAGAGCGTTACACACTACTGGTTACATTATGTGGAAAAAAAACCACGAATTAACCTTAATTTAGACAAAAACTTGTTTTTAATAACTTTTTCCAAGAAGAAAACTAAACGAAACAGGCATTGTGCAAATCAATTTTATTTTAACAGGATGTACTCAGGGTTTACAACTTAAGGAGACATCCATGTAGGGTCCTTGGCGTGTGCTAGTCTGCAGTGAACTGGTGGATGACAGAGACGATGCTATACTGTAGTGAGCAGTTTGAAGCAGAACTCCAACCATGTGATCCACAGGGTTTTCCCACCTGAGCACAAACTTCATGCACTTCGTTTCCACAGGCACCACAGCAGAATCAAGTGTAACCTCACCGTCGGAGGAAGAAGACGGACTTTGGGATCAGTTCTTGGGCCTATCACAAAGGAAGACCCACCCTGGACGGGGTGGTTCACTGTCGGAGGAAGAAGATAGACTTTGGGATCAGTTCTTGGGCCTCTCACAAAAGACGAGGCCTTCCTTTGTGAAACGGCTGTCATTGGGACAAAGTCAGACTGTCCCAAAGACAGTCTGTCGTCCCAAAGACAGTCTGTCTTCTTCCTCACCGTCAGAGGAAGAAGACAGACATTGGGATCAGTTCTTGGGCCTCTCACAAAAGAAGAGCCACCCTGGACCGGGTGGTTCACTGTCAGAGGAAGAAGACAGACATTGGGATCAGTTCTTGGGCCTCTCACAAAAGAAGAGGCCTTCCTTTGTGAGAAAGAAGGCTGTCTTTGGGACAAAGTCTGTCTTCTTCCGCACCGTCGGAGGAAGAAGACAGACATTGGGATCAGTTCTTGGGCCTCTCACAAAAGAAGAGGCCTTCCTTTGTGAGAAAGAAGGCTGTCTTTGGGACAAAGTCTGTCTTCTTCCGCACCGTCGGAGGAAGAAGACAGACATTGGGATCAGTTCTTGGGCCTCTCACAAAAGAAGAGGCCTTCCTTTGTGAGAAAGAAGGCTGTCTTTGGGACAAAGTCTGTCTTCTTCCGCACCGTCGGAGGAAGAAGACAGACATTGGGATCAGTTCTTGGGCCTCTCACAAAGGAAGAGCCACCCTGGACCGGGTGGTTCACTGTCAGAGGAAGAAGACAGACTTTGGGATCAGTTATTGGGCCTCTCACAAAAGAAGAGGCCTTCCTTTGTGAAAAAGGAGGCCTCTTCCTTCTCAAGAATGAATATTTAGTCATTATTGCATTATTGCAGGCACAACTGATCTTATCGTTTCCATAGCAACGATCAGAAGCAAGACCTTGCCCCAGAACTACAGCGAGCTCACTGATGAGGTAATATGTGACATCATGTGCATCACAGCAGATCAAAGAAGTTCTGAGGCTTTGAATGCTGGAATCTCAACACATCAGCCAGAATCCAAACGCTTCATTGAGATTATTTTGTGACTAGTGACCATTTTCATTTTCCAACATGCCATATCCTTTTGCTTTACCACTTGGTTTAGGAGTCGGATATCTGGTGACAAAAGGGATGAAGGTGTATGACCACTTCTTCCCAAAAGACGACTCAGGCGAAAGGCGTGGAGACGACAGGACCATTCAGGACGACGAAGAGCGAGATTTGTTCTGGGACGGAATTCCATCCCGTCCCACAGCACAACCTGACCTGGATGGGGATGAAGAGCGAGATTTGTTCTGGGACGGAATTCCATCCCGTCCCACAGCACAACCTGACCTGGATGGGGATGAAGAGCGAGATTGGTTCGAGATTGGTGGAAACGAGATCGTTAAGCTCCCAGTCGGGGAAAACCCCTGATTTATATCGGAGCGGCCACGACGATCTACCGTAACCCACCACACACCGCAGGATGATCGGTTACGAAACCACCAGCAAGAATCTTAGATCGGCCAACGATCTAAGATTTTCGTGAAGGAAAAATAGGGGCAAAAAAATGTGTAGTGTGAATTATTGCATTAGGTAGTGGGATGTGCCCATCTTCTCTATTTAAATCTAATGAATAAGATAGATTATTGTTTTAATATTCTTTCTCCAAACATACTTCCTTATGGCATACTTTTATAACTAGGTACCGGCAATCAATTTTTTTTCTTTATATTTTTTGTACTACGAATGCATTTTTCTATTAAGTGTAAAACCAGGAAATAGCAGAAAAAATTTAAGCCCATTATCTCTAACGGTTTTTGGGATTTTGTGGGGTAGGTGTACCTTGTGTTAAGAAAGTAAATTTAAAATAAGCTAGTTTTAAAACTTAACATGTCTTGATTGAAATAGCCTAATTATAGTTTTAAAATGTGCGATTCCTCTCACAAACATCTAAATTCCAGAAGAAAATACAGTAAAACCCTCATCTTACCATATGTGAATTCAGAATAATCAAACACGGATGACGTAGTGATAGTTTGTGGGCTCATTTTAAGCGATAACAGACGTGACAAAAAGAAAAGGCGTTTGGGCAGCCGCTCTATTTATTGCACTATGATTTGGAGTTATGTTTTTTCGCAGTTAACATTTTTATCTGAACATAACCACATATAATAACCATATATAATAACGACCTTTACATATAATAATAAACATTTCAACATATCTCCGATGTCCACTGGACTCTCAATTTGGGATTCCCCCTTCGTTCTTAGGACACCGTGTTTTCTGATTGGCTACCTGTCACAATCAACAGGCTGCGTTCTCCCTCCCAGTCAGGGAAAAACCCCAAGCTGCCGTAATCGGGCCAAGACATGTTGAATATGTCCACACACCACCACGTAACACGCCACACACTGCAGGATGTTGTAAGATTGTCATAAAGGGAAAAAGAGACTTTAGCGGGAATGCAAACAAGCAGAAGCCGTATCTGATGAAAGCTCACCTCCCCTTCCGGGCCATTGCCAAAATTACCAAATCTTGACAGGTCCGCGGTAATAAAAAGGTTGGGGACCACTGCCTCAAGGGAGCAGACTCATGTTCTTGGCCATACAGAAGGTCTTCGTTGAAAACAAGGAGTTTGGGTTTCGCTTAATTCTCCTGAAGATCCTAGATGTAAAATTACAAAATCAGAAAAGACAAAATCACAAATCAAACTTTAAGAATGACTGAATTCAATCTCATAGCAGTCTCCACTGCAAATAACTTGTAATTAACAAGTAATTTCAAATGTCCAGAGTAATTTTTATGTTCCTAAAAATAAATATAGCACTTAATAAAATAAAATGACAGATATATTTTAATTTGGAAGTAATAACTTTCAGCACCAACTTTAAATAACTGTATTTGTAATTAATAGTAACAACAATAAAATTAGCAAACATTAACATTAGATATCGTCTCATTTTTGCTTTTAACTTGTTGCCGAAAACCAGCGGAAGTTTTAAAGCAATGTGTCGGGAGACGGTTTTTCTCTCTCGGCTTAACAAGCCGTAACGAGCCGCACCCGATGACCCGGTCAACTGGCAGAGCAGGCGAGAGGAGCCAGCGGCTGCAGAGGAGCGGATAAGTCCGAAACCGTCCGAGCATGTTTGTAATTAAGCTATATTAAGCTGTTAATAAACCGAACGCATAATTCAGGTTTACACAACTAATTTCTCACCTAATAAATTTGTAAAAGTTATTTTATTTTCAAAAAAGCATAATATACCCACTTTATTAATAGCTCTGCTTGTTCTCCTCCGCCATTACTGCTGCTGCTAGAACACGTAGACTCAGCCCGCTGAGGATGCGCGCGCATATTGCACCCTGATAGTGTACTAAGCCCGCGAAAATCACGGGACCAACCGTCATCTTTTCTTTTAAAACTTAATCGATTTTTAAAAATCTGACTATGTTAAGTTACGAACAAATATGATTCAACAACTGGATTTAGTTAACTTAACAAATTGTGCCCTTCCCTTCACCTTTTTTTCCCCCAACAGCTCTTTATCAGAGCAACTTACCAATAATAAATATTTTAAATAACCATCAAATAAATATTAAACATGTTCGAAATACATTCTATTAATTTATAAGATCCTTTTCACGTTGAACCGTTATCTTCTTTTTACGTACCATGTCTTATTTAAAAATAGAGAAGTCCGATATGCAACTTTCACAGTCTTGTTGAAAATGGAGGCTTGTGAAGAGGGGCGTGGCTTCTTCCAAGTTTCGTCTTTAACCCAACGGTTTCCCAACTCTTGAGCTATATATATTATATATATATTATTATATATATATATATATATTATATATATATATATTATATATATATATATATATATATCAGTGATTCTTGAGAATAGGGACAAAATGGGTTTTAAGTTTCCCCTTTTTTTGTTATTTGTCAATCTTATGTATGCAAATATGGCAAATAATGTTTTGGAAATGTAAAGATGCTAAGGTGCAGGCTCCCAGTTGCAACATTTTTTTTTGTAATTACATTTTTAATCGACCTGATCCAGAACTTTGTCATTACCATCTGACAAAAATAAATAAAAAATAAGTTTTAATGACCCTACTAGTGATATTTTTACTCATTTTACAGACAAATGCTTCTCAAGAAACAAAATAAATATTATTTAAAACAAAAAACAACTAAAAGACCACCTGACGGAGTTGACACAGAACTGAAGATGGTGACAAACTAGTGAGTAAAATGAAAAACTTGGTACATGTGAAGTAATACATCCATCCATCCATCCATTTTCTTGCACCCTTGTCCCTTAATGGGGTCGGGAGGGGTTGCTGGTGCCTATCTCCAGCTAACGTTTCGGGCGAGAGGCGGGGTACACCCTGGACAGGTTGCCAGTCTGTCGCAGGTGAAGTAATGCAATTTATGTAAAATACATTAAAATTAATTCATTGCACATTTAAGTGAGATTTGTCAACAATTTCACTGAAAGAGTCACAAAAGCTCTGACGGAGGTGACATCTCACGGAGTTGACGAAATGCCAAACTACCTCAATTTATATGATGTTATTCTGAAGGAGGCTCATCAGGTCCATGAAATCTTTATATTTTACCAAATTAAGCTTTTATTTCACAAAATTGCATCAAAGTTTTGTAAATTGTCAGTTATGGTGTTGACACATCATGGTAGTGACGAGCAATTTAGGAATAAAAGAAGAAAAAACTAAAGAATAACATAAGCTAACCAGAGCTAACTAGCCCTCTTAGCAAAGGAAGAGAAAGGAAGCGGTCATGGGGTTCTCAGAAGTTCTGGTGCCCCCAATAATGCCAGATTTTTTTTTTTACATTCTTTTTATTTCTGACGGTGTTGACAAAACTAGGGACAAATTTCAATGGAGTTGGAAAATATATTAAAATTATTTTTAATTCAATTTATTGATACTTTTATAATTATTTATATGACTCCTTATACTTAATTGTCATAATATATAATTGTTGTATTGCTTTAATTGTTTTAAACTATTATAATGTATTGAGTTCTGCTCCTGGACACGGGCTTTTACAGGCATCATCCACCGACTGTAATGTTTCATTAGATTATTCATTGAGATTATTTTGTGACTAGTGACCATTTTCATTTTCCAACATGCCATATCCTTTTGCTTTACCACTTGGTTTAGGAGTCGGATATCTGGTGACAAAAGGGATGAAGAAGGTGTATGACCACTTCTTCCCAAAAGACGACTCACGAAAGGAGTGGAGACGACTCAGACGACAGGACCATTCAGGACGACGAAGAGCGAGATTTGTTCTGGGACGGAATTCCATCCTGTTCCATAGCACAACCTGACCCGGAAGGGGATGAAGAGAGAGATTGGTTCTGGGACGGATTTCTATCCCGTCCCACAGCACAACCTGACCTGGATGGGGATGAAGAGAGAGATTGGTTCTGGGACGGATTTCCTTCCCGTCCCGAAGAACAACCTGACCCGGATGGAGAACGACAAAACCACCCCGGATGGGGTGGTTCAATTTCTTCTTCTGAGGAAAGACTTTGGGACCAGGACTTGACCATTTCACAGAGGATGAACCTCCCCGGACGGGGTGGTTCAACCTCTTCTTTTGAGGACAGACTTTTCGACCAAGCTTTAGACATTTCACAGAGGTCGAACCTCCCCGGACGGGGTGGTTCAACCTCTTCTTTTGAGGACAGACTTTGGGACCAACTTGTGAACATTCCACAGAGGTCGAACCTCCCCGGACGGGGTGGTTCAGCCTCTTCTTTTGAGGACAGACTTTTCGACCAAGCTTTAGACATTTCACAGAGGTCGAACCTCCCCGGACGGGGTGGTTCAACCTCTTCTTTTGAGGACAGACTTTGGGACCAACTTGTGAACATTCCACAGAGGTCGAACCTCCCCGGACGGGGTGGTTCGACCTCTTTTTCCAGGAAAAGACTTTTCGACCAAGCTTTGGACATTTCACAGAGGTCGAACCTCCCCGGACGGGGTGGTTTGACCTCTTTTTCCAGGAAAAGACTTTTCGACCAAGCTTTGGACATTTCACAGAGGTCGAACCTCCCCGGACGGGGTGGTTCGACCTCTTCTTTTGAGGACAGAATCTGGGACCAGGTTGTGAACTTGCCACAAAGGACAAACCACCCCGGACGGGGTGGTCAAACCTCTTCATTTGAAGACAGAATTTGGGACAGGTTTGTGAAAGGTTCTTAACCTCAACCTTCCTTTGTGAGAAAGGAGGTCTCTTCCTTCTCAAGAATGAATATTTAGTCATTATTGCAGTTTGAGTCAGGCACAACTGATCTTATCGTTTCCATAGCAACGATCAGAAGCAAGACCTTGCCCCAGAACTACAGCGAGTTCACTGATGAGGTCATATGTGACATCATGTGCATCACAGCAGATCAAAGAAGTTCTGAGGCTTTGAATGCTGGAATCTCAACACATCAGCCAGAATCCAAACGCTTCATTGAGATTATTTTGTGACTAGTGACCATTTTCATTTTCCAACATGCCATATCCTTTTGCTTTACCACTTGGTTTAGGAGTCGGATATCTGGTGACAAAAGGGATGAAGAAGGTGTATGACCACTTCTTCCCAAAAGACGACTCAGGCGAAAGGAGTGGAGACGACTCAGACGACAGGACCATTCAGGACGACGAAGAGCGAGATTTGTTCTGGGACGGAATTCCATCCCGTCCCATAGCACAACCTGACCTGGATGGGGATGAAGAGCGAGATTGGTTCTGGGACGGATTTCCATCCCGTCCCACAGCACAACCTGACCCGGAAGGGGATGAAGAGAGAGATTGGTTCTGGGACGGACTTCCATCCCGTCCCACTGTACAACCTGACCTGGATGTGGATGAAGAGAGAGATTGGTTCTGGGACGGATTTCCTTCCCGTCCCACAGAACAACCTGACCCGGATGGAGAACGACAAAACCACCCCGGACGGGGTGGTTCAACTTCTTCTTCTGAGGAAAGACTTTGGGACCAGGACTTGACCATTTCACAGAGGTTGAACCTCCCCGGACGGGGTGGTTCAACTTCTTCTTCTGAGGACAGACTTTGGGACCAGGACTTGACCATTTCACAGAGGTCGAACCTCCCCGGACGGGGTGGTTCGACCTCTTCTTTTGAGGACAGACTTTGGGACCAACTTGTGAACATTCCACAGAGGTCGAACCTCCCCGGACGGGGTGGTTCGACCTCTTTTTCCAGGGAAAGACTTTTCGACCAAGCTTTGGACATTTCACAGAGGTCGAACCTCCCCGGACGGGGTGGTTCGACCTCTTCTTTTGAGGACAGAATCTGGGACCAGGTTGTGAACTTGCCACAAAGGACAAACCACCCCGGACGGGGTGGTCAAACCTCTTCATTTGAAGACAGAATTTGGGACAGGTTTGTGAAAGGTTCATAACCTCAACCTCTTCTCTGACTACGGACTTTGCGACCAGGCTTTGACTATTTCACAGAGGTTGAACCTCCCCGGACGGGGTGGTTCGACCTCTTCTTTTGAGGACAGACCTTTCGACCAGACTTTAACTATTTCACAGAGGTTGAACCTCCCCAGACGGGGTGGTTCGACCTTTTCTTTTGAGGACAGACTTTTCGACCAAGCTTTAGACATTTCACAGAGGTTGAACCTCCCCAGACGGGGTGGTTCGACCTTTTCTTTTGAGGACAGACCTTTCGACCAGACTTTAACTATTTCACAGAGGTCGAACCTCCCCAGACGGGGTGGTTCGACCTTTTCTTTTGAGGACAGACTTTTCGACCAAGCTTTAGACATTTCACAGAGGTTGAACCTCCCCGGACGGGGTGGTTCAACCTCTTTTTCCGAGGAAAGACTTTTCGACCAGGCTTTGACTATTTCACAAAGGAAGAACCATCCCGGACGGGGTGGTTCAACCTCTTCTTCCGACTGTGGACTTTGGGACCAGATTTTGAACATTTCACAAAGGAAAAACCATCCTGGATGGGGTGGTTTGCCATTGGAAGAGGAGGAGAAACTCTGGGACCAGTTTTTACTACGGAAAAACTGATCCAGATGGTGAAGTTTTCTATGACTTTCTTTGACAAAAAGATTATTTTGCGATTACAGCTGCCGCAAAGACAGGAGCCTCATGACAACGACGGAGGACAACCTCTGTACCAGTTTCACAACAGTCTCAGAAATGGTTGGTTGTTTTTAAAGCGTTCAGAAGACGACGTGTACAAGAGGGAGATTCATCATGAGACTCAAACACATGAAGACAAACACCACACTCTGCAGAAAATCCTAGCTAACGATTTCTCCTGCCACTCCTCTCAAAAACAACCAAGCTGGTTTTGGAGAGGAGCAGGAAACAATGAATATTGTGAATCAACTATAAAAAGTTAATATCCTGTTTGCAGGTTTCTCTCCAGACGCTCCGGCTTCCTGCTACAATCTAAAGTCATCATTGTTGGGTTGATTAGTCTCTAAATTTTCCTCTGGTGAGAATAAAACATTCATTTTGTGAATAAAACATCAGGGCTGCACAGTGGATCAGTTGGTACCACTGCTGCCTTGCAGTAAGAAAGTCCTGGGTTTGAATCCCAGCCTGGTTCTGTCTGCATGGGGTTTTCTGCTTCTCCAGGTCCATATGTGGGTTCTCTCTGGGCGCTCCGGCTTCCTCCCACAGCCCAATAACATTTACTGCACTTTATTATGGATGTGTATTATTGTTGTTACGGCCCTGGGCCTGAAGGGCTGGGCTCCAGGTGTCTTGTTGTCTGTCTTTGTGCTCCTCCCCTTTACAGGTGCTGCTGATCCGGTTCATTTGGAGCACAGAGCATTTAAACCTGGTGGTCTCCACCTTCAGCATCCACTCTGCTTCTTGATGTTTGTGGTGCTCTGTTGTCGGACATTTCAGTTTGTTTTTGCACTTCAACACTTCCATATGCACTCACACGTCACATCCAAGCGTTTGCATTACACCACTGATACTGACATCCACAATACATTGTTGTTGTTTTTGTTAATAAATATTCATTTTTCTGCACTTTAACCCCTGAATGACCTCCTGTTTTTGTTATGACCTTGAGCCAGTTGTAACAATATTTATATTATTAATATGTATTATTATTATCATATTACTATATATAACCAGTACCAACACTAAATCCAAATACAAAAAATGCAGAAAAAATGACCAACTAATTAACAATAAAACCCTAAAAAAATTTGAAATAAATTTAGAGCTTAGGTTTCTGAATCTATAGATATATATTCAGGAACCTGAGCTCTTAATCGATCTATAATTTATTTGAGGGTTTTATTGTTAATTAGTTGGTCATTTTTTCTGCATTTGTTGTGTTTGGGTTTAGCGTTGGTACTGGATTAAGCTTCAGATTATTTGAATTTTCTCCTGAAAAAAGATGGTTAATTCATTGGCTGGGTGATGAAGTCATTACTTAGTAAAGCCTTTGGCGTTAACGACTGAATATTTGAAACAGCCAGTTTGTGGGAGATTGTGGTTCCTTTAGACGGGAAAGGTCTGATGTTTATCTTCAGGATGCTCCACGGGGGAGAGCGTGTACGTCCTGTTCTGTAGAGCTTTTAGTTTTTAAATTGTCCCACATTCCTTCTGACTCAGATATATTTAAACTGAAGCTTAAAGAGGAACAGAATTAAACCAGCAGCTCATCAACGAGGAGGTTTTCACATGAGAACCTGTTTCTTTTTCTGTGTTAAAGGATAAACTTTGAGAAGTTCAGTTCGCAGCGGCGCCCAGTGGCCGCCAGAGGAACCGCAGCTGCATGTTTACAGCAGAAACGGACCTAAAAACAATCCAAGTTGATCCAATTTAATACAATTAACCAACTAATTGATTTAGATATATGGTATTTATCAATTGTTTACAGATAAATGTCTTTAGAGCAGCACTTTTCGAGTATCAAACAGAAATGTTTAAAATATTCTACACCAGAGGGCAGTGTGCTGCCTGTTAAACCATTGGAGGGAACAGTACATTTCTGCCAAAAACACTTAAACATGTTGAGATTAATATCAGAAATGCTGTCAAAAGACCTGGGACAATTCTTAGGCTCAATAGTAAAAAATCTTAAACTTTTGACACAGAAAATTTTCCAAGTTTTTCTAGAAAAATCAAAATTTTAAAAAGATTTTTTTTTTTGGCAGAAATATACTTCTGCTTTATTTTTTCTATCTACCATGGCTATCATATGCCTTTATAGCTTCCAGTTTTACTTAAAATTGTGGCGTTTTAAATCTAGGGTTCCCAAAGTGGGGGGCGGGACCCACAAGGGGGTCGTAAGACACCAGTTTAGCGGTGTCTTACGACACCTGACAATGTAACAGATCTGATATGTTTGGGAAACAAAACGCAAATTAATTACTACATTAAAAGCTAATTTACTATGATATAATGACTCATCAGATGATTCACTATGAAAACATTAAATGAGCAATGAGTTTATTTCACAATTTCATTTAATAATTTTTTATTTATATACATTTTAATGTAATTTAAAAAATATATATTTTTCATTATTTATTCGCCCTCTGGTGAAAAGCGCCCTGGACGGAGAACCGTATCTTCCATCTGTGTCGCCTGAACTCTTCCTGTTTCTCACATTTCATAACCTTTCAGACTTTTGAAATCATTCTGTATGCAGTTCTGCTTTTCTACACCAAACATCAGCTCCTATTGGTTGGAAACACAAATTATTTATCATATTAATGCAAGGTGGGTTTTTTTATGACTGCTAATCATTTCAGTCCCAAACGTATTGATCGGTTTATTGAACGCGCTGCCCTCAGAGCCGACCGCTCTCTGCTGCCAGTGATGCAATCAGTGATGAAGAGCAAACAGTTGCTGCTTCGTGTTTTCAGGTTCCTTTTACACCATGAGTCAGTGAATAACTGACGTCTCACTGCTGGAACCTGCAGAGGCCAAGAATGAAAAGCTATAAAAATAGGGAATAATTAGGGGAGGCTGCTGTGTTAACAAGACGAGTTTTATATACTATCATCAGAAACTTTCATGTTATGAGATAAAAATCCTTAAAATGAGATGGAAAAGCCAGTTAAAGTTATTTTGTCGTGATAATAATTTGAGTTTTACATCTGCCTATAAAATTTACACGGAAGCCAAAGAGGAAACCAGCATGAGTCTGAATGTGAAAATCATCTTCCCTTCGGTTTCACACATTATCTGATCTTATTGCATCATTTCTGTTTTTCCTCAGAAGAAACGATTAGTTTAAGTTACATCAACGTTTTAATCAGCAGCAGACTTCATGAATTCACTTTTTTATTCAAGTTTATTTAGTTATAAAACTGTAACATGTCACATTCCTCCTGGATCCAAAACTCTTTTTGGTGCAAGATTCAGCAACTAAACCAAATCTATGGCGGCGTTTTGTATAAAATGAAGAAATTTTCCATAAAAAAAAAAATTTAAAATCAAGATTAATCTCAGAAAAATTCTAGAAAAAATTTCTGAGCTATAAAGTCAAATCTACAAAATTTGTGAAGGAAACGACTGAAATTTTGAGATTAATCTCAGATTTTCTGGAAATAACTTGAAAGTTTCTGAGCAATAAAAGTTTGAAATTTTTTTAGAAAAAAAAATCAGAAATCAGGATTGTTTAGAAGTTTTTATTTTCTTTTAGAAATTGTGTAGAAAAATCCAGTTGTTCCAAGAAAAACCTCAAAAACCTTTAGATTATCTTCAGAAATTTAGGAAATTTCTGAGTCTGAAAAGTAGGTAAAAAACTCTCGAGAATCATCTCAGAAATGTTAAAATTTTGGATATTAATCTCAAAATTGACTGTACTTTTTACAAATTTGCTCCGTTTTACTGTCTACAATAGGCCTGATGTGCCATCGTACGACATCAGAAAACAGCACGACTTATAAATGTTAGATAAATTCCCAAACTGAAATAAACAGATAAACTTTTCTCCATGTTTTTCCCATTTTAATGTTTCTTCTCACTTACTTTTCTAAAAAAAAATGATAGAAAATATTACAGCCATTATAGATAGAAGGGGAAAAAAAGTATCTCAGAAAATTTCAAGAAAAAAAGCTTTCAAAAGTTGAACATTTTTGACAAATTTTCTGTTCTTCACTTTTTATCCCTAAAAAGTATCAAACATACAATAAATTATTTTCTGTAATTAATTCCCCTTTTTAAAAAGAAAGACATCCAGGGGAAAGACCCATTAGAAATGGAAACTGGATCTGGTATGAAAGAAATCTGATTTTATTTTTAATCCAACAGATAAACAGGATTTATAGGAACAATGTTGATATAAAACGACCCAACAGTTCTTATAAACAATGTCTTGATCTGGATTTACATATTCAGCTAATCTGAATAAATACAGTTTATTACCATGTCATTGTAAACTTTTTATTTCTGTTTGTAATCAGCCCAATCAGACCAGATCCCAGTGAAAACGGATCCATTTTCTACACCAGAACTTCTGTTGGTGCTTTAAAACACCGAAACCATCTTTATTCAACCGTTTCCTAAAAACGTTTCGCTCCTTCTAAACTTTGGCCACTTTGTCGCGTTAACCATCACATTGCATAGCCGTTAAACAATGGCGAACAGAAAGCAGCACAGCCGCCGCAGCGACTCGCCATCGCCCCCGGAGGAACGCTGCGGTACTGCAGGCACCACAGAAAAACATTCATGTCTTTAACGGCTTCACCAGCAGCAGGAGGTTATTTGTTGCTGCCTTTTTAAAGGACACTTATATTTATGTTTCAGGCTTAAAAGGCTGAAATGTGGAGGAAATAACACAATCATCACAAACGTCGTTTAATCTTAAATATAGACTTGATCTGCTTCTTTTAATGGGGTAAAAATGTTGGATTACAGAAATACGTCAAACTTCAGTCAGTCTGAGGCGCGTCTGTAGGAAAATATCTGTAGCGACGGCTGCAAACAGCCGGGCTGGAGTCCGCCGGCGCCGGGCCGGATCGGGTCGGACCGGGTCGGGCGTTGAGCCGGCGCTGAGGCAGGTGTTTTGGTTCTGGATGGGCGGCGCCGCCCTCAGTCTTCTGGGAAGGTCAGCCGGCCCGGGCCTTCGTTCTTCATCCAGCGGCGGTACCGCTTCATCTTCGGGTCGGTCGCCAGCTTCGCCTTCATCTCCTCCTCGCGCTCCTTCCTGTAGGCCTGGAAGGAGAGCAGGAGAGACTCAGAGGCTGGATAACAGGAAGGAGATTAAAACCAGGAGCAGATAATAAGAAATGCATAAAAACAGAAAGTCAGATAATTACAGTGCAGTGTTAGAACCAGGCTCTGATAATGCAAAAAATAAAAATAGAAAAACAGAAACTTTGATCATTACAGCAGAGTAACGTAAATAAAGTCGTAAAGTTACGAAAAAATGTTAAACAATAAAGTAGAAATAATGAGAATTTAAACGTACAGAACAACTTTATTCTTGTATTTTAATAATTATTCTCATTGTAATAATACAACAATAAAGTTGTAAAATGACTAGAATAAATTACTAAAAGTAATATTATTTTGAAACAAGACTTTTTTCTCTTATGACTTTATTCTCATAACTTTATTCTCCTGTTATTACAAGTTTATTTTTGCATTTTTATGATTTTATTTTATGATTCTAATGTTATTCCTGTATTATTTTAACTTTATTTTATAACTTTATTTTCATAACATGACTTTGTTCTCAGTTTCAAATTTATTCTCATATAACGACTTTATTCCTGTATTTATGTGATTTTATTGAATTTATTCGAGTTTATCCTCGTTATTTATTAATAACGTTATTCTTCTAATTTTATTGTTTTAATCTTGTAAATAAAATATAAAATATTTAGATTTTGAATCAGATGTTATATGTTAGCGGTTTGGAGTGAAAGTATCTTTTTTTAGTATTTTTAAACTTTCAGAAACAGGAAGTGGCCTCTGATTGGCCCAGAGTTTCTTAAAGGGGCCTCGTACCTCGTAGTTTTCTCGGAGCCACAGCTGCTTCTCCAGGAACGTCTGCTTGGTGTTTTCCTCCAGACTGTCGAACTGCGCCTGCGGCAGCTTCATGTTCCTCCTGATGAGAGCAGAACCGGGCCGTCAGAACCTCAGCCAGAACCGAGCGGCGTGGGCCGGCGCCACTGACCTGATGAGGTAGAGCTTCTCCTCCTCGCCGTACTCCTCCCGGCAGACGGTGAAGCGGTACACCCAGCGGGCGTACCAGGCCACGTAGCGGCTCAGGTAGAAGGGGAACAGCGCCATCTGGCACAGCAGGATGTCCGACAGGCTCGGCTTCTGGTAGCCGCCCTTGATGTCGATCTTGTTCTTGATGATGTCACGGATCACTTCCTCTTCCTGCTCGCGGATCTCCTCCTTGGAGCGCCGGTTCTTGCCCTTCTCCTTGGTGCGGCTGAGCAGGCCCTGCTGCTTGGCGATCTCCATGGCCTGGATGCGGTACTTTGGGACGGTCACCAGGTAGTTGATGGCCTTGTTGTAGCTGCTGCACCAGCTGACGTACTGGAGAGCAGACACTGGTTACACTGCTTGTACTGGTTATGCTGGTTATACCAGTTGTACTGGTTATCCTGGGCCTGGAAGAGGCTGGAGGAAACGTTTCACATCCAGAACCAGAACGCTTCAGACCCACAGATCTATTGGAATAGATTCTAAATCTAGATTTGTGTTTAACATGTTTTTAATGACAAACTCCAGCCAGCAGGGGGTGCTGTCACCCGCATTAATGTCATTTCCTTTATTCTAATTTAACAGAGTAATGAATATTTATTAATAATAATATTTATAAATAAAGTAGTAAATAATATTTTGCTAAATAAATGAAATAAGTGAATAATAAATATGCAAATAACATAAAAACTCATTTATTAATATATTTTATTAATACTTAAAAATAAACATTTATTTACTAATAAATAGTTATTTATTAATGCAAAATAAATGTATTCATTATTAATAAGCAAACAATAAATGTCCCCAAGAAATCAAAACTAATACATATTTTTGTTATTTATTAATAAATAAATTATATGAGTAAATGATAAAAGTCCTCATGAAAACAAAATGCAATACCAGAACCAGAACCGGGTCTTTGAACGCGGCGCTCCTACCTGGATGGCAGAGATGGCGCAGATGGTGACCAGGATGACGATCCTGACGTCGACCTTGGGGGCGAGGCGGCGGCGGTAGTAGGCGTAGTAGTGCTGGTAGTATTCCTCAGGATGGTCCAGCATGTAGTCGTAGTCGCGCCGCGAGTCTTCATCCTGCAGAGGGAGGAAAAAACTAAATCAGGATTATCCAGCATCACTAGAAAAATAACATAAAAACACAGAATATTGGAGGCAGGCTGGGAAGTTTAGAACGGGGAAAAACTCTCCTCTCTAAAAACAAGATGGCGGTTTTAGAAGGATGTTTGTACCAACTAGAGATGTGCCGATCAGGGTTTTTCCTGCCGATACCGATTCCGATCACCCATGAGGGCCGATCACCGATACCGATCACATAATTATTATTTTTAATCATAAACACTACCGGTTACATTATGTGGATAAAGGAACCATGAATTCACCTTAATTTAGACAAGAACTTGTTTTTAATAACTTTTTCCAAGAAAACTAAACAAAACAGGCATTGTGCAAATTGTACTGCTATCAGTAAAACTATCTTTAACAGACTGATAACATATCAGCCTCTGAAGAGGCTAAATAATGCAAAGAGCCACAATAAAACCTCTCAACATTTCCCAAAAAATTCAAGTATAAAACTTAACATTCAAAGGCAAATACAGGATCCATTACAATAAACAATCCAGAGTTACTGAATGAAAACTTCCTGTTAGCATGGCGGCTAGCTGATTACTGCTAGCTCTGAGTGGCTGTTTCTGACTGAGCGGAGTAATTATGCAGAGCAGGGAGGAGATCGATTATTTTTTTAGAGATTATCTGTCTCATGTTAGGACAGCGAAAGTTTTAATACGTATGTAAAATTTATTTTTTAAGTTAGATGCTGCAGCTTTAAGCAGAGGTTCGGTGTGAGAGTCACTACCAGGTGGAGCAGAAGCGGCGCTCCGTCTGTGAAATATTACTACCTGTAGCGTAGCAGCGGTTCAACAGCGAGAGCAGAACCAGCGTCTTACATCGCAGCTCGAAGACTTAAATCATTTTGTGGGTTATTTGTTTAGCTTTCTGACCGTCATGCTAATCCGGGTGAGTGTTTGTAGCTGTGCGCTGCTTTACCTGCTATCTGATCCTCTGCATGTCTTTTTTACTGCAATGAGCCTCGATGTAGCCAAACTCCGTCAAGTATGGCATTGTTTTTATGACGTATTAGCTTCGTTGTGTTGATGCATTTTGACCTGCTTCAATTTTCCGCCTCAACACACAAATTTCCCCATTCACTCAGTGCGTTATAATTCCACATCCTTTAGGATTTGTTGCTGCGCGTTTGCAGAGTGAAGGAAAGAGGAGACCAGCTGCACAGGCAGGCTGAGAAATGAGATGCAGGTGATCGGTTTGTGTGATCGACGATCACCGATCATACACTTTTTCACGGACATCGGCCAATTATGATCGGTGGGTGATCGATCGGACACCTCTAACATCAACTCTAATGCACGGCGGTGGACGGGTGATGATGTGGGCTTGGGTAATATCTGAGTCAGTCATAAACTTTTCTTTATTTCAACATGTTCTTGAGTCAAATGAGAAGAAATTTGAACCATAAATCCAAACACAACAGCAGATCTGCAGGATGCAGGTGGTCTAGTCAAAGTCCAGACCTCAAGTCTTCGTATTGGGAGAAGTTGCATGAAAATAACATACAAATAATGAGAATAAAGTAATAATATTACGAGAATTTGTACAAAAATAAAGTAGGAATAATATGAAACTTTATTATTTCAAATACAACTTTTTTTGTATATTATTTTGACTATTTTTCTATGACTTTATTCTCGTTAATTATTTTTTTCTTATTATGGCCCTAATACTCCGCAGTAGATAAGAGCCACTGTAGATGACGGAGCAAAAAAGAACTCTTCATAAAATCCAGAACATTCTGGACAACCCTGAGTGTCTTCAGTCAGAGGCTTTTTGTGATCGCTGCAATGCGGACTGCTGCAGGAGATGAAATAAAGTTTCTGAATGAGAGTAAAGTGGGACAGAACCGTTACTCACCTTCAGTGTCTCATAAGCTGTAGCAATCAGCAGGAACTTCGTGTGAGCGTTCTCCTCATCTCCGGGCTCCTCGGGCCGGTACCGGTCCGGGTGGTACCGGCGGGCCAGCTGCCGGTAAGCCCTTGCGATCTCCGCCTTGGAGGCCTCCCGGGAGACTCCCAGCACGTCGTAGCAGACCTCCGTCCCGCAGTAGAGCCCCTCCAGCAGCGCCGTGACCGCGGGCAGCGACGACACGGAGAGCAGGAGCACCGTGAGCCGCCACAGGCCGCCGCTCCGCTCCGGGAACGGATCCATCTCTCCCCGCTGCTGCTGCTGCTGCTGCTGCCGCTGCTGCTCAGACACGGAGCTCCAGGCGCCGTCGCATTCTGCTTACGTCACAGGAGCGCCGGAAAAGAATGTTTACTTTGATGAAAATCAACTTTCAGGTTAGCGCCGTTAATGTTTTATAATTTTCAATTTTAAAAATAACATACACGGTTTTTATTAATGTAGGAGATATTTATGACCTACTTATCACGTTTTCTTTGTAAAATGTCGGAGTTTAACTTGTTATGGCTTTGATTAAAATGTGAATATTTAATAATAATATAAAATAATAATATAAAATGTGAATATTTGCATGAAAGTGATTTATTTTTGATTCATTAAGATGTTTGTGGTAAACACCGAAACACACTGTAAAGAAATGACATCTTGCGGCAAATGTAGTACTTGGATGACTTTATAAAAAGTATTAATAAAAATAACTTTAAATTTAATAATGGAGTAAAGTAATTTTATAGACCAAAAACATGTTTTCAGTTGTTGTTTTTTTTATTATAATTTTTTATTTCTTTTTTGACTTATTTGATCTGTACCTATGCATCTCATTTCTATTTGAACTGTTACAAGTTTATTAAAATCTTGACGGCTCACTAGCATCGGTTTTGTCTAATCTAGACAGGTTGAAGGTCTGACCTACCACATCTCACCGATACAACCGCTGCAGTTCAGGTATTAAAATACGGCTACACATCTGCTTTCTATAAAAGATCTTTGACTCCAGGCCCAAGTGATGACGTTGCCTTAAAAATATGTCACCTGCAGGCCAAGAGAGTTTAAACACTGAGATTTACAAGTGTGAAGTAGAGAAGCCAACTGGACGTTAGGAGTAACATACAATCTGGACAGTTTGGATTCTGCAAACACTGTTATAGATGGATTGAAAAGGATCAAGTCAGTATTTTACTGAAAATAAAAAGAAAAAAACTTTAAGGCAGAAAACCAGTGAATTACAATATTGACACCAAAATTCAAAGAGATCATTTTATTTAGAGATTTAAGAGAAATGGGAGGCAACTTTTCCACTGCATTAGTTTCCAGTTGGACTGCAAAGGAAAACATTCTCGTTGGGATAACTCCTCATCGTTTGCACGACTTTGTCATTTACAAAGATTTGTGAGAAAAATCAAGATTCCACCAAAGCCGTTATAAATCACAGCATGATAGGGACATTATAGAAAGAAAAACCTTAGAGGTGTAAATTTCTGTTAAAACTCTGAGAATAACATCAAAAATGTTGTAGAAAAAACATGAACATTTTTAAAAAGTTGAAAATTTTCCACTTTACAAACTGAGAAATGTCCAAGTTCTTTTTAGTAAATGTCTCAAAAATGTGATTTTTTTCTAACAATCTTTTGACTTTTAAAACTCAGAAGTTTTCTAGTTTTTTTCTAAGAAATGTCAGTTTTTTGGCAGAAATGTACTTCCCTATTTTTCTAACTGCGATGGCCCAGATTCACTATCATACATGACAGATTTAGTTTAACTTTAGTTGTTTTTGACCATTTTCCATCCAACACACAAATATTGCAGTTTTTAGCTGCAGTTGTTGGTCAGAACTTTGACAGAATTTTATATTTCAGCTTTGCAAACAGATTTATGGGAGGAGGAAGCTGGAAAACATCAACCCTGTGGAAAAAGTGCTGATGGAGGCTGAGTGTAAAAAGTGCGCGCTGTAGTCAGGGTAGGGCGTTATTTTTAGCTGGTGCAGCCCCTCACATCCATCAGCTGGTTATTGGCTCAGCACAGATCAGCAGAGCTGTCAGCAGCGTCTCCACTCTGATTATCGCCGCTGAAGCTGCGTCTCCGCAGGAGGTCTCAGCCTCATCCAGATTTCACTATGATCCACGGCAGGCTGAGCGATGGAGACGCTAACGGCTCTGTGGCTCTGCTTCCTGCAGGAACCAGGCTGAAGATGTCCGGTGAGACGAACCCAGAGGTGGTGGGATGCGACGCCTCCATCATGAGGAACGTGTGGGAGATCCGGCTGAGGGAGTTCGGACAGAGGATGCTGCTGGAGCAGGAGCGGCTGGAGAGGAGCGCGCTGCCCGCGTGAGAAAACTAAACCTTAAGACAAACTGCAGCCGATGAGGTGAAACTGAACCCAACCGGGACGAATCAGGACAGAAAGTCCTGCTGTCAGCAGAGAGACGTCCAAAATGTTTGACATTTTAGATCCTGAACCCAAACCAGAGGCTGAAGTTTCACCCTGCAGAAACTGCAGCCACTTTTCTCTTGGCACAAAGTTAGTTTTCACTATAAACTAGTAAATCTTAAATTAGAGATTATGAAAACTTAAACAGCTACAAGTCTCTGCAAAAACCTTCCTAGTTTCTTTTTAATGTCCTTCCAGACAATCAGAAGTTCCTCTAATCTTTAAAAATGGTTTTGATCAAACCGTCTGCATGAATGTTTAGATGTTTTATAGATTTTTCTTGTATCTTAATATTCCCAACACTGAACAGATTCCTGACTGACTGGGTTTGGTCATCAGCTTTCTAAAACCCATTTTCCATCTGCAGATAAAGTTTCGCATTTTGAATTCACTCTGATGTTTGAACTCAAAGGTTTGAAGATTCTGAAATTTGAAGGTTTTCTTTCTTCTTTGGTTGCTTTTTAAACCCATTTTCACTCCGTTCCTTAAATTTGATTGTTTTAGATGCTGAACAGATTCTCAATACTGAAAAAAAAATATTGTGAAGAGATTTCTGATGCTAAAAAGATTTCCAAAGGGCTCCAAACTTTCAGAACACTGTAAAAACACAAAATGTATTTTTGGTCGAGTTTCAATTGTAAATATCTTAGTGCAATTGAAATGATTGAAAACTAATTTACAAGTAACTTTTCTGCAAAATATAAGACAGTTTTAGAAACTAATAATTTGGTTAATCAAAATTAAGGCATTTTTCTTTCTTTTCTTTTTTACCTAGTTTTAGTCGACCAACTGATTGAATCGCTTACAAATAGTAAGACTCTTAAACTCAAAGGTTTGAACAAAGTTGGTAAAGATTTTCTGATTTTTGGACTTTTTATAACAGCAGTTTGGAAGAGAAACACAATCTGTCCTCGTTTTCAAAGTAAAGTCTAAAACAAAAACAGAAAAGAAATTCTGAAAACACATTTTACAGACTAAACCGAGGATTTTACCTCCAGCTGGATGAATTTCTGGATTATTTTCCTGTCACTTAATCGCATGACTTTATATGGTGTAATATGAAAAGTGGAGATTTTCCCACTTTTTAGTTTGCAACTCTCAGCCTGCAGAGAAAAAGCAGCAAAAGTCCAAAGAAAGGTTCTGAAAAGCAGAGCCAGCAGGTGAAAGACGCTGAAAAAAATAATTAATGATGCAAATTTTGATACACAAACAAAAAAAACCAATGCAACAGAAAATAATGCAACTACAGACAAAACAAAAGTCCTCCAGACCACTAGGGGGAGTCGGCCACTAAATAACATGGGCCCAGATCCTCGTCATACTTTGTCTTTTATAATATTATAGAGCAGCATAGACATTTTATTATTATAGAACAGCAGCATATTAACTTAGGTAACATTACCGACTCCAGACTCCCTCTAGTGGTTTGGAGGACTTTTGTATTGTGACGCTAGTTTGTAACATTTTATATTTTCAGGGTTTTTTTTGTTTGCTTTTTTGTATTTGCAGTATTTTCCCTTTAGCTTCCGTTTCCTGTGTTTGGAACATTTTTCTGTTGCATTTATTTTTTTGTTTCAGATTCATTCACGTTTTGCAGTTCGTTTTGCGTTTGAACCTGTGCTCTTCATCCAGGCTAATGCAGAGATCAGTTCTGTAACCGCAAATGTAATGTTTACTAAGTGTGAACATCCTTATGGCTTTAAATAGGAATTTATCAAATTATTCTGCAAGAGCTAACTTCTCAGAAACATCATGATGATGACGCTGTCCAGAGCAGGAAACTTGACCCACCAGAGCAGCAAAGGTCACCAGTTAGCTTCGCCACCAGATCTCCACAAAAGGTACCGGTCCAAGAAGGCATGCAATGTCTCGACTTCCAGAGCCGCTTGAAGAGCCGAACAGATTTAGCGGGAGCTGAAATGAACTCTCAGACGGAGTGACACAGTGATTTATGGTGCACACTGCAGGGAATGTGTGTTTCAGGCTGGTTATTTTGCTGCTTTCAATCAAACATTTCCTGAACTCTGATAAGAACCAAAGAATCAAACCCAAACATCAGTCTGGGTTCGGTTGAAGTGCACTCTGGTTCAGTTTGATAAGTGAACACCAAGAGGACCAGAGAGGCCACTCCAAAAGCAGGAAGCAGACTACAAGGCAGGGTATTCTGGGTAAATACAACCAAAACAAACGTCCTAGCCTAGCGCCAGTGGCAGAAATGGTTCGAGACGTTTAGCCAAAGACAAAAACAGAAATCCTACAACCACTAAAATCTGACGCCTCCATTTCTGTTTCCATTTTGTGAAGAAGGAAAGTTGCTCTCAGAGTCTTCAGAGGTTTTTGTGTCGTTTCCTTCAGTGGTTCTTGGTGCAGCGCCCCCACAGGCCAGGAGGGGAACAGGCTGGTTTGACTCAGAGCAGAGAGAAAACTACAACGGTGCTTTTCCCAGACATTTCTGAGCTCCAAAAGTTTAAAATTTATGAGAAAAATGTTTAACTTTTTCTTGCAAATTCTTTATATTAGACTAATCTAATCTAAATAAATTAATCTAAAATTAGATTAATTTCTTTAGAATAATCTAAAGAAATTCTAAGATTAATCTCAAAACTTCTGATTTCTGAAAAATTTCTGAGTTTCAAAAGTTGAAAATTTTTCACATTTGAAACTCTGGAAGTTTCCAATGAAACAATAAATAAAGTTACCTGATAATCATTCAGGTGTCACCAAACAATTTATGGCAACACTGTAAAAAACCTCCAAACTTATTTGAAGTTTCCACTTTTTTCCTCAATACCAGATCTGAAAATACACAAAAACCACAAAAGAAAAACACCAACCATTTGTTTCCTTGTTGAACTAAAACTGTACAGTAAATAATGTTTCCTAATTGTATTTTTCCTTTTTTAAGTGTGACCAGTGTAGTCTGATCTCCTAGCAGCAGGACGAAACAGATTATCTATAAATAAAAACATTGTTGTGTTATTAAAGAGCTACCAGATGGTAGCATCAGTTTACCCCTCAGTAACTTTACCTCAGACTACAAAAGGGTTTCATCATCATTTGCCTGGATATAAACAGAACAGCCAAATTTATTCCAGAACAAGAAAAACAGACTTATCTCCACACCATACAGGTTTTCTGGAGCATATGATTCCTTTTGGTGTTGGTTTGTGACACAATTATCTTTTAAATCAGGCCAAACTAAATAACCAGTCAACAGAAGTGTCCAAAATATTCAATGATGTACGAAACATTTCTGGAGAAATCCTCCAAACAAGAACTAAACAACCTAAAGATAATTGATGTTTAAAGATGGATCTACCAAGTTTTGGCTCAGAAAACCTAGAAAATATATGTTAGGAACAAAAAGTTTGAACCGCAGGTTTCATATGTCAAAAAATAAATGAATAATGACTAGCTGCCCTTTTGTTCTTTTTTGTTTGCACAGCATCAACAAGGAGTGGGCAGACCGTATGACTGCCAAGATGGGGAAACACAAAAGAGTGGAGAGGAAAGTTACACCTTCCGATATCCAACCAGACGACAACATCTGGAAGAGCAAGCAGCCGCCGGTTCCTCAGGCAGTTCCTCTTGGCAGAGGTTCGGGTCCCGTTGGCAGATCAGGAGTTCAGACGAAAAGCTTTTCTGCTCAAACCCCAAATCTCAAGGGCAAAAAGGTGCAAAACAAAAGTGTCAAGAAACTACAGCTACTCATGTCAATCACCAAAACTCAGCCGTCATCTCTGGTGTGGGGCAAGTCCTGGAAGTCCAACAAGTCCTTACCAACACCAGCAGAGGGCGCAAGTCCAGACTGGGGGCAGTGCTGGATGTTTGCTCCCTATCAACCTCGAGCCGAGGAAGGTAAGCCTTGGCCAAACGAGCCCAACCTGGTGGATCCAGAAAGCTATCATCTCTGGAGAAAAGACTTTCACAAGATGGTGCAATCACAGGAGCTGGACCTGAAGCTGCCCGCTGACAAATGGCAAACATCCTGGAAAAGATTTGAGAAAATCAAGAAAGATTCTGCTGAAGATGAAGAGAAAGCCTCTAAACATGGATTCTTCACTTCACTGGTGGAAACCCAGCACCAAAATGAACTCTTGTGTTCATCAGAGTGGAGTGATTCCTGGACGTCCACCAAGCCAGGCAACGAAGATTTACTGAATGCAACAGTTGATGACAATAAAGATATGGGAAGAGAAATAAACCCAGAATGGAAGGAATGTTGGAGGCTTCTCAACCATCATGGCAGCAACAGCTTCAAGCTTCCTCGTCACCAGAAATCGCTCAGTCCAGAATGGGCCAGTTCATGGAGAACAGCAGGCGGCGTCTTCAACAACAAGCAGAGTTCCTCTCAGAACCAACATCACGGCTTTGATGATCACAGCCTGGAGAGAGATGGTTTTCACAAAATTACCTCCACAACTCATAAGAGAGGCCTTCAGTTTTACGATAAATTTGAGGCAATGGGCGATTGGAGCAATTGGGATACCAATTGGGAGATACCAAAGAATAACTCAAAACCTTGTGCGGAGATAGATAAAGTCCTCAAATCCTTACCACCAAAGATTGAGACTCAAAGGGTGGAAAAGATCCCTCAGGTCAATTACTTGACAGAGAAAGCAGACCCAAGGTATGAGCAACTAAGACGTGAGGTGATACATCACACAAGGAGGGAGCTCCCCGAGTCAAAGATACTTCTTCTGAAACACCTGCAGAAAATACTTCCACCTTCTGAATGGAGGGATTCTTGGAAGGTAATAAAACACAGAATAAGACAGGAGAGGAGAAGATACAAGCCGGATCCTCTGAAGCCTTTCAGAGAGTCAGAGAAAGGGGAAGATTCAAAGTCCAATGCGTCGGATTGGAAAGACTCCTGGAAGTTTACCTGCCGGTCTCTGAATCAGAACCCTGAGCTGTGGCAACAAGGTTGGTCCACTTCAATACAGGTCCGGGTGAACTGGGAGAGGCACCAGAGTCAGATTTCAGTGGAGGAATTCCCTAAAAATGGCCCAACAAGTGAACGGGTTTGGGGAGAATCCTACAAATTCTCTAGACACCAGCATCGATCAGAACCTGCACAAGCCAAAGATCAAGTCGGCAAAAGGAAGTTGAATGTTCCTGATAACTCAAGGGAACATGGAAGTCATGCCAAGTCCATGTCAGATTGGCAAGATGCCTGGATGATCACAGAAACAGATTTGAAACATGACAAACCATCATTTGCTCAGTGGAGGGAATCCTGGAAGTGGTCTATCTACCACACACCACACTGGACTGGACTAGAATCGACAGACAAGTGGGTGGATGAATCCACTGAGATCCAACGCCCAAAAAACATAATGTCCTCAGAAGGAGCAAAAGCTAAAGTGAGCCGCTCCTTTGACAGCAAGATATTTGGCCAAAGATACCCTGAGAAACAGTGGATCTCCTCATGGAGCATCAAATCACTTCTAAACAACCAATCAAGCAAAAGTAGTTCATCTCAGCAGCAACATCCCATCCTGAGTGAGTGTGGATGTAAATGGGGAAGATCTTTCAGACTCGCCAACCCAACGCCCCAACTGGATCAGCCCTGGATGGAGTCTCCCCAGAACCCTGGTTACCACCAGGTTTTATGGTCAAGCAAAAACAAGATACAAACCAACAATAAATCCGACCTAAACAAAGTGTTAGCTTCAGCCACATTTTGGGCAAACTCCTACCGGTTCCTACAGAAACCCAATGACCAGCTTAAAACCAAAGGTAGATCCAAAGAACTCAGTGATCAAAGGGTAATTTTACCAACAAAGATCAAAATGAGGAAGCAACTGTACTCTGGCATGGAGAAGGAGAAACAATCGGAGAGGAAGTGGGCAGGATGCCACCTGCTGGGTAAAACCCAACCTCGTCCCAAGAAAGGCAGCGGTTCTAACAGTAAGCTTATGCCTGAAGACAGCGCCTTTAAGAAGTTCCTGGAGGAGTGGGGAGAGTCGTGGAGATTCTTCATCCGTCCCAAAAACATGAAAAAACAGATGAGCTTTAAGCTAATATCTGGCTGGGATGAATCCTGGAAGTTCCTCCTTCCACTGAACTGACCTAAAGCCCAACAAAAACAATCGCTTCAAGAAATTAGTTGAACCCAAGGATCTGCATTTGGCCCATAAAATGAGAATGTCTTTTTAATAGTTAGCACAGAACAGTGTGGATGGAAGGCAAATAAATCAGAACAATATAGTTTTAAATCGCTATTTGTGGAAAAAAAAGGCAAAGAAGAAGAGGGATAAGGATGTTAGGAAGAAAAGAATGGGTGTAGTTTTAAGATGAGAATATTAAAACAGTTTGAGAAAGAGAAAGTTATACAGGACTGTCTGATGTTGAAGGTGAAGGAAATACTAATGTCTCCTGAATAAAGGAGTAAAAACAAACAGTATTGCGTCTTTATTCAGTCTGTTACTGCAGGAGTTTCCTCAACCTAACAAACCAAACACTCACTGGCTCCATCTAGTGGATAGATCTGGTAAGACTTGTATCACAAATTTCATATATATATATATATATATATATATATATATATATATATATAGTCAAACCAAATAGTGACCAAGTCAATTTCTAGACCAAAATAACTTGGGAGTTTAGTTGGAGTTTGACGTCTTTTTGTCATTTTATCTTTGAATTTGGGAATAAGGCTGCAGATATATAAGTGCAACTTCTTTTAATTCTAATTAAATTATAATTTATATAAACTAAGCGAAAGGGGAAAAAAATTAATAGGAAAATTGAGCTAGTAAAAGATGATATTTTCTAAATTGATATATTTAAATTGTAAAAAATATATATATTTACTGTTCAAAACTAAAATGTATAACTTTATATTTAAATATGTTTATTTTTTTAAGCGCTATAACATACAGGCGCTGCAGCTTCTCTGTGCAACAATCTGTTTGTAGACGGTTACAAAATTCAGAAATGTACTTTATTTTTTATTATTTTACCAGGAGCTGATTAATGCCCTTAAACTTAGATTTAACTTTCTCTCCATATAAATAAGACATATATTTGAAAGTTGGTCGTTTTAAAAATATGATTTAAAGTCATGTTGAAATTTCAAAGTGAGGTTTAAGCAGCGTGAGATAAATCAGACAACAGCGCCATCTAGTGGCAACAGGAGTGAAAGAAAAATGTATTTCATATTCAGCTGGAAACAAATGAGACAGAGATGAATAAATAAACAAACAGAGCAACAACAGCATTAAAATAATTAGTATTTTAATGCTGTTGTTGTGTATTTGTGACCTCCAGTTGAACTTTGTCAATTTAGCAAAACTATTTCCACGATTCCTAAAGTTTGGTGAAAAATCTGGAAAAAAAAACAACAAATCCATTTTCTCCTGTGTTCGCTGACAGCAAACGTATGGAAACCTAAAGATGCCATGTGTTAAAAATAGAGCTGGCAGGTCTGTGACGTCAGCAGCAAAGTGATCTGAGCGTCTCGTTACGGTGACGGAGATCAGCTGCTGCCGAGTGACACAGCAGCTACTGCGCATGCTCAGACCGCACAGAAAGCCTGCGCACATGCAGAAAACACACACACACACACACACACACACACACACACACACACACACACAAAGGATCTGTTTATACCTGAGGAGATTATAGTTTAAGTTTACACAAACAGCTGCTCAATATTCCAACAAAAAAATAAATAAAAAATCACATTTATTAAACAAGATTCAACGTTAAATTAAGAAAACGGCTAAAATCTGCTTCCTGTTTTCCTTATTGGCCTAAATGGACGGAATAAACAATTCAAGGTTCCTGGAGTTTGAAACTTCTGCTTTTCTAACTTCCTGTTAATAAATGTAACCTCTATGCAAACAGGAAGTAGGCATACTGAATTTATAAAAATAAATATGTGTAAAAGTAAATAACTATATAAAAAAGAAAAAGAAAATATTAAATAAAAACAAGAAAAACACTAAAATAAATGAAAACCCCAAAAGCCATAAATAAAAATATAATTAAAGAAAATATTAAATAAAAACTAAATACATCAACAATAATAAAAAACAAAAATTAATAAACTAATAAAAACTGAAAAAATAAATTAAAATAAAATCAATAAAACAAAAATAAACAAGTAATATAAGCATAGAGTAAAATATAAATACAAATAAATATAAAAACAAAATAAATTAATTTAAAAAAACAGAAAGTTTTCAATTGTCTTGTTTTCTCAGTTTAAATCCACAGATTCAGTTTCCAAATCCAAATCTATAAACCAAACAGTTAACAGATTTATATCCTACTGGACATTTTGCATAATCTGTACGTTTCTTATTCCTGTAATTAAACATTTTAACATTAAATTAACACCAGATTATTTATTCTATATGAATCTTGTGCATCATTTATCAGCAACCTGTGGAAAACGCAGCAGCTCTAATATCTGTTGTTCTATATTTACGTCTCTCCTGACCTGCAGCCTTTAACGTCTCGTCTTTGTCGTATTTCTGCAGCTGCACCTGTTGAATGAAGATTCATTTCACTAATGTGTTTTTCATCTAATCCTCCTCGTCTGTCCCGCTGGCTGCTCTAAATTTAGAGCAGCAGCCCTGGATGTGTTGTGATGTAAAGATAGGAGGAGGGAAGCCGGCTGGTTATTCAGGACAGAGAGTCAAACTTCAGCTGCAGGAGCGTCGAGGCGACGATCAGTGGAGCCGGAGAGGAAGGAAAAACCAGGACGAGCCAGAGAAACAGGTGAGAATTCATTATTTATGTCCCTTTAGCCGACAACATGTGATGTTTTGTAGTTTGTTTCTGTGGGATTCTAGGTTAGCATTTTGGCGCTAACAGATCGATGGTTTGTGTCTCTTTAAAAACACTGACAGCTGCTAAACAGACGCAGTTTAACTCCAGAAACTACAGATCAACAAAGCTTTATGTTGAAATTAGACCAAAAAAAATAAAATGTGTCCAAATGAGACATTTTGGTTCCAGCTGGCTGGCGCTCACTAGCTAATCAATCGCCGCTCGTTTTCAGGTGATTATTAGAAATCAGGAGATAAACATCAAGCGTGAAAACATGAAGTTGCCACAGACTGAATTTTTCTGGGAAATGTTTTGAGTTTTATTTATGGGTTGACGTTTCTCCTGACAGGATTGAACGTAACACCGCCGCTCCGTTGGCTAGTGGGGCTCATGTCAGCCGGTTTCCATGGCAACGTTTCCGCATTACTTTCCCTTTTCTGTGGAGCGCTGCAGCTGCTGCTTAATTTCTGTCAGATTTGTAATCTTTTGTGTTAAAGATTTAATGTGAATCGTTTCTGTGAAACATGTTTGGGGTTTTTTGGGGGGCAGCAGGTGGTGGAGGGTCCCTGAAGTCATCCTCTAATTTTACGGCGTTTATCAAGACGGATGAGGCTGAAATGCAAAGTAAATCCTCCAGACGGTCTACGGTTCTGATGCTAGTTTTAAAATTAGCCGTTCTTTAAAAACCTCTGACTGCTGCTGCTCTTCCATTTTCACATAACAAACTAAACATTTTCCATATTTACAGGTTTCCAGTTATGTAAAGTCAGCTGGAAATCAAAGTGATAAATCTGAGCATAAAGTTGTTGTGTTGATGGACAGAATGTGATTTAATATCTGTGTTTATTCCTCAGTTTACAGGCTCTTGTTGCCGGGCAGAGTTTAATTTTAGAGCTGCTGCTTGTCGTTTTCATTCTCTGAGAAAACAACTTGTGACATTCCTGGAATGCTAATTGTACGGAGGACTGATCCTGCCAGAATTATCCAAAAACATAGAAATAAATAAATGACTTAATGTTAATAATTTGTTCTTCAAAAAATAAAAATAAGAGCATTTCCAATTTATGTGATTAGACAGTGTGACAAAAATTTCTTTGTAATTTTCAACAATATTAATTTAACATTGTCGCTTCTATTTAATTTTCCATTATTTCCAAACTTATTGTTTTATTATATTATTTATTGCTATTTATTTAGTGTTTTTTTATTTACTGTCCTTTCTCAAAAATATATTGATTTATTTCCTCTGCTAATGTTTTATTCCTTGTTGTATGGAACAGGGGTGTCAAAACTATCCTGCAACTGTTAGATGTGCCTCTGCTGCACCAGAATAGAATAATTAGGCCATAAAGGCTCTGGAGACCTGATCTACACAAGAAGGAGGTAATTAAGTCATTTCATTCCAGTGTTTTGTATCTGTGGCACATCTAAAAACTGCAGGACAGCAGAGGACTGGAGTTTGACACCTGTGGTATAGAAATTTATTTTTCAATTTTTTACAAAATCTGGAAAAAACAAATGATAAATTATAAAAGAAAAGTAATAAATTAATAAGTTATTGAAAGGATTGATGAAAACGCGTAGTATACACCAACAATAGAATGATAGCATTTATGCTAACTTTAGCTTTTTAGCTAATTATGACTCTATAATTAGATTATATATATTAAATCAGACTAACACACAAACCTGGACCTTATTTATGTTACCACACTTTTTCTATTTCTTTTATACTGATGTTAAAAATATAATTTACAGTGATAATAAATCTGCGTTTCTCGTAGGAAACACGATGTTGTCCAAAAAGGAAGAGAAGAGATCGTTTAGCAACGGCCGTCTGAGAGACCAGTGGGAGAAACTAGCCCAGAACGAGGCGGACCAGTGCAAACAGGAGGCTGAATGGAAACGGAAAAGCTCCGTTAAAGTGTAAAGATCAAAACATTTATTCCGTACAACTTATTTCACATAAATAAAACAGTAAAATTAACACAGCTAAAAATGCTAAATATGTATTTGTCTCACTCAAAAACTCAGGTAAGTAGGGAAAGTTCTTATATTTTACATCTTTTATTTGAAACAGTACTTATTATTATTATTACTACGGGCAGTTTTGTCAGGACCAGACCTCCGTATATAATTGACTGATTGAAATGTAAGTGAATTCTGTTTATTAGTTCCATGTAAAGCAGGTTTTCCATATTCAATCTAACAGATGGTTTTTATTTTCTGTGTTTTGCTCCAGTCTTTTCTCAAAGTGGACCTACCACTGGCCCAACGGGGAACAGGTGAAGGATGAGATTTCTGACTTCAGGAGGGCGACGACCCGGACAGACGACGAAGAAAAAAAGCCTAAAATCAAATTCAAAATCGTTCCTCCTCCTCCAAAAGTCAAAGCGGAGCCTCCTCCGCCGCCGCCCCCCCCCAGGAGGTCGTCCTCCCCGAAACGTCACAGGCAAAAACGCAAAGTGGAAGTGGACGTGTTTGGGTTGTGCTGGAGGGAATCCTGGATGAGCCTGAAGCCACCAAAGTACCTTTACCTGAAGGCCAGAGAGGCTAAAGAGAGGAGGACGCTGCTGATGAGCTTACAGTGTCCCAGGAACAGGAAGTACAAATCAATCGGGTTTGTACTTCCTGGACCGGACGCCGACGGGACGGGTCCGATTTCTAAATGGAGTCACTCCTGGAAGCAGGTCAGGATGCACACGCCTGCTAATGCGCTAATAGCAGAGCTAATTTTTGTTTAGCGCTTTTTGCTAACTTTGAAACGTTTAGTGCATTTAACTTCCCCTACATTATAAAGTGCTAATTTATTGGCTGTTTTGTCAACTTTCAGTTGATTAAAGTTCAACATTTGTGCTGCTTCCACTAAAACTATGTTGGTATAGCGCTGTAGCATTAGCTTCCACTAAGCACATTAGTATTAGCTTCTACTATTATTAGTTAGATATGTTATTGTATCCCTTTAACATTAGGTTAGACTAAATACAGTTTCATTGTTTTAGCATTAGCCTCTGCTAAATATGGTGTTGTGTAGCACTTTAAGGGCTAGCAAAGCTAACCTTTTAGTTAGCCGTGTCCACCACCGTGGAACTGATTGTTCTTTAAGGGTCAAATCTCACAATAAAGATGATGTGTAGATATTTAGATTGTCAGTTTTCCTCTCTAATATTTTGGGTTTTATTGTCGTAATAAATGGGATTAGAGAAAAAGACAGGAAATGAACCAAAACGGATGTTTTCTCTAAATGTTTTTCTTGCTTCCAGGTGAAAAGCCCAGCTCAGTCAGAGCAGTCAGAGGACAGAGACTTTGAGTGGGACACTCTGTTTGAAAGGACGATGGACAGGAAAGTGGAAATAGGAGAATATCGTCTTCCTGTCTGGGCCGGAACGTGGAAGATCATGAACTTTCCCTTCAGGCAGCAGAAGAAGAACTGGACTGCGGCTGGGAAAACTACCAACAGGGAACAACAGACAAGTCCGATAAGTTTGACCTCATTCAGGAGCAGCTGGATCAGGTTGTTGTTTTCCTGCCGTTTCCAGGGTTTCAGCCCCAAATCTGACTGACCAAAGAAAATCTGTGTTCTGGTCTTTAACTAGGACGAGCCTGAAGGCTGGGAGGATTCATGGAGGCTCTCCGGAGCAGAAGATCCAGCGGATGGACCCGCCACGTTCACAGCAGAGATAAACGACTGGCTGATGCCCGGATGGAGCAAATCCTGCCTGCTGGCTGCAGCTCCTCCAGAGGAGCACGAAGAGCGGCAGAGGAGCTGGAGCTGCTGCTGGGGGTACCAGCAGCAGGTCAGGTGGGTCGGTTTCAGCCTCAACACACCACCGAAACGTTCCCATCACCAGAGGAGGCCACCGCTAACCACTAAGCTAACCCTAAAGCGCTAATAATTAGCATTAGTTCTGCTAACGCTAAATGACTACAGCAGCTTGGTATTTAGTGAAAGCTAATGCTATGAGCTAAATTTAGCCATGTTGACACTTAGCATGTGTCATGAGAAGGTGAGGACAGGAAATGGATCTGCTGCGTAATCAGGCCACACGGATTTCAGAATAAGAGCATGAATGTGAACGTCTAAATATTTGAAGAATTCTTAACAACCGAAAACTAAAACTTCAACACAGATAAAAAACTTTATTCAACTAAAAGTTGAATAAAGTTTTAATATCGAATTCATCTGGGAAAATTAGCTTAGCGGGAGCTAAAAGCGCTAAACGGTTTTAGATTTAGCAAAAAATGCTAAAACTAAATTTAGCTCCGTTGTTAGCGCTGGATGGATAAACGTTGGGTTTTTCCACACTGACCTCTGGTTTCCCCTCAGGTGGCGTCAGGCGTCCATCTTGTCCGCCCATCACCATAGCAACCAGATGACCAGGAGACGGAGAGCCATAAACGTCTTCCTGTTCTCGGGTCTGGACCGGTCCAGTCTGAGTGACTGGACGGAGGCCTGGAAGGCTCCAAGAGGACAGAAAACACCGGAGGACGAGGAAGAGCAGGAGGAAGCAGACGAAACTGAGGAAGAGGAGGAGGATGAAGGAATGGAGGAGGAAGAAGAACAGGAGGAAGAGGAGAGGAGGACAAAAATATTCAAAAACTTCAACAAGAACAAGGAGCAGGAAAAAGAGGAAGATGAAGGTGTAGATGAAGAGGAGGAAGACGAAGATGAAGAAGATGAGAAAGAAAATGGTGAAAACGAAACGGAGAGAGGAGAAGATGAAGAGGAAGAAACGCATCATAGTGTCAAAGTGACGAAGGAGGAGCAGGATGAAGAAAAATGTGAAAATGCAGATGAGGAAGAGGAGGAGGACAACGAGGCAGCTGACAAGATGAAGGATGAAGAGGAAATTTATGAGGAAGAGGAGCAAAACACCAAAACGAACAAAACGGAGAGTCAAAAGCTTGAAACTGAGCAGAGGAAGAAGGATGCTGAAGATGAGGAAGATGAAGAAGAGGAGGATGCTGAAGATGAGGAAGAGGAGGAAGATGAAGAAGAGGAGGATGCTGAAGATGAGGAGGAGGAAGATGAGGAAGAGAAAAATCAGGCCAATGATGAAGAAAGACACAAATACACCAAAACAAAAGAAACGAAGAGTCGAGATCCAATAGAGCAGAGGAAGAAGGAAGATGAAGATGAGGAGGAAGAAAGAAAGAAAAACAACGAATCAGAAAAAGACGAGGAAGAGGAGAAGAACACCATAAAGCTGGGAAAAGACAAGGAAGATGATGAAGAGGAGGAGTTTCTGGACTTTGATGAAGAAAGCGACAAAAGTAAAGGAGATGAAGAGGAAGAAGAGGAGGAAGACTATGAAGATGCAGATGAAGAAGGAGAGAAGGAAAAAGGAAAAGGAAAGGATGAAGACGTAAATGTGGAAGAGGAAGAGGAGGATGAAGAGAGCCCAGATTTAGAAGACGATGATGAAGAAGAAGAGGAAGAGGAAACGAACAAAAAACAAGGAAAAGAGGAAGAGGAGGAGATTAAAGATGAAAGAAAGAGCAACAAGGAGGAAGATGATGATGATGATGATAGACTGGATGTAGAAGAAGAAGAGACAGAAATGGAGAGAAAAATGGGAAAGAAGGAGGAAGAGGAGAAGGAAGTTTCCAGTGTGGATATAGAGGATGATGAAGAAGATGATGAAGAAGAGGAGGAAGGTGAAGAGGAGGAAGGTGAACAGGAGGAAGGTGAAGAGGAGGAAGGTGAAGAGGAGGAAGAGGAGGCAGAAGAAAATGAAAAGCAGAAAGTCAAAAACGACGATGAGGATGACGATGGAAACATTCACAGGATGAAGATGGAAACCAAACAAAGGCGATCTGAAGATGAGGAAGAGGAAGAGCATGAGGGCTGTGAGGAAGATGAGGAGGACGATGAGGAAGAGGAGGATGAGGAAGAGCATGAGGGCTGTGAGGAAGATGAGGAGGACGATGAGGAAGAGGAGGATGAGGAAGAGCATGAGGGCTGTGAGGAAGATGAGGAGGAAGATGATGAAGAGGTGGAAGAAATCAACAAAAACAAAGATGAAGGTGAGGAAAACAGAGAAACTGATGAAGAAAATCCTGTGGAGGGAAGAGCTGACGAACAAACAGAGGAAGAGGAGCAGGAGACGAAGAGCGGCGTTCTAAAACAGACGAAGAAGAAGAAACGGAGACGAGCGAAAACCAAACCTGACGCTCCGCTTCACCTGCAGTTCCACAAGCTGAACGCCTCCTTCTCCGCCTGGCGGCGCTGCTGGATGGTCGCCGTGGCTCACCGCGGCGGAGCCGACGAAGACGACGAGGAAGAGGAGGGCGAGGAGGAAGGGGACGAGTGGCGGGCCTGGAAGGAGTCCTGGAGAATCTGCCGCTGGAGGAAGACGGACGAAGACGAGGTGATGAGCTTCTGCTGGGAGCACCGGAGCCGCCGGGACGCCATACAGGAAGTGGACGAAACGACAAACAGGAAGTGGAATCTGAGCTGGAAAATGAACACAGCTAACGGCGAAGAGGAGGATGAGGAAGAGGAGGAGAAGGAGGAAGAGGAGGATGAAGAGGAGGATGAAGAGGAGAGCTGAAATGTGATCAAACATTATGAACTGAGACATTTTAATGGACGTTGATCAAAACTTTCCTGGATCTTACAAGATGCTTTGTGTTCACCGCTGGCTAAAACGTTAGCTGCGCTAATGCTAACGCACTTAAATATTAGCTCTGCTAGCAAAACAGCGCTACGCCAGGAAAGTATTGTGTAGATGGATGCTAACGCTAAAGTATTACCTTATAAATTACACACATTTCAGCTAATTATTCAGTGAATTCTGGTTCAGTGTCCCGAGTTCAAAGGTTAGCAGGTTAGCACGGATAAAAACAAACCTTTATGGCTAACACCAGAATATTTAATGACGTGTTCTGATCCCTTTAAAATAAATAAACAGTAACCTGCACCTTCCAGGAAAGTCCTCTGTAGATTCATTGTAGTAAATATGAGAAAATACTTCATGTTTACTGAACGTAACTCCAAGCTACCGGAGCCTTTTATTTTGAAATCGGTTACGTACCAGGACGGTTTCCGGTGAGTTTCTGGAAAGTAACGTGTAACGTGACGTCCAGGAAAATAATCTGTAGATTCTTAGAAAGCTTAGGTTAAAAACTGTCTGTTAATATTTGTACAAATATGTAAATTGTACATCAAAAATATGTAATAAATTTTAAATAATAAATTGAATCTTTGTCGGTTTTGCTCGTCATTATGTTTCTCTGCTTGATTCCAGCTTCTTTGCAAATCAAACTATTTTCTTGTTTCCATGTTGGCAAAAAAATTCACCCGCAAAACAAACTGATCAGTCGAAAAGAAAAACAGGAAACGGATGGAGAGAAGAGCTGACTGCTTGTGGAACATCCCCCTCTAGTGGTGGGACTGCGTCACTACGCCCCACTGGGGACAAACGGCAGCAGTTTAGATGCTTCCAGGTGGAGTCAAGACGAGGCTTTTTTATTTAATTACATAGAAATTCACTGATATTTCCTCACCAAAGAAAGAAACACGCAGGAAAAACCCAGAGCAGCTCAAACCAACTGGACATGTTTTATATCTTCCTCTGAATAACAGAGAAATGTTTGATTCTGGATCCCTAATTGAAGCTGAAATCACATTTTCTGTCGGTTAATCTGTCGTTTCTTTGGATATTTTTCATCAATTAAATGCCAAAGAGTAAAAACGAGTTTTAAGATTTAAAATGCTCCAGGCTGTGGGCAGATCTAATCTGGAAAGGGAAGTTATTCCATAAAACAGGAGCAGCAACAGAAAAAGCTCCATCTCCTTTCCTCTCAAGTCGAATCCGAGGAACATTCAGTAATAATCTTAAAGTTCTGGACGCAGACCGGACATTTAAAAGGTCCTGAAGATAAAGGGGGATTTAACAACAGAATCTTAAAATCTATTGGATAAAAACCAGGCAGCAGGTGTAAAGATGCCAGAGTTGGTGTCATGTGGTCAGGATTCCTGGTTCCTGTCAGAAAAAACTAAAGTGGTGAAACAAGATCTGAGTTTTAATGAGTCTCTGCTGTCAACATCAGGTCACTTTGTTCTGATTCCTGATCCTGCTGCAGCTGAACGAGGCAGGTCTTCCTCTCTTCCTGCAGCAGGTCTTCCTCCTGCTTTAGGATGCTGACCTCCTGCTGGGGTCCCATCAGGTCGCCCCTCCTGCTGGGGTCCCATCAGGTCGCCCCTCCTGCTGGGGTCCCATCAGGTCGCCCCTCCTGCTGCTCCTCTTTAGCTCAAACTTCTTTGTGACGACAAAAAGCCCATTTCCTCTGTTTGTCCCTCAGAGGGAGAAGAACCAGAACAAGCAGCATCTTCAGTTTTACATGATTTAACGGCTTCCTGGACTCAAAACCTGAACCTTCAGAGCAACACAAAGACAGTTACAAAATCAGCCTTTTGTCAACAGAAAAACAAGATAATTGTTGGACTAGACAACATAATCTTTCATTTTCTCAGTTTTTTTTACTGACTTTTTAATTTTTTGTTGTTATTTATCCTATTTCTTGTTGGAATCCCAACAGAATCTTGAGTTTCATCCAAACTTACATCAGTGCTGTGAGACGTGCGTCATGATTCTGCACCAGAAGAAGACGGACAGTAACTCTGGATGTAATCAAAGGCTGAAGCTGTTGGTCGTGTTTTCTCTTTTCTTTCTCTTGTCGTGATTTTCCTGTTGCTCAAAAACATTAAAACTGATCCATAATCAATCCTGTAGACAAAGAGCTGCTGTTCGACATCGATGTTCTTCTTCTGCATGTTTACTGGGGTCGTAAACTGTCCACACAGAGTCTGATTGATTGATTGATTATTGGCATGAGCGACCAAACAAAATCTGATTTCAACCAATTAAAATCAGTCGATCTTCTTCTTCTCTGTCACATAATGAATTAGAAAACTAATAAACTACAAGATGAACATGAAATCTGCCATTTAAGATGTTTTTGGGGTTAAAGGTCAGATTAGAGTTCGGGCTAATATGTCAGAGTTTTTATCAAAGAGACGTTTTTGCTTTTCATAGGTGAAAAAAACCTGTTAAGTTTCCATGTGGATGGAGCCGAAAACACAACCCTGAGGTTCACCGCTTTGAATAGCAGATCTTATCATTTTAACACATTATTTTTTATTTTTAATCATTTTATTTCAAAACATTTTGACCTTTTTATAACAGAAAGAGATGCATTCTTCTGAAAACGGAAACATGTTGGACTGAAATGTAGTTAAAAAGTTTCTTAAAGTTTCAGAAAGAATAAAAAGGTGTCGATAAAAAAAAACATTTTAATGTGTCAGAATAAATTCAGGCTTTTTGGGGATTTAAATATCAAGAAATGAAGTTTAAACCTGAACTTTCTGCTTATTTTCATGCATGAAAAGTTTCTGCATGTTTTCTGTTGAGGAGTTTTTCCTGTTGGCAGCAGCTGAGTGATTAACATGTGACTGGATGCTAACGAGGTTAGCACACATGCTAATGAGGTTAGCACACATGCTGGTGGGGGTGGAGAGATCCAGCTAAACATCCACAGAAGAAGAATAACCTCAACTGAAGTACTTCACTACGGAAGAGGATTAGGGCCACTGAGAAAAAATTAAAACAGTTCCGACTTTTTTCTCAGAATTTTGACTTTAATTTCAGAATTCTGACTTTTTTTCTCAGAAATCTGAGGTTAAAGTTTTATTTTTTTTTCCAGTGGCCCTAATCCTCTTCCGTAACTTCACAGCAATGACAAAATCACAAGAAATAAAAATTAAGTTTGATAAAACAAAATGGCAAAAAAATACAAAAAATAATCATACGAATAAAAATAAAGACAAACTATTTTTGTTGCAGCAAAACATACAAATTTTCCCTTTTTCCAGTCAAAGATAAAACAAAATAAAAATATAAAAAATTAGTAAAATAATATGGAGAAAAACGTATAAAATGTAAAGTTTAATCTAATTAAAACTTAAGATTTAATTCACAGACAAAATTTCAGAGGAAATAAAAGCAGCTTTCCTTATTTAGAGTTTTATAACCAAACTTTTTAAGTAAACTTATCTCATTAAATTAATTTTATCTCACTTTCACTAAAAAAATAAACAGTTTTAACTTTATTTAAATTATTTCCGAATAAATGAGTCAAATATTTGTTTCCTGGATTAAAATCTGGACCTTTTCAGCAGAATCCTCTCATCTTCCGTCATTCCGGTTCTTGTTGATTCCAACCTGCAGGCGGAAACGGGCAGCAGACAGAAAGGGGGCGTGGCTTCCGGAGTCCCGCCCACTTCCGGAATGGAAATCACCTGGAGAGCAGAGAGGAGGGATTTGAATCTGATCAGATGTTCACCAATGAGGCTGAGAAAACCTCGAGCTCTCATTTGTTCCTGGATTTATTGATTTTCTTTCTTTTTCTGGGAACTTCAGGAATATTTACAGATAAAATTAACAGATTTTTCTTATTTTTTTTATACTCATATTAAAACTGCAAGGAGTTGGAATTTTGAAAAGTTTAACTATGAGGCGACAGCAGAAGTTCAAGTGAGTCCTAAAAACTGAAAAAACTTTTATTTTCCTCATTTTTTTCCATGTTTAATGAATTTATTCCCCGTTTCTCTCAGAGTCCTGCTCGGTGTTTTCTGGTGTCTCCGGCTTGTTTCTCGCTCAGGTCGGTTTTTCTCCACATTTCCACGATATATATATATATATATGTATATATATCTTTTATTACGGGCTTCTTTATTAGAAGCGATCATTTCACGATGCGTTCAAACGCACCTCGTAAAACTATAAATCATCTTAAATTTTCCACAACCTTCAGAACATTTCGAGGGAAATCTGGCACCAATTTTCAACGTTCATCAATCAGATTTGATTAAGAATCTACGGAAGAGGATTAGGGACACTGAAACACGGAAGAATGATTTTAATCTCTGAATCACAAACGTTTTAATTGTTTATGTTCTTAAAACTCAAATCTACCAACTAAAGTTGAGACAGACTTTCGGTTTGGATGAAGTTAAAGATAAAGTGCATTTTTATGAAACAGAGAATGAAAAGGTTATGTGGCTATTTTCACATTTTAACTACAAAATTGACGTAAACCAAAGAATGTTTGGTTATTCGAATCGAATAAAAATCTTGTATTAAAGTCAGAATAATTTTTTCCGGTGACCCAAATCCTAACTGGTCAACGTTTGGCCTTAAACAGACGTTTTATCCAAAACTGTGTATTTACTCGCATATTTTCTACATGTACTTGAACGCATCATGAAGTTTTTGCTCCATGTAATCTGCCTGTAATTTTTCTCTCTCTGTTAAAACAATCAGATATTTTCAGTGTAAATTCAGACGTTTTCTCCTCTGTGGTTTAACTGGTTTTGAGCCAGTTTGGCTCCATTGAGCTGCTGGTTTCTCCTCATTTGCACATCAGTCAGATGTAATGGAGGGACTTTGTTCTGAACCAGACATGAGGGAGGCGAGGAACCAACAATGTGGCTGTCAGGGTTTACATTTCACCGATTTTACCCTGAATCCATCAAACCAGCTGATGATTCAGAGGTTTTACTTTATTCACTCAAACCTGCCGCTGTTTTCTTTCAGGCTCTGAAGGAGTCCTCCACTCTTCTTCTTCTACAGCTGCCACATCGCCCTCCTCTCCTCCTCATCCTCCTCCTGCGGCCCAGTCCTCCCAGTCCTCCCAGGAGTTTCTGTCCCAGTTTACCCAGGTGAATTCTCCAAACAGCGGCGACCGTAAACACCGAGACGCCAGCGCCGTGCTGCCCTTCATCGGCCTCACCAGCAGTACGCCTCCTCACACACACACACACACACACACACACACACACACACACACACACACAGATTTCTGTTCTCACAGAAAATAACACGTCTCTAGCAGGAAAACGTTTCAGTAATTCATAAAAAGTGAAACTGAATCAACGTTTCTGCAGCATGAAGCAACAAAACGCTTCAGCTTTGAGTGTCTGGATGTTGAGTTTTAGTGTTTTTCTGTCATTTTCAGAGGTTTGCTCAGACTCTCTGCTGTTTACTGGTGTGGAGCGGAGGAGTGCTGCAGGAATGCGCTGCCAGCTGCTGCAGACTCTGGTTTATTTCACCGACACACAGAGGAGCTGCAGCAGCTGGACAGCAGATTTCAGACTGAAAACCTGCAGAAAACTTACATGAGGAGTTTTGAACTTTATGTTCAAACCCAGTAAAACTTCAAATCTGTAAACAAAACGAGACGGAAACAATCTGCTAAACAGAGACGATTATGTGAGAAATCAGTAAAACTTCATATTCAGATTATTGTTTTCAGTTTTCCAGATTATAAACTAGAAAAACAGTGAAAACTTTTTCTAGATTTTGCTCCTTTTTTATTTATTTCTAATATTAACCTGTAACTCTCAGGTGTTCTGAATGGAAAAAAAGCTAAACATTATATATATATACAGACATTGTGAAGGAAAATAGATAAAAAACAAGGATTAAATGAATACTTACAACAGGTAAACACTGCAAAAACACAAAATCTCTTACCAAGTAGTTTTGGTTTAATTTCTAGTGGAAATATTTTAGTTTATTTGCAATAAAATAAACTAAATTAAAAGCAACATACATATAGACTTGTTTTAAGTCAGTAATTCCTTTGATATTTTAAAAAAGTTCTGGTTCCACTGGGCCTGTTACCTAGCAACGCCAGCCAAGCCCAGCTCAGCCTGTTACCTAGCAACGCCAGCCAAGCCCAGCTCAGCCTGTTACCTAGCAACGCCAGCCAAGCCCAGCTCAGCCTGTTACCTAGCAACCCAGCTGCAGTTCCGTTGGCGGTTATTTAACAAGACGTTTTTCTCATGTTATGAGTTAATTTATCTGCCGATTGAAATGGAAAGTTACTGATAGTTTCACTACAAACTGGACCAAAATTACTTGGTGAGATTTTGTGTTTTTGCAGTGAAGATGAAATGTTTCCCTCCGTCGTTGCTGAGGCTGATGGAAACGGAGGATCAGGTTGATGTTTTTAATGTTCTTAATGTTTCTAAGGTGCTGATCAGAGCCGCAGCTGCTGTAAAAACGGAGGAACCTGCATCCTGGGCAGTTTCTGCGCCTGCCCTCCGTTCTTCACCGGGAGGAGTTGCGAGTACGACACCAGAATCAGGTAACCCAGCTGATGGTCTCCTGGGTTTCCAGCAACATTAACATCATAATGGTTTTGTTCTGTCTGTCGCCGTGGCCTGGTTTTCACTGTTTGTGTGTTTGCAGACGATGTGACGTTGTTCCTCACGGCGAGTGGGTCCAGAAAGGCTGCTCCTACTGCCGCTGTTTCTACGGCGTCTTGCATTGCTTCCCTCACGTTTTCCATGAAGACTGTGGTAAGAAAGTCGCCACACGTAGCAACACGTATTCTCTGTTTTTATTAGATATAAAAGCGTTAAAGCTGAGAGTCTGTCGGCTTTGCATTCTGAGACGAGATCCTCCAAAGTTTTATTCTAGTTTTTAATTCTTTTGGTTTCTTGGTGTGGTTCAGGTAATCCCTGAAAGGTTTTGTCATCTCAAAGGGGGGGAAGAGAATCAACACCCACAGTCGCTGTAAAACCCGCCTTTCACACGTTTCACCCTGAAACACAAAAACTCCTTCTGAGTGTAAATGGGGCTGAATGAATTTGCTCCACCTTCTCATTTACAGTTCAAGCCTTTTATCCTCCAAAATGTTTCTTATTTGACTCCTTAACACAGAAACACTGATGTGGAGTTTGGGATGATTTTGAAACCCAGAAAAGACAAAGAAACAAATCTAGTTTGATCTTTATTGTTGGGCCCCAAAACTTTGTTTCTTAAAGCAAAATGTCAAAAGTGTTTGATGCTGAATTTCCTCCTATGGGTTTTATTTGTCAACAGAACTAAAATCTGGTCCATCAGAACTGATCCAAACTCCCTCGTTTCTATAAAACTGCTCTGGACCCACCAAACATGCTACTGCTAACGCTAGCATGTATGAGAATTAAAAATGTTAAAAGTTATTGTGATTTTCAAACTAGAATCTAGAAGTGAACAACTTCTCACACATGCTAGCTGCTAAATTGTTTGCTTCCACTGAGCCATCACAGCTGCTAATGTTAGCATTAGCATGTGGGAGCGTATTAATAATGTTAGCTACATATTGTGATTTAGGTTCGTGTTTATAAAATGCTCAAGCATATCTACCTCATGTCTCTTTGCTTTATCCCCACACCAGCTCACCTAGCTCTTTGTTTAAGGCTAACACGTTAGCATGTTAGCCTTAAACAAAACCTTGTTTTAATCTTGATAATTCTGGTTATTGAATGTTTCCAGTTTATTTCTGTATTTTATTGTTAGACTCATTTAAAATGTTTAAGCACAATAATTAAACCAGGTTAACTCAGTCAACAGAGTCAGCTAACAGTAATACTTGCTAGCATTAGCATGTTACTGGTAGCATCCACAGTTAATTATTGTAATTTTCTTAAGCTCTTTAGATTTACGATTACTGCATCATGTTTTCAGGTAATCGTGTCTCTAGACATCATTTTATTTTTTGACATTGATGACAAAAATGGAAAAACCGAACTAAAAGTTTTTCAATTCCAAATATGAAATGTAGGGGATTTATATTTTTGTAAAAATAATGACTTTATTTCATGATCAGAAAGAGGAAAAATCACAAATATTTGTTATGGATAGATGCAATAAAGGCATAAAACATTTTTGGAAAAGAAATATCTTTAATAAAGCTTCTATGGAACACTATGTGTGTCAAATCTTCTGCACATAGTCATAAGTCACACAATGTTCTGAGTTTTGTCCTGAAGATAAAATCTTCAACTTGGAACTAAAAATCAATCCAACTTTTAATACTTTAATTAAGCGGGTAAAATTTTAATCTAGCTAGCTAATCCAACACAGAGCATCACTTACTTCTGTCTTTTTTCCAAAAATAAACGAGCTGCAGAAGTGTAGAGTGAAGGCTTTCCTTGTCCCGCCTGGGAGATAAACGTGTATCTTTAAGAGCTGCTGGAAGTCGAGATAAGCGAAGCCAAGTTTAGAGAAAGTGAAAGAAAAAGATAACGGCTTAAAATACATGAAATGGCTCTAAAGACATGATATTAACGATGTAAACTCTTGATTGTTTCGTTTTCTCCCAGATGACTCGGATGAGGAGGTTCGTTGGTATCTTTCATCGGCGGTCAGGTTGACTCCGCTCAGCTGTTTCCTGTCTCTGCTGATGCTACTTCCTGTGCTGCTCGTCTTCTGACGTTCATAAGATTTTATTCTCTAATCGGCTCCAAAACGACGTGAATAATAAACTTGATGATGCTGCAGTATTTATTTTAATGAGGAAAAAACCAACTCCTGATTTGCTTTTATGTAACTAACTGGAGAGAGAAGAGTTCTTCCAAAATAAATCCTGTTTGCCTGAAAGATCTAAATGTATGGAGGAAGATTAGTGCCACAAAAAAATCTTATTTTTTCCCCCTCCGAATTCTGACGTTTTTTTTCTCAGATTTTACTTTCTCTTACAATTCTATTTTTTCTCAAAATTGTACAATTTTCCTCAAATTCTGACTTTTTCCACCGGAATTCTAAATTTAATCTCAGAAATATGACTTTTATTCTCAGAATTTTGACTTTATTCTCAGAAAACGATTTCTTTTTTCTCATTTTTTTAACCTCAGATTTCCAACTGTAATCTAAGCATGCTGACTTTACTTTCAGAAATGTGACTTTTTTTCTCAGAAATTTGTTTTTTTCTCAAAATTGTAAAATTTTTCTCAAATTCTGACTTTTTCCACAAAAATTCTAACTTTAATCTCAGAATTTTGACTTTCTTCTTAGAAATGATTTCTTTTTTATGTCATAATTATTTTTTTAACCTCATATTTCTAACTGTAATACTGACTTTTTTGTCTCCGAATCTTTTGTTTTTTTTTCTCAAAATTTGTGGCTTTTTCCCTCAGAGTTTTAAACTCTGATTTCTCGTTTGTTTTTCTTGACGTTCATCTGACATTAAAATCAAAATTCTGAGAAAAAGTCACTTTTTTTTTCGTTCAGTGGCCCTAATATCCTTCCATATAAAGGAAATGAAGGAAGCTGTATATAAGATTTTTATGGAAAATGTTTTAAAGTCATTTTGTCTTTGAAGGAAAAAACTTCCTGTGATTCTTGTTTTAATCTGATGTGACGTTTTGTGTTGAACCTGGTTTGTTTAATTGAAGCCGTATTCGTGCTGCTGATGCTCAGGGTTTCGTTTGAACCGGTTTTGCGGTTCTTCTTCCAGCCTTTCTGTTATCTGCAGGTATTTCCAGCCGTTTTCTCTCCTGCCTCTTATCTCCACTTTATTGATGAGGTTGGATTTGATTATCTGCTGCTTTCTTATCTAAAACAAACAGAAGCTGCTGCTCTGCAGTCCGTCGCCTGGTTTTCTGTAAGTCCTAAAGAAACAAATCTAAATAAAGAATCTTTGCAGATTTATTTCAATTATTTAACCATAAAATTCCATGTGTTGTTTTGGTTCATGGGGTAAAGAGGGAAAGTTGTGGAAAATAATAAAAATTTGCAGTAAAGTGTGGCCTGAACGTGTTTTTAATCTCCTCCAACGAGACGCTAAATAAAACCCAGAGCTGTTGGAGGTCAGTGGAGGTCTGGATGATTAAAGCAGAGGGTTTCAGTCACATTCACCTCGTCTGCAGCTTTATTTCACTAAAATAAGACGATTGTGTGTTTTAGTGCGTCTATTATATGTTGTCTGAAAACCTAAATGTTCCTGTCGGCTCTTTTGTTTAATCTGCATCAATATTGTTTGGTTTCCAAGAACACAAAGCTGTGAAATTGGCTAACAGCTAAGCTAATTTTCTGTTAGCCTTTTAGCACTTAGTTTGCTTTGGGTTAATGCTTTGGGTTAACAGAGCTACATTTATCTAACTCTCCTTTTCACCTGAATAAAATCCAAAACATTTGACTTTAACCTCAACTGAAAACATCCAAACCAGGAGTTTTCCTGCTGCAGAGGAACACTCTAAAAAGAAAACAGTTGAACCAACTTAATTGAATTGCTTCTAACAAGCAAGCCAATTAAGTTTATCCAACTGAATTTATTAAGTTTAACCAATTCAATATATTCTAATCCATCCAACTCAATTTGCTAGTTTTATTTAACACATTTGTTAAGTATGTTTAAGATAACAGATTTAAGTCACTCTTACTCAAATCATTTAGTTTACTTCAAAAATGGTAAATACATTTATATAGTGCTTTTTCCATTCATTTTGGCCACTGAAAGCAGTTTAGAGTCACATTCACTTAATGTGCAGATCAGTAGGTAACTTGGGGTTTAAGTCCTTATGGCATTTAACTTAATTATTTCAAGTAAAGTCAAAGCAAAAAGGCCATTTAAGGAAAAGATTTGTGTATTTAGATGACACTGTAAAAAGAGAATTAAAATGTAGTTTTTAACGACTTAAAAGTTTGAGTTGACTTTCTGTAGAATTAAGTCAAAGAGATTTTAAATGTTTATTAGAAGAAAATAAATGATTTGAGTAAGAGTGACTTAAAACTGTTATCTTAAACCCCCTTATGAATTAAGTTATAAGAACTTAGTGAATTGAGTTGTTCAGACATAGGATACGAAACTGGCATTGAACTCAATTGTTTTAAGTAAAGTCAAAGTAAAAAGTTAAAAATGTGTAAGTTTTGAGTTAAATGAACACAAGAAAGTAAGTTATCATAGCAAAAGCAAAAAAATTAAGTGAAATTAATATAAATAAGTCCATAAGATGAACTGCAGCCCAAATACACTTTTTACAGTGTACAAGAAAACACAAATGTGTGGATGAGGAGATAATCAGGCAGGTTTTCCGTCTTAATCCCAGAGTAACCAGAGCGTAATCTCCCCATTGTTGCCCAGGCGACTCCTCCTAACAAGTTAATTAAAAACGCTCCAGTCGATGAAAAGCTGTTAACGTGATTTTAGTTTCAGTTTGTCAGCAGGTCAGACGTCCAGCGGAGAAACTCAGAAACCAGCAGAGGAGAGAAAAAGCTGCGGCGGATCTGGATGGATTTAAAACAGATTAATGAAGGAGGAGGAGGAGGAGGAGGAGGAGGAGGAGGAGGAGGAGCCAAACGACTCCCTGCTGCCATGGTGACGCCTCCCTTTGACAGAAAAACTGTTCAGCAAATATCCGACTTTTCCTGTCAGAGAAAATAAAGCGAAGAGATAAATGTGATAAAAACAGTTTTTCATGTTTTCATTCACAGTTTTCCAACAAGTCGCTGTAAAATATTAAACTGAATAGTTTTAAGCCTTAATGAGTTTTAGTTTGTTTTCTATTGTGTGTAAATTTGAACTGTCAGAAATTATTTAGAAAATTACATTGGTACTAGGGATTAACAACATTTAGTGTAACAGAGTTAAATGGTACTAAAAACTGAAAATAATTCCACTTTGGTCAAAATGTTTAGAGGTTTGGAAAGAAAATTCTCAACAATACACAACATGGCCATGTTTTTATGTAAAAATACCTAAAAGTGTAAAAAAATAAATCAGAAAATAGAGCTGAAAGCTAATTTTAGTCATAACCTAACTTTTATTCTAAATCTGAAAAGTGAACATTGAACATTTCTGTTCAGTTCCTGAGTCACAGCTGCAATGCCTGCTGGGAAAAAAACAAAAAGAGTTTCTGTAAAATTCAGGCACCTGCAGGTTTAACTGTGAGGGAAAGTTAATTATGACGAGTTCAGGCCCTCTGAGTCAAACTGCAGCTCTCTGCTGACACCTACAGGCCAGTCCCAGAAAGAGGGCTCAGAGTTAAAGACCCAGAATACCCTCCATTATTCTCCATACAGTACTTTGACTAGACCAGTGGTACCCAAACTTAATCTCTTGCGCCCCCCCAGTGGTTTCCAAACATTTTCTGGGCCCCCCTGACCCTGGGAGTGGGGGATTCAACTTCTTTGGGAGCAAAATGAATGTAGTAGCTGAACATAGACAACAACACCAGTAGCCTACAGGCTACCTGTTAAGCTTAAGGTGCTGTATTGATATTAGCTAGTCATCTTTTAGCTAACATTAGCTAGTCATCTTTTAGCTAACATTAGCTAGTCATCTTTTAGCTAACATTAGTTAGTCATCTTTTAGCTAACATTAGTTAGTCATCTTTTAGCTAACATTAGTTAGTCATCTTTTAGCTAGCATTACCTTCATCCAACAGCTTCACTCAACTCAGTCTGTTAGTTTGGGGGAAAAACGGTGAAAAGTTCTTTGCGTTTTGCTGCCATGATTCTAACACAAACCTGCGTAGCTCCGCCCAGCAGCAGCAGCAGGTCTCCTTCACTGCCGCACAGGCGTAAATCCAGCGCGAGCGTCATAGCGCTCATGTTGGGTTTAAAGGCGGCTCGGAAAAACAGGTTACCACATGTTAACAACGGATTAAACAGTTTTAACTGCTGATAAAAGTGTCAGAGGACACAGATATGGGAAGTGCGGAAGCTCTTACTGTATCAAATTAACAGGAATAACAGAAGGTTTGCCATTCTAAGGTAAAAACCCAGCGCATACAGCGTTCATGTTTTGTTTTTTTTCATCCAGATGGCTTCCCGCGACCCCCCTGCAATGGCACGGCGCCCCCCTAGGGGGCACCACCCCACAGTTTGGAAACCTCTGGACTACACTGACCCACATATAACCATATAGATTAAATAAACCCCTGGAAACTGGTTAAGTGACCCACAGAATTTCAGCAAACAAATCCCGACACTCATCATCACCTCTAACTGGTTCTCCTCTCAAACTGACATCTGGCCTTTGTTTTGGATGCAGTCCTTCACGTATCGTCACATAAAATTAATTTCTAAGTAATTCAGCTCTAAAAACATGACGACTCAGTTTTAACATCACGATTCATGTAATTGATAATAATTGATCAATCTGAACAGTTCGTTTTGTAGCGTTGGAGTTTATTGGGAAAGTGGAAATGTGCTGAAGAAATGAAGAAAATTTTAACTATAATTTCAGAACTTTAAAATAGTTGAATATTGTTTAAGTAAATCGTAATATAGATTTGAGTTTTTGATGGACAAATAAAATGTTTGAGTTGAAAAATGACAGATTTATATCAGTACATTTTATTTGATCTTTTCTGATATTAAACATTCAGATGTTTGATTTAATCTGAAGTTCCAGGTTTGCTGATCTCATTTCTGTGATCAGTTTTTTTTTAAACTCTTGGTTTGTTGGTTAATTGGGCCTTTGGAGAAACCGAGAAGCTTTCTGCTCTCGCTGTCTTCTCTCCTCCAAGAAGCGCTGCTGGTTCTGGTTCCTCAGGTTGAGGCGCAGCAGCCACTGGTCCCTGAGCCTGAAGCGAAACAGCAAAATGGAGGCGAGAAGGTTCAGCTCAGGTCCAGACCAAGAAATGTGGTAGTTATAGTTGTGGAAAAGCTATTAGTCAATTTACTGCATCATATGAGTGGAGAATTATTCAAAATGAAGTAGGCACTCTACCGCTAATTTGCTAATTGTTTTTCTGAGTGATTTGGCTAACTTCAAAAATATTTAGTGCATTAGCTTGCATAAGTAGCTAATGCATAAGTAGCTAATGCACTATTTATGCATTAGGTACTTATGCTAATGAATAAGTAGCTAAAGCATTAGCATATGCTTATGCTAGCATAAGTAGCATGCTAATGCTAATGTGAGAAGTGTCTCGCAGCATGCTAATGCATTAGTAATTATGCATAAGTAATACTACTTATGCATTAGCATAAGTGGCTACTTATGCTAATGGTAGCATAAACTGCTTTAGCTACTTATGCTAATGCATAAGTAGCTAATTACTAAATTAACTTGATTTAATTTAGGTCTTTGGAGCTTTAGCTTAGCTAATGCTAACTGCTTAGCATTGGCAGAACTAATGGTTGAGTTTGGTGCTGTACGGTTAGCGCAACTACATTTTTAGCTACAGCTTCCGTTGTGGAAATGTGGCGTTAAAAAGAGAAATATGATTTAAAGACTGTAGAAATGAAAAGTGAACTCAACATTAATGTGAACTTTGAACTTAGTTCCTTCTCCTGGTTCTATTTCAGACTGAAGAAATGGCTAATTAGCTAATTTAGATAATTTTCATTAATGAGACAATCTGATGTTTGATATTTAAAGTTTTTAAGACGTCTGGCAGATGTCCGTCAATCAGGTCACATCCTGTATGTGCAGAAAACCTGGAGATGTTTGATCTTTTCTGTAAAATTTTTAGTAAATCCTACTTTTGTTCTGACCAATTCTTAGGGACATTTTGACTTTTTTCCACAAATGTACATTTTGTAAATGTTTTTCACAAAGTATCCACCATCTGTCTGGAAAATTTGCTCCTCTTTGTCTGTTCTGGTCCTGCAGCGTTGATCCTCGGTCGTTGCACCAGCATCTCATGTTGTGGAAAGAGGAAAGCCGTGTTGGCTGAAGGATTAATTAAGTGATTCTCTTGCTGATCTCCGGGATTCAAACCTGCGGCCTCGCTGCCTCTGATCAACATTCTCAGGCGACGACGCGATGACAGACAAACAAGCTGCAAACACGACCGAGGCGTTTAATGAACTCATCCATCCCTCGGTAATGCACTTTATTTTTAGCGTTCCCTTCCTGTCTGACAGTTTGTCCACACGGCTTTGTTCACCTGCCAGAACTTTATTTGACTTTATTTTTATTATTGTTTTAGGAAATACGTATGTATATTATTTTTTTTTACCAGAAACTAAACCAAAGTTCAGAAACAATGAGAGAAAACTTCAATCCATCCCATAATCTAACAACTTAATGATAGCAAACTAGGCTTAATAAAACTAATGTGCAATCTATGCACGTTAGTTTTATGGGGTTATTTTAAATTATTTTTTTATTTCAGGTTTTTATTTTAAGCATGTTTGTATAGAAAAGTGATGTCCCCTGCTAACAACAAGCATCTAACTGCTAAGCTAGCAAGGTAACTAGCATGCTAGTGCCAAAATGCTAACACAGTAAATCCGTTGTTTCACTCCTGAAATACAGTGTAAATAAGACAGTGCAGTGTACCAACACCTAGCAACCCCAGCCAAGCCCAGCCCGTTACCTAGCAACCCAAGCGGAGCTCCAGCACGTTTGGCCACCTGGTTTTATCCGCTGTACAATGGCTGCTGGAAAAGTCAAGTGTTTTGTTCTTGATGTGCCATACATAAACCCCTTGATTGATTCTTGTTGGTTGTGCAGGAGGATCCACTTGTGCTTTTCAAAGATGCGTAAGCATTGAATTTGGTGGGCGTGGCTAGCAGCAGCTTATTTGGATTTAAAGTGACGGAAGCCCTAAAACAGGAGAACTGAGCCGATTAGAATCTCATTTCCTAAGAATGATCCAGCAATGATTTAGTTCAACATGTTCAAGGAAGCATAAAACCTTTAAATCTGACGGAAGCTGCTCTTTAGGTTTATAATCATCTACTTGTGTGTTTTGGTTTAGTTGTTGTAAAATGTTTGTCCTTATTTTAGCGCCTGATGAGGACGTAGTGGGAATAATGAGTCCTGATTGGGTTGGCATGGATAAAACCTCCGACTCGCAGCTGACGTGTCTTCTGACCGCGTCAGGGCGCTGCTCCTCAGGCGGTTCTCCTCCTGGTCCATCTGCTGGCCGTGCCGGACGATCCTCTGCTCCCAGAACCACCGCAGCTTCTGCTTGTCATGGATCCGAGCCGCGCTCATCGCCTGGCAACAGGAAGGCTGTGACGGCGCGGACAAAAATCCACAAAACAGCAGCATGTGGAGACGACCACTCCGGTTCCCGTCAGCTTTTAATGCCAACTGAAAAACTCTTCATCTGCTGTGACTCCTCCTCCTCCTCCTCCTCCTCCTCCTCCTCCTCCTCCTCCTCCTCCTCCTCCTCCTCCTCCTCCTCCTCCTCCTCCTCCTCCTCCTCTCACTCTCTCTCTTCCTCTTTATTCTTATTGACTTTATCTGACATGTTTCTTTAAAGTTGAAAACATTTTAACATCTGCAGGGATTTTAACTGCTCAGATTGAGTTTTATTCAGTGGATCTGCTGGGAATAAAGGATGAATTTATGGGACAACGTCTCCTTCCCAACATTGAGCCTAATCAATGCTGTGCATCTGTTATTGATTGTATCATTTACACACTAAAAGCTGTTAAATGCAGAAAATAAAGACTTGAAGTCACATTTTGGCGCCCTCTCTGGCCCGGCACCCCGGCTGCGGCGGCACTCCCAGAAAACTTTCATAGTGCTGCCCACAACAGGATTATAAAACAATTTAAAATAAATAATATCAGGTGATATTTAAACTTTGAATTGACACAACATGTCTGTCAATTCAGTAAATAATATTTATTTTATTTTGAATAAAATAAATAGTTAAAATTTGAGCGGCAGATCTGAAAATAAAGTAAATAAAAATATTGGGCCATTTTTAAGCTTCTCATTGATGTAGCATGTTTGTTTAAAGTTTCTTGTAAACAAATAGAACTGAAAATAAGTAAAAATAATAATGATACTTAAGAAAATAACTTTTTAAAATATTTTTACGACTTACTGAGTTTTACATTTGTGTCTTGATTTAAGAAGGCGACACTATGCGTCTTTGCATGAGGTGGTTGAGAGGCACAGAGTTTTTCCAGGGGAGGCCTGGGCCCCCGATCGCCCCCTCTTGGAGGCACCACTGCCTGAATTTTTATGCTTTTTTTCATCTTTTATTTTTACATTAATTTTTTTTCCAAATTTAAAAAAATTGTGATGTAATTGTGATGTCATCATCCTGGACTTTAACCTTCTAAATATCATGTTGAAACCAAACCTCTGTGGACCAAAACCAGATCTTCCAGCCGACCAGAGGTCAAGAATCAAGCAGCCATGGATTCTCTACTCGACATGCAAACTCTGATTTATTTATTATTTTAGAAAAATGTTTTTTTTAAAAACATTTAGAAGATGGTCACCCATAAATCACTGAATTTCTTTCATGGGCATCAAAAATAAGGGGCTAAATGCATGCCACACTTTTCAGATTTTATTTTAAATTATTTATTGATTAGGTTGCTTAACTCATGAAGGTTTAAAATAAATAAATCTGTAGTTGTAACCTGATAATATGCAGATGTGAGTTGTAACAACAGCAGGGGCGCAACTACAAACTTTCTGAGGTGTATGAGAACATGTCATCGGTGCCCCCCCTCCCCCCATGACATAAACTTGTACAACTCATCTTTAATTAAAGTATCAGTAATAATAAATGTATAGATATATTAATACATTTCTGCCTACAGGGGAATTAAAAAAGGATTAAACAAAAAACAGGGCAATATTTCATCATTTAATATTTAAGCAACAGTGACAACAAATAACTTATGAAATAATTGTTTAAATGTGTTATTCAAACTGTAAATACAGAAATAAATTAATAATATATATTCAGTAAATGTGCCTCAAGTAAATTATTTGATTTCATTTTAAAAACTAGAAAGAATAATTTCAATATTTACTAAAATATTTTATGTTCCTGTAATATTATGAATCAATTTAATTGATTTTTTATTCCTCTCTTTGTCCTCCCCAGATTTTAGGTTTGCAATTTATGCATTCCATTAATATCTAAAATATTTTAAATGTTAAATTATATTTAAAAAAACTTAAAATAAAAAGCTCTGTTTAGGTTTTTGTTTTAAATGTCGCTATTTTAGGTAAGTTATTTATAATGCTGATAAATGTGGGGAATTTTCCGTGTTCTGTTACATAAAAAAATTAAATAAAAAGTTCAATTTAGTTTGTTTTTCACAATTCTATGTCTGTTATTTATATATTCTGTGAATGAGTAATGTTCAATTATATAAAAAACTTTTTAAAATTATTTCTGTATTTATTTTCAGTTTTATTAAATTAATGACATAACTTTTTGTTGTTGATATTTGGTATCTGCTGACAATATGGCAAACTTTAATGAAGTCACTGCAGAACCATTCCGGACCCGATGGGGGCGCTAAAGCAGATAAAAGCGAAGTAGAGGAACCCGGAAGTGAGCGCGTGCCTTCGTGTTATTTTGTTTTCCTCTCTTCCCGGTGACAGAAACCTGTTTTTTCTGATAAAAAATGGCCGTCAGCGCGGTCCACCTGGAGTCTGACGCCTTCCTGGTGTGCATGAACCACGCGCTTAGCACCGAGAAGGAGGAGGTGATGGGTTTATGTATCGGGGAGGTGGAGGCGTCCCGGATCGTCCACATCCACTCGGTGATCATCCTCCGCCGCTCCGACAAGCGGAAGGACCGGGTGGAGATCTCCCCGGAGCAGCTGTCCGCTGCCTCCACCGAGGCGGAGCGGCTGGCGGACTCCACCGGCAGACCGATGCGGGTGGTGGGCTGGTACCACTCCCACCCGCACATCACGGTGTGGCCGTCCCACGTCGACGTGCGGACCCAGGCGATGTACCAGATGCTGGACCAGTGTTTCGTGGGGCTCATCTTCTCCTGCTTCATCGAGGACAAGAACACCAGAACGGGCCGCGTCCTCTACACCTGCTTCCAGTCCGCGCAGGCGCAGAAGGGCTCCGAGTACGAGCGAGTGGAGATTCCCGTGCACGTGGTTCCGCGCGAGGCGATCGGGAAGGCGTGCCTGGAGTCCGCCGTGGAGCTGCCGCGGATCCTGTGCCAGGAGGAGCAGGACACGTACCGCCGGATCCACGGGCTGTCCCACCTGGACCCGGTCACCAAGATCCACAACGGCTCGGTGTTCACCAAGAACCTGTGCAGCCAGATGTCCGCCGTCAGCGGGCCGCTGCTGCAGTGGCTGGAGGACCGGCTGCAGCAGAACCGCCAGAGCATCGCGGAGCTCCAGCGGGAGAAGGAGCGGCTGCAGCGGGAGCTGGGTGCGCTGTGAGCCGGCGGGACGGCTGTCCGATAATGGGTGCATCGGTGCTGGTGTCTGCGGCTTTTCAGGCAGAACTCTAAACGTTTTCTGTTGCTATTACTGAAAAACATGTATTGTTATGTTAATAAAAAGATTTATGGTTAAAATGGTTTGTGCAAAAGTGTTTGGTCACCCCTAAGGTAACGGTCATGTTTTGAGACTGCAAGAAAAAATAACCTTGTTTTTTTTTGCATTTCTGCAAAAAACAAGGTAATTTTAAGAATAATTAAAGAAAAAAACAGAAATTTCTAAGTTTTAAAAGTCTAATAACTTCCAGAAAAAGCTCAGAAAATGTATAGAAAAAAACAAAACTTTCTGAGCTCCAAATGTCGAAAATTTGCAAGACAATATTTAGGTTAATTTAAGAAATTTTCTAAGAATTTTTTTTGAAATTTTGGAGCTCCAAATCTGCTAAAACCAAACTCAACATTTTTAGATTAATCTCAGAAATTTTCTGGAGGAAAAAAAAAATTCTGAGCTCAAAAATATTTTGAAAATTAAAAAGAAAAAAAATCTTTTTCTGTTTGATTAATCTAAAATTTTCTAGAGTTTCAAAAACTGAACATTTTCTACTTTTGAAATTTAGACTTCTAACTTAAATACCACAATTCTTTGTTTAAAAAAAAATCAGAATTTAATCTCAGAATTCATTTTTTCTAATTTTATAATTCCATATTTCTGACTTTTTTTTCTCAGAATTTAAAATCTCAGAAATTCTTTCTCAGAATTACAACCCCCCCCCACTGAATTATGACTTTTTTCCACATTTTCATGTTATATTTGTGTGTAGAATTTTGCGGAATAATAATACAAGTTGAAATAAAGCTGTAAAATAGCAAAATGTGGAAAAAGTAAAGCAATATATATACTTTACAGATGCTTTGTATTTAAAAGGACTGACTGAAAATATAACACATATCGCAATTTTGGTCCCTAATCGAAGCAGGTCTACAGGTGTGAAAACACAGTAAGACTAAAATAAAAGTTTGGAGAAAACTTAATGAAGAGAAATTATTTTAATAGACATTTGATCTTATTTTTTGTCGCAAATTTAAGGCTTCCAACGTCTGTTAAGTAAATTGCAGAGTTTAACATGTTGAACTTATGAACCACTCAGGTTATTTAAACCAAACCAACTTTATTTATAAAGCACTTTAAAACAACCACAGCTGATGCAAATTGCTGTACATTAAAACACAACATGACAATAAAAAATAAAAACTTACAGTTTAAAAACAAACATACAATTTAAAACTAGATCCCGGTGGAGTTGAAAGCCAAGTAAAATAGATGGGTTTTAAGACGCACTTTAAAAGTGGACAGTGAAGGGGCCTCTCTGACCTGCAAAGGCAAGTCGTTCCCTAACTTTGGGCCCATGACAGAGAATAAAATATTAAAATAGATTTTTAGAAATTTCTTGCATTAGCAAAGTCGGATTCTTTACATAACCAGACAGCTTGTCATATTAAACAAAGAAAGAATAGAATCAAGATAAACCAGTCTGATGACTGAGTGATGAAGAAAGAACATCATCTTCATTCCTGTGGAGGTTTGGACAGAACCGGCTCCATCAGGTCAGTAAAAACAGAATCACATGAGCTGCGTTTCCATTAAAAATGGGCACAAAACTTTGTCTTTATTTTGATAATAGAATAAAAACTCAATTTCACAATTCAATTGTTTCCATTGGAAATATATAGAAGTAACTTAAATTAAAATCACATGTGAATAAGTTTGCTCACATGATAAGTCATTAAAAAACATGCCACACCATCATCCTCCTGCCACTTCCTGTCGTCTTCATATCTTGCTCCAGTGGCAAGTTTTACAAAATAAACTAATTTCAATACAGCCAATCAAATCCACCTCCTTCCAAGGCCAAAATGTTCTATCAAAAAATGTTTCTTTTGAGCAAATTTAGTTTTGAAATGTCAAATTTTTCAATTACAACCAATGGAAATGGAGGAGGTGTTTAGTTTCTGACATTTTTCACTGCAAACGTTTAAATAATGGAGATTGTATGTTAATGCTACTGTCATTCTGTCATCTTACAAATATGCAGGAAGTAAAGACTCACTTCTTCATTCGAACCACTCCTCTGTCAGGAAGCAGGAGAAATTTAAAAAATGCAGCCCTTCTTCTCTCTGTTTGACTGAACAACATTCAGTCTGACACTGTGACGGAGGCGAAATGGCTCTGTCAGGATTTACGCTTAACAGGGAGAAACTCTCCTGTTCGATCTGTTTGGATCCTCTGAAGAACCCGGTGACGATCCCCTGCGGTCACAGCTACTGCATGGAGTGCATAACAAACCACTGGGACAGGGAGGAGAGGAAAACCTACAGCTGTCCTCAGTGCAGACAGACCTTCACTCCGAGGCCTGTCCTGGTGAGGAACACCGTGTTGGCAGAGTTAGTGGATGACATGAAGAAAATAGGACTCCAAGTGACTCCAGCGGATCACTGCTATGCTGGACCTGAAGATGTGGCCTGTGATTTCTGCACAGACAGGAAGCTGAAAGCCTTCCGGTCCTGTCTGCAGTGTTTGGTCTCTTACTGCGAGCAGCACCTGAAGCCTCACTGGGACTTTCCCGCCTTGAAGAATCACAAACTCATCAACCCGTCGAAGAAGCTCCAGGAGAACATCTGCTCCAGACACGGAGAGCTGAAAGCCATTTTCTGTCGCACCGACCAGCAGTGTATCTGCTATCTGTGCTCCCTTGATGATCACAAAGACCATTCCACCATCTCTGCTGCAGCAGAAAGGACAGAAAGACAAAAACAACTCACGCCAAGTCGGCAAAAAATGAAGCAGCAACTACAAGATTGTGAAAAAGACGTTAAGCTTCTCCAGGAGGAGTTGGTAGCGATTAGCCGATCTGCTGATAAAGCCGTGACAGACTCGGAGAAGACCTTCACCAAACTGATTCGTCTGATTGAAAGTAGAAAGTCTTTAATCAAGCAGCAAATAGAGAATCAGCAGAAGACGGAGGAGAATCGGGTCAAGAAACTCCTGGAAAAGCTGGAGAAGGAGATCACCGAGCTGAGAGGAAAAGACGCTGAACTGGAGCGACTCTCTCAAACTGAGGACCACATCGAGTTCCTGCACATGTTCCCGTCACTTTCCGGTCCAGGAGAACGAGTGGAGACATCTCTCCCAAAGCAGCGTACGCGGCGCTACTTCCAGGACGTTGCAGAGACGATTTCAGAGGTGGGAAATAAACTGCAGAGCTTTCTCAGTCAAGACTGGCCCAGAGTTTCCAGTGCAGTAGCTAATCCGGATATTTTACTGCCACTGGAGGAGCTGACAGCCAGAGCAGATTTCCTAAAGTTCTCCCAACCAATCACTCTGGATCCAAACACTGTGAACATGCAGCTAGTTTTATCTGAGAGGAATAGAAGAGCAACGTATAGAAGTATAAAGCAGATGTACCCGGCCCACAGTGAGCGGTTTCAGAACAGATCTCAGGTCCTGAGCAGAGAGTGTCTGACTGGACGCCATTACTGGGAGGTGGAGTGGAGCGGGTTGGGGGCTTTTATTGGAGTCGCTTACAAAACTATCAGAAGAACGGGAGACAATAGCGAGTTTGGGAAAACTGACAAGTCCTGGGTGTTGCTGTGTTCAGAGTCTCTGCGTGAATTCAGACATAATAACAGCGTAACTCCGATTTTAGGTCCACAGTCCAAAAGAATAGGAGTCTACCTGGATCACAGAGCAGGACTTCTGTCCTTCTACAGCGTCTCTGAAGCCATGGCGCTTCTTCACAGAGTCCAGACCACGTTCACTCAGCCGCTCTGTGCTGCATTCAGGGCCTATCACAGCTTGACATCGCAGTCCACTGCTGTGTTTTGTGAGATCAAGTAGGCAACTGCTTGTATAAAAGATGTGATTCAGTTCAGGTTTCCCTTTAAAGTTCTCATTGGTACAGTCAGGGTGGTGGTCCAGTATACTTGGTTCTGTTGTTACATTTTCAGCTGTTGCAGTTCTCTTTCACACACTGCATTTTGTCACACCAACCAAACCCTCTGAAAACATGTTCCCCTCCTCACCTGTGGGGGCGCTGAACCAAGAAACACTGAAGGAACCAACACGGAAACCTCTGAAGACACCAAGCACAACTTCCTTCTTTATAAAATTATATTATATTATATTATATTATATTATATTTCTCTTTTGTCATTGGCAAAAGGACACAAGCTATTTCTCCTGCTAGCGCTAGGCTAGCAGGTTTGTTTTGGATGTTTTTACCCAGAATGCCCTGCGTTGTAGTTCACTTCCTACTGGTCTGGCAGAGTTCACTTCAACAGAACCCAGATTGAGGTTTTTAGACAGACGAGAGTCCAGTTTTTGGTCCGAATCCGAATTTGGTTAAACATTCACACCTCCCCAAACGAACCGGACTTTCCTGGCAAATGGACTGGAGTTGGATTAAAACAGACTAAAATGGGATGTGTGAATGCTCCCTTAGTAGAGTTACAGTTTACTTAGTGTGTTCACCTTTATAGTCCTTTAAGTTTGTTATCTTGTAATGTTTTCTGGTGGTTTGGTTTCTTTTCACATGGAAGCTCCAAAGGAACGACCAAACATTTTGTTTATGGGTCAGATGAGTCCTGACTGGAGAACCTGATGTAAATACAGAAACAAGGAGGATTTAATCGTTCAATCATACGTCATATTATAATCACTTCAAGCAAATTTTTTGTTTAGCGTTTTTGCTATGTGTTATGATCTGGAGCACCGTATAGAAACGTTAAGACAATTCCAAAGGCCTCTGACCGACAGGGGCCCTCCCACTTTTTTTTTTCTTATAGAAATAGAAAAAAATTGGGGTCCTGTCAATTATAAAATTAATCATATAGTGTCTTTAAAACTTGTTTGTGTCTTTCATTTCTAACAATGTTTCTTTACACCATGGAAGGAGTTTATTATAGACTTTGTAAATAATCAATATTGTTCTGATCTCTACTAAATCAGAACATTTTAAAGTTTGCACTGTAAGAAATATTTCGTTAGTTAAATTAAATAATCAGACTCAGTTATAATTCAGATCATTTTCTTCTGTGTTGGTTTTCTATGAGTTTCTCCAGATCAACACACAATAATTCATTTATGGAAATATTAGGCAACATTAAAACATGTAAAGTGATTTAATGTTCAGAAAAACTGATTGTGGAAAATATTGCAATAGATTTTTACATTCTAGCTTTTACCTTATCAATAAAATCATTACAATGTAACTTTTTGTTGAGTGATATTTTTCATTTTTTATTTTCTTGTTACTAAATAAAATTTTCCCATAATTTAGTGTTAATCTATTTTTGTCGCATCATTAATATTTGTAATTCTCCTTCCATTAAACTGTTGCTGCTCCAAACTCACCAGATCAAAATAATGTATCAGTAAATAAAGTAAATGTTAACAAATTAGATTCGTTGCATAAATCATTTATGTAAAGTGAGAAAAGTTTAGGACCCAGTTCTGACCCTGGTGGTTTTCCACAGGAAACTTCTAGTAAATCTGAATTCAAGTTATTTGTACATTTTGATGTCTTGAGTAACTTTTACCCCAGAATGTGAAATGCCTCATGATTCAGAAATAAGAAAGAGAAAAATTATATATAAATATATATTGGAGACAGTTTCATAACTTAATATTCAGAAGTTTGCATCCATCTCCTCAGGTTTGGTCAGAATTTCCTTCAGTCTAATTTGGGTCAAATGTTCTGGTTTCCTTCCACAAGGTTCTCATGATACATTGCTGGAGTTCTGGTCCATTCCTTCTTACAGAACCGGTGACGGTCTTTACAGAAATATTTACTTTTTATGACCAAATTGATAATAAAAACCAACCATCAGAAGGCCTGATCTTTAGGTCAGAGCAGCAGAATATTTTCCTCTCTTCTTCCTCCAACATGGTCAGACATGGAACATTAAACTGAGCCACGTCTGCTGGTGGCAGCAGCAGCTAAACAAGATTTACAGAGGAGAGGAAGCTGCATCAGCTGCTGCACTTCTACTATCAGTCCACTAGATGGAGACATGGAGCAACATTTACATTCACTGGTTCAACCTGAACAACAGGAAGGATTTTAGTTCACAATCATTAAACTCTACAAGTGAAGAAGATTCACTATTTAATAATCTGACTGAATCAAACACATTTTAACAATATGTTTTATTTTGAAAGGGAGCAACAGAAAACTGATGATTCTGACTTTAATGGTGGAGACAAGAATTTAATACCAGGGAACAAAAATATGAAGCAGTTTGTTCAGAGAAGACAACAGAGAAACATCAGCTGTTCATCATGTTGTTTGATTCCAGTTCATCAATAATCTAATAATCCTGTAGATTAACTTTCAAAAGGAAGAGAGATTAAACTTTGAGTTTAAATCAGAAGTGAACATTTTCTCCAAACATCAGAGAGAAGAAACAAGCAGGAAAGTTCCTGAAGACAAAGTTCAAGTAGGAAACAAAGTAAACTTACAGTTTGTTCAAACGATCCAAAGAGATGAAGAAGAACATCAGAACAACAGACTGGGGTCACGACCCGGTTGGATGGTAGGACGGTCCAGGCAGCAGCAGAACCTCTGGCTATGGATCCACCCGGATCAACATGATCACATCGGCTTCTGGACGAGACGACATCAACGAGATCATGACACCAAAATACTTCCATACACTTTAAAAGTGACCTGAAAATGTTTGGGTCGGTCTGTGGGCCAAACTAAACATGTTCATTACATTTTTATTCAAAATCCTTCGTAGGTAATGAGATTTTAGTCTGTTCAGTTCAGAATGAGATGTTTTAGAGCCTCTTCTCAACCCTGTAGTGAAATAAATTTAAAAGTGTGTTTTATCTCTCTGCTACCAGCAGATTGAGAGGAAGGAGTGTGTGTCAGGTTCAGCTCCTCCCTCTGTTATCTCCTGATGCTCCATGATGGCCTGGAAAGTTTGACTTCTTCTCATGTCAGTAATCACATCCATCTGAAATCTGCCTGGCAACTGGATCTTCTCCTGACTGAGTTCAGTGGGTAAAGTCTTTTACACTGTTTGGCTTTAAATAAAAACACTTTAATGACAAAGATTCATCTTACTCTGATTACTGAAACAGAGTCTCACCTTTACACAGCCATTGTACAGAGCATGCAGAGATAAACCAGCTGACCAAATGTGCTGTAGCTAAAGTGGAAGATTCTCATGTCGGGCCGTAGCAGCACCGGTTCTGTGGGTCCAAGCTGATTGTTCTGCTACAGGCTGAACTTTATGTGCTGCTGTTAACAGTTTGGGGTCTCCATTGGTGGATTGTTTGGAAAACTGAGTTCATCAATTTACTGGATTGAACTGGAGATTGATAAAACATGGAGTGGAGTTTTCTTCTGGGCATTTTTGTGCCATAAAGGGATTGGAAACCAAATCTGGAAAGAGTTTGACTGGAAAGTAAAAACTAGATTTAATAGAACTCCTTTAAAAACTTTCATTTCCAGGATCCAACCACAGATAGATGTTGGAGGAATCTGTGGAATGGTCGGTCATCACACACGTCTTCTGGGACTGAGCACAAATAAAGACCTTCTGGAGGAAATGAAGCAGGAGATTGAGGACATTCTAAGGACAGATGTCCCCATGGAGCCTCTTCTGTTTCTGCTGGACAGAATCACCAAGGATTTACTCACTAAAGATCAATGTTACATATTGATGCACATTCTGCTGCTAGTAGCAAGAAAGACAATCACACTAAACTGGATTAAACCTGTTCACATTACACTAAACTGGATTAAACCTGTTCACATTACACTAAACTGGATTAAACCTGTTCACATTACACTAAACTGGATTAAACCTGTTCACCACCTGCTGCTGAATGGAGGAAAAACTGAAACATGACAACATGATGGAGCGTCTGACTGAACAACTAGACATGAAAATAGATCATTAAATATGTAGTTTTGAAAATAAATATTGAATTTGAAAATTAAATGTTTAGTTTGGAATATAAATATGTTATGTTGAAGATAAATTTGTATAGTTTGTATATTTATTTCCAAAAATTTAGTTTGCAAAGTAAATATTTAGTTTGGAATTAATGAAATAACATGGTGAAAATATTTGTTTCAAAAATGCATTTTTAATTTTTTTTCTGACATACTAAATAAACTAAAACACCTTTTTTATTACAATCAATCATCACAACAGTCAAGATCAAAAGTAAGTACACCCTCATTTTCATCAGAACTTCGCTCCTTCCTCATGAAGACTTTATCAACCTGCCTCTGATTTCACCTCAGAGCTTCTACTTCCTGGAAACTACAAACCAGGTGAACTGTGACGTCATCATTCACGCAACATCAGTCACATTTACTTTCGGTTTGAATTTACCTGTTTAGGTGTGGCTCCAGTCCGTTTATCGGGTATCAGTCTGTTGTTTAAATTTTCTTCTTTAAGTATTTGGATCGTTTGAAAAAACTGTAAGTTTGATTTGTTTATTTCCTCAACTTTTTCATCACCTTAACTTTTTCCTTATTGTTTCTAATCTCTCATGTTTGGAGAACAGTTTCACTTCTGATTGCGGCTCAAACTTTAATATCTCTGCAGTTTGAAGGCTAATCTACAGGATTATTAGATTACTGATGAACTGGAATCAAACATGATGAACAGCTGATGTTTCTGTGTTTTCTTCTCCGAACTGATTCATGTTTTTATTTCCTGGTACTGAACTCTAGTCTCGACCATTGACGTCAGCAACAGTTTCCTATTGCTTCTTTTCAAAATAAAATATTCTTAAAATGGTTTTGATTCAGTCAGATGATGAAATAGTTCATCTTTAATGGGGCGAATATTCCACTTGTAGAGAGGAAGGATTTTAATATTTAACTAAAATCCTTCCTGTTGTTCAGGTTGAATCAGTGAATGTAAATGTTGCTCCATGTCTCCATCTAGTGGACTGATAGTAGAAGTGCAGCAGCTGATGCAGCTTCCTCTGCCTCTCTGCTGTCTGACTGCATTCACCTGACACTGATATGAAGCAGAGAAGAAGAGCCAATCAGAGGAGGAGCAGCTGATCTTTTCCAGCACTAATGATGTAAAGGATGATCAGAGTTGATGTGCAGATGAATGATGTGTGTTTCCTCTGCAGGTGAAGCTAGAAAGTGTGTGTGAGCTGATGTGAATTCAGCAGCATGGATCAGTGTGAGGACAGAGAGGAGGGAGTCCCTCCCTCTAAAACCACTCTGTGTGGGGAAGATGAGAGCCAGAGCAAAGGTCAGAGGTGAGGTCACCATCTCTAACTGTCCACAGCCCTTTTCACACAGCGTTCACTATATCAGGCCAAAACAGACGTGGTGATGAAGCTGCTGCTGCTCCTCTTTGCTGCTTCATCCAGACTGAACAGATTCAGTTTTAATCATCATGTTTCTGTCAGGATCCATCAGAGACTCAGACCAGAACCAGAACCAGAACCCAGCTGTGTGTCCTTTAAGAGCGACAGGTCAATGGATGATCCCATTAACTTTAAATCTCCTGGATCTCCACCATCAGAGAGGTGAGCTGTTTCTAACTGCTGTAACTGATCTGTTTATATCTATCATTGTGGCCATGTGACGATACCAACTTCTGATGGGTTCTGTTCTCATGGGAAAATTAGACTGAAATTCAAGTTATTTTCCTTTTATATGTATTAGTATGGCATTGATGTCTCCATAGTAACATCCCAGATAGCACAGAATGATTGAAACAACATTGAATCAATGTCAGCCAGAAACATTGAATCAACGTTGAACGCTGACATTGAAACAATGAAAGCGGTCAGTGACTTGTATGTTGAATCAACGTTAGGGTTTCTACCATAACTGACATATCAATGTTGATTCAACCATCATCTGTATGTCAATTTACATGCATATTTGGGTTGATATTACATTGAATCAGTTAGGAATCATTGATTCAATCTTCATCTGAATGGGGTTCTGCACACATATTTCTGTTTATTTTAGATTGAATCAATGTTGATTTGACTGTGGATCTGCATGCATATTTGGGTTGATTTCATATTGAATGAAAGCTAAGGATTTATGTACATTTTTAGGTCCGATAGGTCTACATAACATACCACTAAAAGTTTCTTCACTGGTGTTAAACACCATTATTGGCAGATCATTATGGAGGACCAAAACTGACATAATAATAAATAAAAGAATAGATATATATCTGACGTAAATAAATAAAAGAATAAATATATAAATAAAAGAATAAATATATATCAAACATAATAAATAAAAAAATCAACATAAAAATAAAAGTAGAAATATATAAATAAAAGAATAAATATATATTTAGATTTGCTGTATTTATTTCTGTATTTATTTCTCTACTTATTTCTGTATTATTTCCTCGCTGCAGACGGTCATGCAATCATCTAACTCAGTTATTCTGGAACAGAGGCACATCTAAGCACGTCCCTAAGCACATCATAATAAAAATGAAAAACAAGTGATTACTATCACAATTAAAAGCCCACCTGGATCAGCCAGCCTTACACTTCCTTGTCCACCACATGCTCTCCCAGACCAAATAGCCCCTGCCCTACTGTTTAAAAACTCAATCTCACAAAATCTCGCAGGATTTCATACTTAGGCCTGGAGCAGTGGGCAGGATGAAAATAGTACAAAATGAGAAATGACCTCAATTATTAAAATATATGTTTTGCCCCAAAATAACCAGGATTACTATGGACACAAAACAATGCCCTTATTTTTCAATAAACACATTTCAGATCAAAGTAATATTGAAAAACTTACCATAAAACTGCTCAGAGGAGAATTCAATTCAGAAGCCGGTTGCAAGCAAACCAGCAGCAAAGTGGCTGTTTGGTTGGGATAAACCACTAGTGTAAAAAGGGGGAGTCGGACTGTATAACTCCTAGTAGAGACTTGTAGATGTTTTTGTGTCAACACATTATGCACAGTCAGTAATAATATTTACAGAGAAGTAAGAAATGTACATAAAGGAATCATAACCCACTGTTCTCAACATGTAGTGTGTAATTTGAAACATGATTAACCCCACTTAGTAATAAATGTTCTGACCCAGAGCTCAAGGATGGGGGAAGGGAAGAAGGGATGAGAGAGGGTAAAAAGGTGAAGGAGCAAGTGGCATGGGGAGTTTTGTGAGGGAGTAGGGGGAGATGAGAAGGTGATGAGGGGTGCAGCAAACTGCACAGATTGCAAACATGGAGGCCTTAGTCCAGGGGTGGGCAATCCTGGTCCTCGAGGGCCGGTGTCCTGCAGCTCTTAGATGTCTCCCTGGTAGAACACACCTGGATCCAATAGCTGAATCACCTCCTCTTTTCAGGCAGGTTCTCCAGAGTCCTGCTAACGACCTTATTATTTGACTCAGGTGTGTTGAAGTAGAGACACATCTAAAAGTTGAAGGAGACCGGCCCTCGAGGTCTGGAGTTGTCCACCCCTGCCCCAGTCCCCAACGCAGCCGCCGCAGGCTCGATTCCCGGCCTTGGCAACCCTTGCTGCATGTCTTGCCCCTCTTCTCATTACCCTCTTTCTTGTCAATTAACTATCAAATAAAGGGCACTAGAGCCAAAAAATCTTTTAACAAAATAAAATGTGAAATTTAAAACCCTCACCTTAAATTAAAATGGTTTCACCCAGAGCCCAAGGAGGAGGGGAGGAGAGTGGAAAGGGGGAGGAGATTGAGGGGTAGATGGGTCCAGGTGAGGGGTGGGTGGTGGGGGAAAAGGGTGTGAAAAACAGCTTACATTGATTGAACATTTAGATCACGAGTTCTTCCCCAAACCTTGTCAAGGCAAACTGACCTGCATGTTTTCATTGCAGCAAAACACCGTTAATCAGACATCAATTAAAATCATGTGTGCTGAATTAGGGAAATGCCTAAAACTTGCAGGGCTTGGAAGACCAGAGCTGAAACACACTGGATTCACTTTGACTTTACTTGAAATAAAGTTCCCTCGTCTGACACCATGACTCTAGCTAACCAGGGACGGGTTCCCTTGTAAAAGCCACCATGGCTCTGTGGGTAGAGCAGCTGTCTTGTGGTGGGAAGGTTGACTGTTCAATTCCAGCTCCATCATGCCACATGTCAATGTGACCCATGGGCACTTAACCCCAACTGATCTGTGCATTAAATAAATGTATGAATGTGACTCTAGTGTAAAGCGCTTTCAGTGGTCAAAATGACTGGAAAAGTGCTATGTAAGTTGATTTACCATTTTTGAAGTAAACTAAATGATTTGAGTAAGACTGACTTAAATCTGTTATCTTAAACATACTTAATACATTTGTTAAAAATAAATTAACAAATTGAGTTGGATGATTATAATATATTGAATTGGTTAAACTTAATACATTCAGCTGGATAAATTTAATAAATTCAGTTGGATAAACTTAATTGAATTGCTTACCTACAGAAACAATTCAACCCTCCTGTTGTCCTCGGGTCAAAATGACTGAGATTTGTATGCGTTTTCCCTATACACAGAAAATGAGGACAACAGGAGGGTTAAGTTGGTTCAACTATTTTCTTTTATAGTTGATCCACCGTCATTTGTCGACTTCAACCAAAATCAACCATTAATTTTCATTCAGTCAGGACTTTACGCTGACTCTAGCCACATGCATCACAGGTAGATTTCAGTAAAGCATTGATTAATGCCTGGTTTTAAAATTAGTTAACTGGACTTGTAGCCATTTTTTTCTGCCCATGTGGCTGGACACCACACGGCACGACCAATTCGATGGAACCGTTATACCTGGGATTTCTGTCGGCTAATGTGTGGTCTCAGGTTTTGAAGGTGGTCTGACCGTCGGCTGACAAATCGTGTCGTGTGCGCTGGACTATCCACCAGGCCGGGCAGAGACCACTAAAGGGGCAGGTGCTCAACAACAAAGAAAGTGCACATCTAACCGCATTCTAGGACAGATTATTAACAAAGCCTCTCAGCTTTCAGAGTTTAATAAACAATGATAAATTACAAAAATGTGACATATACAATCAAAGTTAACGAACATCTCCATATAGAGCATAACACTGTGCCTATGTAAGATATTTTATTAGTAATGTCTTTCCGCGGGTCTATTTTGTTATAGGAAAGTATTGCAATATTCAAACCCGCAATTGGCAAGATATGTAAATTAGAGCTGGACCAGCAGACATATTTTGTCTTTACAGAATTACAATATTAAACATATAAGGGAACAATGCAACCTTTTAGTGGACTGTAATCTATAAAACAAAGAGCTGCCCATTTGCTACACTTGCAGTGGAGATGAAGATGGTCCATTCAGGAAAGCAGAGCTGCATCAAACTTTAACGTGGAACTGCAGAAAAACGAAAAAAAAAAAAATTTGAATTGTTAATGCATGTCACCATGAGAAAAGACTACTGAGTTTTGCTTAAAAAAACTTTTAAAAAAATTTAAATCACATTTTTGACTCATGAATATTTTTTTTTGCAAAACAAACTTATTTGCGCATGTCAGAAATCTTTTCTTGCTATTCTAAGTTTTTTTGTGACTCAAAGTTTTGCTTGTAATTCTCATATGACGTCTTGAGCAGGGCCTAAAATCACAGCAAATGTTTTCTGATGTGTGCAAATAAATGTTTATGTTTGGTGAAAATAAGTTATTTAATTTAAAAGTCTTTTAAACAAAACTTTTTTGAAAGGAATCATCACGTTCCAAAATTTTGATTACAATTTTATTTTACTTAACTGAGCTTAGTTTTTTTTTTTCCATTGAATAATTGGGAAACAAATGTAACTTCGTACTCAGCGAACCAGACCCTAAACTTAAAGTCTGGGTTGAGTTTTGTCCCCTTCATTAATGTCACTTTTATTACATTCGTTATATCTATCATGGTAATTCAGGGTGAGTTATTTTTAATTCTAAATGAATAATCTTGTTGGACTATTATTGAAGTGCTATTCTCCTTAAGGGACATTTACCCAACGCTAGAATAAATGCAATGTAAATTATACAGCAAAGGAAATTAGAAGAGCGGGCATATATCCATAATGGACATGATCGGTTTTGAATGGGCGATGGGCCCTTATTGCATAAGCAATACTAAAAAATGACTGATATCATTAAAGATACAGGGGAGAAGGTTTTTAGTTATCAAGCTTTGCTAGCAAAGTCGTTAACTAGCAGCTAGCTAATAGCACATCAACAACAGCCTAATGTCCGTATGATAAAAATACTGAATCAATAGATAACAGTTTTTCCTCACCTGGCTGTCTCCTCCCACTCAGTAGTTCTTCAGAGAAAGGCAGATACAGAGGCCTGTCAGTGTCTGTTGTATTTCATTACCTCTCTGCTTAGACTGCGACTCCGAGCTGAAGCAGAAACGATACTTAAACGTTTTCCGTCATCTGACAAGTAGCAAGTCTACTCCACTTTATTCACCAAAAACGTTTTTTTTTTTTTTATAATTCACCAAAAACAGTTCTGTAATCTGGAACGTTCGCTACATTGAACTCCGGAGTTAGCCGCCTAATCTCACTGCGCGAGAGGCAATTGCGTCTTGCGTCACGGGCAAAAGGTCAAAGGTAACAAGGTGACCGGCTTATTATGTTGTACAAAAAAGAAACAAAAAAGCAAGGAATTTTAGCACGTTTTTATATGTCAGAAGAGGGCTTAGGAAATAATAATACCAAAAAAATAATAATAATAAAAAAAATTTTTAATTGACCAAAAGGGCACTTGGGGACAAGGAGCAAAAAGGGCAGGTTCTCAAGCACCCCCAGCTCCCCCTTCTGCACGTGCCTGCTATACTCTAAGGAAATGACGAAGGGAGGGTCAGTGGAGAGCACCGGAGCTGAGCCTTTTTTCATTCAGTGTCATCAACAGAAGGAAAAAAGGCAGGAAGAGACGATAAAGCCGATAATTAAAATGAGGTTGATTGGTTTAATTTATCGTGTGATTAATTGATTTATCATTTATCTCAACTCTAAACCCGCACCCGTTTTCAACAACATGGGCGACTCAACTCGCACCATTTTCAAACAATAGCAGGACTCCAACCTGCACCGGTCCACCAACAACTTGGGTTATCCTTGTCCTCTCTGGTCCAGATGACATGGCGTCCCAGTGTTTCATAAAGAACTTCAAATCGTGACTCATCTGACCACAGAACAGTCGTCCATTTTGCCTCACTCCATTGTAAATGACTCCTGGCCCAGTGCAAACAGCTGAGCTTGTGGAGTTTGGTTAGAAATGGCTTCCTCTTTGCACTGTAGAGTTTCAGCTGGCAGCGGCGGATGGCATGGTGGATTGTGTTCACTGACGATGCTTTCTGGAAGTATTCCTGAGCCCATGCTGTTATTTCCTTGACAGTGGCATTTCTGTTTGAGGTGCAGTGACGTTTAAGGGCCCAAAGATCACGAGCAACCAGTAGAGTTCTATTTCATCCCTACTGACCGCCAGAGGGCGGTGCTGAAAGCACTGAATGTTCCCTTCGCGCTTGCACTGTTCGAACAATAATATCAATGGAGTCACACCTGTGACATATCGGATGATCAATCAGAGGCTAAATAGCATGATGTCATCCGAGGTTCTGTTCTTCTTTTCTTCTCATGTGTGGTTCGCTTCGTATGGCATCAGCCTTTTGGACTTCAGAATCTTTTCGCTGTCGTTGGACACCCAACTGCCTGTTGGCCGGAGTTGCGGTGTATCGCCCTCCTAGGGCTGCGACAGATCTTCGTTTAAGCTACTGTTTGTTGGTGATGACAGCATTTGCACCTCCTCTCCTAACTCGCAGCTTATGACCACTGTGTTTGTACACGTGTTGGAGTTTAGCTAACGGTGTTAGCCTTTCTGAGTTTGACGGTTTGCTTTAATTGGTAGCGTCTCGCCCCCTCTCCCAATTTTATCCGACCTTATAAGGGGTTTGTTGTTTCTTTGATTGATGACGGGAACCTTTTTTGCCCTCTCTCCCAGTTTTATGTGGAATTTCATCCTGTCTGAACGTGGCTGATGGTGTCGGCCCCTTTTTTCTTTTCTCCAGCCTTTTGCTGTGATTGGTGATGGCAGCATTCACGCCTTCTCTCCCGATCTTGATCTGTTTTTTTGTCCTATACTGGACGTCGCCGACCGCGTATGCCTGTCGTTGGTCTACTGGTTTTTTCTGTAATTGGTGACGGTAGTGTCTCACCCCCTCTCCCAATTTTAGTCGACCTAGTAAGCAGTTTATTACTTTGACTGGTGGTGGAAACCTTTTTATCCCCCTCTCCCAGTTTCATGTGGAATTTCGTCCTGTCCGGATGTGGCTGACAGCGTCAGCCCCTTTTTTTCTTTTCTTCAGTTTTTGGCAGTGATTGGTGAAGGCAGTTCGCGCCCCCTCTCCCGATCTTGATCTATTTTTTCGTCCTATACTGGACGTCGCTGACCGCGTCTGCCTGTCGTTAGTCTGCTGGTTTTTTCTGTAATTGGTGACGGTAGCGTCTCGCACCCTCTCCCAATTTTAATCGATCTTGTTGATCGTAGCTTTGTGCTGGGCTTACCTGACACTCTTCATTTGCTGCTTTAATTGGTGACGGCAGCGTTTTCGCTCCCCTCCCCCAGTTTAATTTTTTCCTTTATTCTGGACATAGCTGACGGTATGCCTGTCATTGGTCTGCTGGATTTTTCTGTAATTGGTGACGGTAGCGTTCTCTGCCCCTTCTCCCAATTGTAGTCTGCTCTGTCTGCCTGTGGTGCGACTCAATTCAGTTTTTGGACATGGATAGCTCCCACTGTTGTTCGGATTGTGGGGCTGTGCTTCAGGCAGATGATGGTCATGACCTGTGCCCTGCCTGCCTCAGGTATGATCACCTGGTTGAGGCCCTGTCGGATAATCCCTGCATGAACTGCAGCTACATGTCCCATGCAGTTAAGGTGGCTCGACTGGCTCAGTTACGCCCTGAGTGTGGAAATGACCTTCCACCTTCTGGGTAGGTGGCCACGCCTAGGTGCTCTAAGCGCAGAACTGAGGCCACAACCTCTTTGGCATCTCCTAAGAAGAGGCGAGCTAAGTCTGACCAAGGTCTTGCCACAAGGGTTGAGCGATTGTCTGCAGAGTTGGCGTAGATGAAATTCCTTTTTCAGGCACGTCAGGTGGATGCTCCCCTGACTGGGTTTCCTTCCCCACCTATGCCAGAGTTGGGTGTGGAGGACAATGTGCTTTCTTTGGCTGCCTCTGCCTCTCACTTTGGGAATGAGGAGAAGGAGGTACAGTCATCTCGCGCTTCGCAGACTGGCACACGTGCTTTGTCTCAGAGTGCAGCTAGTGGGTCTGGTGACAGCTCAATGCGGGACATCATGCATATGGCCTTGAGACAGCTGCAGCTGGATGTCCCACAAGTAGTGGAGTCCGCTCCTAGCAGTGCCCTTTTCAGGCGTGGATGAGGCCCTGCTCCCTTTTCTGTCCCTCCATCAGAGGAGTACCTCAGGGAGTTGCATGCTTGTTGGCGGGACCCTAGAGCCTTAGGTCTGCTGTCACTGCGCTCTTTGCAGAGGTGGATCAAAGGATCCTGAGTCCATGGAGAGACAGGGCCTATTTGTCAAGGGGTGTGTCCATGGGGGTGGTGGTGTATCAAGAGAGGTGGTCACAAAAGATGCCAGCTCCATGGGATGGGGCACTGTGTGGCAACACAGGGCAGTTCAGGGCTGCTGGTGTCCACAGGATTGTACTGGAGCTGCATGCTGTGCATTTGGCTCTCAGGCACTTTTTGTCCCACCTGCAGGGGAGGCATGTCCTGATTCGGTCAGACAACACCTCCAAGGTGGCACCAGGTCAGAACAGCTTCTGAAGGAGTCCCAGGATCTCCTGGAATGGGCGTATTTTCACCTATCCACCCTGTGGGTGGTGTACTTGCCAGGGCTCCACAACCAGGTAGCAGACTCCCTTTCCCAACGGGTGCCAGCTCCGTGAGAGTGGTCCCTCCACAGCAATATGTCCCGCCTGATCTGGGACCTTATCAGTCAGCCAGAGGTTGACATGTTCGCCGCAGAGGAGTCGACTCATTGTTCTCTATGGTTTTTCCTTACAGGACAGCAGGTGCACTGGGCCAGGATGCCTTGGCCCATCCTTGGCCAAGGGTCCTCCTATATGCCTTCCCCCCCTTTCCCTGATATGGCCGACTTTTAAGAGAGTTCTCGAGAAGGGCCACAGGATATTGCTGGTGGCTCCATATTGGCCGAAATGGCCATGGTTCCCACTTCTACCGAGTCTGTGTCACAGTGTCCCATGGTGTCTTCCGACCAGGAGGGATTTACTGTCTCAGTTTGGGGTCAGATATGGCATCCCAATCCTCAGCGCCTCCGGCTGTGGGTGTGGCCACTGGGAGGTTTGAACAGCAGCTGACTGGGTATTCAGGTCCTGCCAGGCACACTATTTTGAGTGCCAGGGCATTCTCCACTCGTCAGCAATATGAAAACAGATGGCGTCTGTTTACCCGGTGGTGTTCTGCCCATAATGCTGATCCGGTTACCTTTCCGGTACCAACTATTTTGGAATTTCTTCCGTTTCTTCTTGATAAGGGATGCTCTACTTCGACGATTAAGGTATATGTAGTGGCTATATCATCTGGTCATGCTGACATTGGGGAGCCATAATCTGGTTTCTCTTTATTCGTGTGGTGCTTGTAGGCTGCACCTGCCAACAGTTCAATGAGCACCAGTTTGGGACCTATCCTTGGTCCTCAATGCTCTGTGCCGCCCTCCATTTGAGCCTTTGGTTCATATAGACCTCAAATGGGTGTCATGTAAAACAGCTTTTTTGTTGGCTATTGTCTCAGCTAAGAGGGTCAGTGAGCTACATTCTCTTCCTGTCAGCCCTTCATGTCTCAGATGGTTCTGGGATTACCTTGTGGCCAAACCTGGCATTAATCCCTAAAGTGTTTTCTCATTCTCATTGTAACCAACCATTGAGGTTGACGCGTTTTCAGCCTACATCGGGGGAAGCTGGCGACAGTTCTATGTTACTGTGCCCAGTAAGGGCACTGGAGGCCACTGCTGCTATAAGATGCTCGGACCAGCTTTTCTTGTGTTATGGGGCCCTAGATTAGGTTGTCCTCTGTCCAAACAGCACCTCTCCCATTGGATTGTGGATGTCATCTGCCACGCCTACGCTGGAGGGCGTCGCCTCCGGCCAGTCGGCGAGAAGGCACACTCTACCAGGAGTGTTTAAATTTCCTGGGCAGCGTTGAGAGGAGTTCCACTGGAAGATATATGTGCTGCTGCATCATGGGCTTCTCCGAACACGTTCACTAGATATTACAATGTGAATGTGGCCTCCTCTCATCCTCTGGACCAGGTTCTTTTACAAGGGTCCTCTGGGTCTCCTCAGTGAGGTATGTGCTCAGGATTCCTTGTGACATTGCTGGTTTTAGTCATTCAGTGCTTTCAGCACTGCCCTCTGGTGGTCAGTAGGGATGAATAGAACGAAAGTTAAGTATGTAACTACGGTTCTATGAATCCCGGATGACCGCCAGAGATTCTCTGTCACTCAGAATCCTTACGTTTCATGAGAAGATTCTGTAGGAACAGAGCCTTGGATGACATCATGCTAAATAGCCTCTGATTGATCATCCAATATGTCACAGGTGTGACTCCATTGATATTATTGCTCGAACGGCGCATGCGCGAAGGGAACATTCAGTGCTTTCAGCACCGCCCTCTGGCGGTCATCCGGGATTCACAGAACCGTAGTTACATACGTAACTTTTGTTTTATGGCCTTGATCCTTACGCACAGCGATTGTTCCAGATTCTATGAATCTTTTGATAATGTTATGCATGCTTGATGAAGATAACTTAAAAGTCTTTGCTATTTCACGCTGGGTAACACCATTCTGGTATTGCTGCACTATCTTTCTGTGCAACAATGGTGGAATTGGTGATTCTCTTACCATCTTGGCTTCAGAGAGACACTGACACTCTTAGAAGCTCTTTTTATACCTAACCATGTTGTCAGTTGACCTAATTAGTGTTAATTGGTCTTCCAGCTGTTTGTTATATGTTCAATTTCCTTTTTGCAGCCATATTGCTACTTGTCCCAACTTTTTTGGGATTTGTAGACACTGTGAAATTTTGAATCAACATATTTTTCCTGAGTAACATATTTCCTGATTAAACATATGTAATCTGAGTAAATGTTACATTTACTCAGATTAAACTTTTGATCTGCCATCTGTTCTATTACGAGTAAAATATTGACATCTTCCATCTCCACATCATTGCATTCAGTTTTTATTTAAAATTTGTTTAGTGTCCCAACTTTTTTTGGAATCCGGTGTGTACATAAATTAAAAGATTTTCAATTGTTTAACATTTATATATAAGATTTTAAGGAGCTGGCAGTTTACTTTGTAAAAGTCCAAAGAATAATATTCATAGTTAGATTGTTTTACCATAGCTACACTCTGATGATGCGAGTTTAATCTTTTAGTTTGATTATGCTGCTGCAGTAATCAACGCAAATAAAGCTCAGTTTGTTCAAAAAGTAAATTGCAATCATAACTTATTGCTTTTTAGGTTGGCCGATTAAACTACTTACCCTCTCCCAGATTTCACCAAATCTAACACAGAATCTGTTAGAGTTGCTCATGTTTTAGCAGCAAGAGTGGCTTTTAAGTCTTAATCCAGCTGCTGCGGCGCACGAGGCAATGCAAAGAAAGCCTTCCTTCCATGTTTTAGTGTTGAGTGATAATTACATCCATCCAATCATCCATCCATTTTCTGCCACTTATCCGGGGTCGGGTCGCGGGGCCCTAACAGCATGCCCAGGTGGGCCCCATGTGGGGGAAAGGAGAGCTGATATCTGGGTCACATGGGTTTGTCCGCGGGTTCCATGATGGCCCCACATGGGTTTGCCCATGTAGGGCCTCAGCCTACATGGGCCCTAAATGGGCAAACCCATGTGGGCCCACCACAATGTAGGGCCCATGGGGGCAGTGGCCCTAAATGGGCAAACCCATGTGGGGCCATCATGGAACTCGCGGACAAACCCATATGGGACCTATCTGGTCTGCCCTCCTTTTCCCCACATGGGGCTCACCTAGGCATGCTGGCAAGGCATCAGCTTCAGAAGGGAGGCCCAGACTTCCCTCTCCCCAGCCACCTCTTCCAGCTCCTCCGGGGGAACCCCAAGGCGTTCACAGGCCAGCCAAGAGACATAGTCCCTCCAGCGTGTCCTGGGTCTTCCCTGAGGCCTCCTCCCGGTGGGACGTGCCCGTAACACCTCACCAGGGAGGCGTCTAGGAGGCATCCTTACCAGATGCCCAAGCCACCTCAACTGGCTCTTCTCGACGTGGAGGAGCAGCGGCTCTACTCTGAGTCCCTCCCGATTGACCGAGCTTCTCACCCTATCTCTAAGGGAGAACCCAGCCACCCTGTGAAGGAAACCCATTTCGGCCGCTTGTATCCGTGATCTCGTTCTTTCGGTCATGACCCGAAGCTCATGACCATAGATGAGGGTGGGAACGTAGATCGACCGGTAGATCGAGAGCTTGGCTTTTTGGCTCAGCTCTCTCTTCACCACGACGGACAAGTACAGCGCCCGCTTCACGGCAGATGCTGCCCCAATCCGCCTGTCGATCTCCCGCTCCCTTCTTCCCTCATTCGTGAACAAGATCCCCAGATACATAAACTCCTCCACTTGAGGCAGGACGACCCCCCTGACCCAGAGAAGGCACTCTACCCTTTTCCGGGCTCAAGACCATGGCCTCGGATTTGGAGGCACTGAGCCTCATCCCGGCCGCTTCACACTTGGCCGCGAACCGCTCCAGCGAGAGCTGCAGATCACGATCTGATGAAGCCAACAGGACCACATCATCCACAAAAAGCAGAGATGCGATCCTAAGGCCACCAAAACGGATCCCCTCAACACCTAGGCTGCGCCTAGAAATTCTCTCCATGAAAGTAATGAACAGAATCAGTGACAAATGGCAGCCTTGGCGGAGTCCAACTCTCACCGAAAACGAGCTCAACTTATTGCCGGCAATGCGGACCAGACTCTAATACCGGTCATACAGGGACCTGACAGCCCGTATCAAAGGGGCCTGTACCCCATACTCCCAGAAAACCCTCTACAATGACCCGGTGAATGCCTTCTCCATGTCCACAAAACACATGTAGACTGGTTGGGCGAACTCCCATGCACCCTTCAGGACCCTGCTGAGGGTGTAGAGCTGGTCCAGTGTTCCATGACCAGGACGAATACCCCACTGCTCTTTCTGAATCCGAGGTTCGACTATTCGACGGACCCTCCTCTCCAGGACCCCTGAATAGACCTTACCAGGGAGGCTTAAGAGTATGACCCCCTGTAATTGGAGCACACCCTCCGGTCCCCCTTTTTTAACAGAGGCCCGATAGGACTTCTTCTTCATCTTGACAGCATCCCTCACCGAAGGCGTCCACCAACGGGTTCGAGGGTTGCTGCCTCGACAAGCACCAACAACCTTGCGGCCACAGCTCTGATAAGCCGCCTCAGCAATGGAGGTACGGAACATGGTCCACTCAGACTAAATGTTCCCCACCTCCCCCGGAACGTGTTCGAAGTTCTGCCAGAGATGGGAGTTAAAGTGCCGTCTCACAGGGGACTCCGCCAGATGTAAGGAAGGAAGGGTGGGTAATCTGAACTGCTGTTTGGCCCATAAGCACAGACAACAGTCAGAACCCGTCCCCCTACCTGTAGGCAGAGGGAGGCTACCTTCTCGTTCACCGGGGTAAAGCCCAACATACAGGCGCCAAGATGGGGGCAACAAGTATGCCCAGCGCCTCTCACCGTGGGCAACTCCAGAGTGGAAGTATGTCCATCCCCTCTCAAGGAGAATAGTTCCAGAACCAGAGCCATGCTTCGAGGCGAGGCCAATTATTTCTAGCCAGAACCTCTCAGCCTTGCACACTTGCTCCGGTTCCTTCCCCACCAGAGAGGTGATGTTCTACGTCCCAAGAGCCAGCTTCTGCAGCCGAGGATCAGACCGCCAGGGTCCCCTCCCTCAGCTGCCGCCCTTAACACAAAGTACCCGACCCCTTTGGCCCCTCTGACAGGTGGTGAGCCCATTGGAAAGGGGACCCACGTCTCCTCTTCAGGCTGAGCCCGGCCAGGCTCCGTGGGTAAAAGCCCAGCCACCAGGGGCTCGCCATCGTACCCCACCTCCAGGCCTGGCTCCAGAGTGGGGCCCCGGTGACCCGCGTCTGGGCGAGGGAACGCCAGATCCAAAGATATTTTCTTTGGATCCAATTAATTATCGTGGTGGAGGGGTTTGGGACACTCAAACCCCTCCACCACGATAAGGTGGCAGCCCAAGGAGGAGTGATAATTACGTAGTCTTTCTTTATATATGTCATTATAAACAGTTTTTGTAACTTTTCTTGTAGTGATTCGCTCTGTCCCCAGTCGATGTTTTATCAGTTTGGTTTGGGACAATTTGCTCCTGGATTCCATCCTAGTCAGATATCCTTGAGCATGTTCTTCTGGAGCGATGGTCATATTGGTATCCTTTCATTTGATAAAATTAAAAATGTTTGCAGAGCAGCTTTATCCCATGTTTATTAAGATTGCATCCACCTCTTCCAAAGAAGTGAAAGCGCTGCCAATAGACCGAGAGGTTATTGATGAAGGTCACTGAGCTGGCAGAGCATGTTTTAGTCTGCCATTTGTTTATTATGTCCAGTCTGGAATGTTTTTCGTCTCCCCATTGAGGTGATGGAATTGGACCGCTGAGAAATAACTTCATTTTTAATTTTCCCATAGTGTTCAGAAGATTATTAAAGTCATTTTTCAGAATCTCAGATTTTTGCTTTGCCAGATCGTTAGTTCCAACATGCTCAACTAGAGGTAGAGAGAGCACCTTGCGAGACAAATCAGATGCAGTGTCACCAGGAAAAGAAATCACTCCCATTTTCTTGGGATTGCTGCCTCATCTCCAACAATAAGGACTCTTGACATACCTTTCGTTTTCCTGGTGGTCACATTGTCCTTTGGAGCTTTGGGAGGTGGATGTGTCGGTCTAGCCTCATTGTTGATGTCTAAAGGTGAGGTTTTCCTCAAAGGCTCAGGATGGAGTGCAGAAAATCTGTTTTTCAGCGGGATTCCCACAAAGTCAGAATGCTTTGAGGCTTGTGCTGGTCGCTTTGTCTTTGGGAGCGGGGTCAGTGGAGCCGTTTTGGTTCTAGCTGCTTGTTCACTTTTCTTTGGCGGAGTTGAAGTTGGAGGTGGGTTTCAGCTCAGAGCCGACCTCACTGATTTGTCCAGGTGAGGGGTTCTCCCTGTTAGTCGTTCCAGGGTGAGCCACTTGTGGGGCGTACGACCTCGCCGTTGATTTGAGGAAGAGTTGTTTCTTTTCCATGGGTAGCATTGAGCTCAAAGTTCACCTCCAACTGTTGAATCTTCATTTCTAAAAACTGAAATCGTTCCATAAAACTGCTAATGTCCCAGGGGTTAGATGGAGGCATTTTGCCCTGGTTCAACTTCAGCATCTGAGACTTGCTCCTTCAAGGGACAATGTAAGGGAAAGGTTAGCATAGGCTCGTCCCCAGCAGGCCTTACGGTCACCTGTTCGGCGGGAGTGTGCTGCCTTTTGTTGGGGGAGAGTACCCAGTGGCAGGATTTCTGCAGCCGATGGCAGCACCGTCACACAGCAAGGAGACCCGTCCCACCTGCGCAACGAGGAGGAGGAGGCTGGCACGGTGGCTGGGCCTGAATGGGTAATCCGGGCCCGGGGTGTCAATCAACGCTGTGGGGCTGCCATGATGGGACTGCTGGCACTACTGCCACTTGTACAGCTGCAGCACGATGTTGGACCCTGGACACCCCTGGTTTGGAGTAAGGCAGAAGTGACTCTGGTGGTTGGGTGTACTTGTACTTGCTGAGTTGATCCGACGGAGGCCTGTGGTGTGGAGTTTTTGGCAAAGTCTGAAAGGCATCCATGGAGGTGTAGGCAAAGGTTATGCATCAGAGGTTCTACTGCTTCTTAGTGGGACTAACAAGAGCATTACATCTTCAAAACTACTTGGATCATCTGGTTCACTACTCACATCCACATATAATTTCATGGACCTTTACTTTCTGATTGACTCTGTGTGGACAGATATAATGTGAGCTCACATCCAGGAGAGGATCCCCACATGGACAAACATCCACATATCTCAGATCTCTTCCATGTCCACATCACCTCAGATCTAGTCATCAGAACATGATGGATGTCCCATACTGTCCTGAAGACCCATGTGGACAGGGCCTTCACTTCCACAGTTTCCCCAAGCTCTGGGACAGTGTCTCCACCAGCATCAGATCTACTGACAGTGTGGACAGTTTGAAGTCTAAGTTCAGCATCAACTTTTTAAAATGTCTACTGGATGATTCTGGTGTTACTGGTCTTCATCCTTGAAGTTCGTCTTCCGGTCTTCATCCTTGTAGTTTGTCTTCCTCTTTCCAACTTCTTTGTATTGTGTTCATTTGATGCTCTCTTTTTATGCTTTAAGGACTTTAATGTGAAACTCTTGGCGAGTCCCTCTGTGAATACTGCTGGAGGAATATTTCTGACTTCCTAATTGTTCCTGGTTCCTCCACAGAGTGGAACAGCAGAGCTCAGAGGTTCGCAGTGGTCCATCTGCCCAGCATAATCAAACACAGCTGGACTCCATATTTATGGTATGTAGATGAACAACTACTTTTCCATATTTCTGTTCACAGTCGTCTTTATGCTCCACTTTGTAGACCAGAGGACTGTCAGTCTGTCCAACATCCATCTGGTGTTTGGCTCCATGATTTCAGTCTGATGTTTCCTTCATCTATTATTCTGTTCCAGCTGCTGGAGGAAAACATTGTCACTTTTGTGAAGAACGAGCTGAAGAAGATCCAGAAGGTTCTGAGTCCAGATTACCCAGAATGCTCAGAGAGTCAGAGAGAGGATGATGAGGTGTTGGAAGGTGATGATGAAGAGCAGAGGAGGAGCAGCAGAGAGGCAGTGATGAAGATCACACTGAACTTCCTGAGGAGGATGAAGCAGGAGGAGCTGGCTGACCGTCTGCAGAGCAGTAAGAGGATTTCTACAAAGATTTAACCTGATGGATAAATCACACATTTACTGATGTCTGAAGAGATGGAATCACATTTATTCAAGTCAACTTCAGAATATGTTTTTGGTTTATTCCTGATTTTTGTTTTTCTGTTAATTTAGATCATCTTGCTGCAGTTTGTAATCGACTTAAATCTGGTCTGAAGAAGAAGTTCCAGTCTGTGTTTGAGGGGATTGCTAAAGCAGGAAGTCCAACCCTTCTGAACCAGATCTACACAGAGCTCTACATCACAGAGGGAGGGACTGGAGAGGTCAATGATGAACATGAGGTCAGACAGATTGAAACGGCATCCATGAAACCACACAGACCAGAAACAACAATCAGACAAGAAGAAATCTTTAACGTCACACCTGGAAGACATCAACCAATCAGAACGTTGATGACAAAGGGAGTGGCTGGCATTGGGAAAACAGTCTTAACACAAAAATTCACTCTGGACTGGGCTGAAGACAAAGCCCACCAGAACATCCACTTCATATTTCCATTCACTTTCAGAGAACTGAATGTGCTGAAAGAGAAAAAGTTCAGCTTGTTGGAACTTGTTCATCACTTCTTTACTGAAACCAAAGAAATTTGCAGCTTTGAATACTTCCAGGTCCTGTTCATCTTTGATGGCCTGGATGAGAGCAGACTTCCACTAGACTTCCACAACAAAGAGATCCTGACTGATGCTACAGAGTCCAGCTCAGTGGATGTTCTGCTGACAAACCTCATCAGGGGAAGCTTCTTCCATCTGCTCTCCTCTGGATAACCACACGACCTGCAGCAGCCAATCAGATCCCTCCTTGGTGTGTTGGCATGGTGACAGAGGTCAGAGGGTTCAATGACCCTCAGAAGGAGGAGTACTTCAGGAAGAGATTCAGAGATGAGCAGCAGGCCAGCAGGATCATCTCCCACATAAAAACGTCACGAAGCCTCCACATCATGTGCCACATCCCAGTCTTCTGCTGGATCACTGCTACAGTTCTGGAGGATGTGTTGGAGACCAGAGAGGGAGGAGAGCTGCCCAGAACCCTGACTGAGATGTACATCCACTTCCTGGTGGTTCAGACCAAAGTGAAGAAGGTCAAGTATGATGGAGGAGCTGAAACAGATCCACACTGGAGTCCAGAGAGCAGGAAGATGATCGAGTCTCTGGGAAAACTGGCTTTTGATCAGCTGCAGAAAGGAAACCTGATCTTCTATGAATCAGACTTGACAGAGTGTGGCATCGATATCACAGCAGCCTCAGTGTACTCAGGAGTGTTCACACAGATCTTTAGAGAGGAGAGAGGGCTGTACCAGGACAAGGTGTTCTGCTTCGTCCATCTGAGTGTTCAGGAGTTTGTGGCTGCTCTTCATGTTCATCTGACCTTCATCACCTCTGGTGTCAACCTGTTGGAAGAAACAAACACATCTATGAAGTCTTCATCATTTAATGAACCAAAACTAAAGTCTCTCCATCAGAGAGCTGTTGATCAGGCCTTACAGAGTCCAAATGGACACCTGGACTTGTTCCACCGTTTCCTCCTGGGACTTTCACTGCAGACCAATCAGAGACTCCTACAAGGTCTGTTGACACAGACAGGAAGTAGCTCAAAGACCAATCAGGAAACGGTTCAGTACATCAAGGAGAAGATCAGTGAGAATGTGTCTGCAGAGAAAAGCATCAATCTGTTCCACTGTCTGAATGAACTGAATGATCACTCTCTAGTGGATGAAATCCAACAGTCTCTGAGTTCAGGAAGTCTCTCCACAGATAAACTGTCTCCTGCTCAGTGGTCAGCTCTGGGTTTCTTCTTAGTGTCATCAGGAAAAGATCTGGATGTGTTTGACCTGAAGAAATACTCTGCTTCAGAGGAGGTTCTTCTGAGGCTGCTGCAAGTGGTTAAATTCTCCAACAAAGCTCTGTAAGGACACACATTGTTACTGCAGTTACTTTTCATAGAGGAACTGCAACTAGACTCATGCAGTTGATTTTGAAATTTAACAGTTGTCTTGCCAGCCTCCTCTCTCTACTGGAGCCCCAATTGTATAATGAACCAATACATAATAAAAAGTAATAGAAAAAATGTGAAGCAACACAGCTCCTTCAATCTGTGCAAGAAGAACATTGTTGACCAGAAAGGAAAACATAGATTTTGATAAATTTTCTAATTAAAGATTTGTCTCCCTGTCTCCTCAGACTGGGTGTCTGTAACCTCTCAGAGAGAAGCTGTGAAGCTCTGTCCTCAGTTCTCAGCTCCCGGTCTTCCAGTCTCAGAGAACTGGACCTGAGTAACAACAACCTGCAGGATTCAGGAGTGAAGCTTCTCTCTGCTGGACTGAAGAGTCCAAACTGCAACCTGGAAACTCTCAGGTAAAATGTTCTCAGTCATGGTGATACCAGATGTCTGTCCAGTATCTCTTATCACAAATTATGTAAATGTCATTTCAATATTGGATTAACTCATAGGCTCTTTCAAAATTTCCTAAAAGATCATTGTTGACTGGATAGAAAAATATACATTCTGATGAATTGTCTCATCACAGATTTTTCTCCCTGTCTCCTCAGACTGAGTGTCTGTAACCTCTCAGAGAGAAGCTGTGAAGCTCTGTCTTCAGTTCTCAGCTCCCAGTCCTCCAGTCTCAGAGAACTGGATCTGAGTAACAACAACCTGCAGGATTCAGGAGTGAAGCTTCTCTCTGCTGGGCTGAAGAGTCCAAACTGCAAGCTGGAAACTCTCAGGTAAAATGTGACCAATACTGGTGAAACCCGTTACCTGCTATCACACATGATGTAAATGTTATTTCAATAGTAGATTATAATAAATGTCTGATTGAGATGTGGCTAATAAGTTGCAGCACATATACGTTGCTGGTTTTCATTTATTCTAGGCTGGAAGAAACAAGACGAGAGGCATTTAGAAAGATGAAGTCAGGCTTCAAATGATAGTGTAGCTCTGGAAATGTTACAGATTGTTGCATCCTGGACACAAGGAACATTATTGCAGATCCTTCCTCCCAGCAGTTGTTAGACTTTCTAATCCATTTTACATGTCACTAATGTTGAACTGGTAGCTCTCAGGTATGGAGGAATCTGCTGTAGGAACAGAGAAGGTCTGATAGAGGAGGAAGAGGAGAAACATCTTTGTCACTTTGACCGGCGGAGGCTCTGCGTTAGTAAGGAGGAGACAATATGTCTTTGAGGTGTTTTTATTCAGGAGCTCCAAGTTACACCAACACCCTCATCTCCAACCACACTTAGTGAAACACAGCATCTTACACTTATACCTGAGGCAAGTTCCACTTACACCAGGTGAAGGCGTGATAAAAAAAGGACAAACAACAAACACTATTTACACAAACCTAACAACAATAAATGATCCAAATATTTACATGCAAATTATTAAAACTAAACTATTCTAAGGTCAATCAAAAAGAAAAGGTAGCAAAATACATCCTCAGAGTGTTACCCCTCTTAATGGAAGCTGGTATGTTCCAGGAGCATTTGTCTCCCTCTCTGCTCCACCTTGCTGAGACACACCCAGAAAGGCAAGTACTCAATTAACTCAAATTGACTAATCTAAATCAAAACAAACTGACATTCCCCCCCACATTCTCTGAACAGGAAAGATGGCCAGTCTCCCTACCCAAAAAGAATGTTCACCAAATGTCAAAGTAACTGAAATAAAGAACTGATACAAAATACATTTGAACTGAAAATAACATAATATCAATAATCAACATGGGATGGAACCCCTGGTCTCCATCACATTTCCTCCCCCGTCACCCAGGACAACAGTACTCAGTTCTCAAACATCCTAGACAGAGAGTCAGCCACAAGGTTAGACTTTCCTGACCGATACTGCACTGTAAAATCAAAAGGTTGCAGTGACAGATACCATCGTGCAATGCGCATATTAGAGTCTTTCATTTGGTGCAACCATTTCAGCGCTCGATGATCCGTCTCCAGGGTAAAATGGCGGCCCAACAGATAGTACCGCAGTGATTCCACAGCCCACTTAACTGCGAGGCATTCTTTTTCAACTGTGGAATACCTGGTCTCTCTGTCTTGAAGCTTCCTACTGAGAAAAACAATAGGATGTCTCTCACCATCAATGTCCTGCAGCAACACGGCACCAAGGCCTACTCCAGAGGCGTCAGTTTGCAGTATAAACAGGTCATCAAAGTCTGGACTGTAGAGAACAGAGTCACTGGAGATTGCAGACTTCAGGTCCTTGAAAGCTTTGTCACACTCCTCAGTCCACTGTACTTTATTTGGTGCAGAGACTTTTGTTAAATCTGTAAGAACAGCAGCCCTGTCTGCAAAATGGGGAATGAATTTACTATACCACCCCACTAACCCAACAAAAGCACAGACCTTCCTTTTTGTTGTAGAACTGGGTATGCCTGAATCGCTTCTACTTTTCCCACTTGAGGTCTAACTTGGCCATGTCCCACCACATAGCCCAGGTACTCTACCTACCTCTGAGCCAGCTTACATTTATTAGGGTTAATGGTGAGGCCAGCAGATCTAATGAGCTGTAAAACATGCTGCAGATGATGAACATGCTCCTCCCACGTCTGGCTGAAAATCACCACGTCATCCAGGTATGCTGCAGCAAAGTCAGATGTCTCCCTCAGCACCAGGTCCATGAGGCGCTGAAACGTCGCTGGTGCCCCCTGCAGGCCAAAGGGCATCACCCTGAATTGAAAAACCCCAAACGGTGTTTTAAAAGCAGTCAGTTCTTTTGCCTCTGATGCCAGGGCTAGCTGCCAGTAGCCCTTGCTGAGGTCAAGTGTGGTGATGAAATTGCATCTCCCAACTCTCTCCAACAGTTCATCAATGCGAGGCATTGGATAAGGGTCAAATTTAGAGACACTATTGAGGTATCTAAAATCAATACAAAATCTTAAAGTGCCATCCTTTTTGGTACTAGTGCCACTGGGCTGCACCATTCACTCACAGAGGGCTCAATGATCCCCAGCTCCAACACGAGCTGAATCTCGTTCTTGAGTTATGGGACGAGACGTTCTGGAACCCTGTAGAACTTCCTGCGGGGTGCAGTATTTTCTCTGAGGTGAACCTTGTGTTTTATCAGGCTTGTGAACCCAGGTTTTTCCTGAAACAGCTCTGGATCCAAAAGGGGTTTTATGTCCTGCTGTTGGGATGGCTGAAGATGAGAGAGAGAAATTGAAACAGGTACAGAGCTACAGGCTGGAAAAAATAGCTCATTTTCCTCCTCTTCGTCCACCACACGCACAAAGAGTTGCGGCAAAACAGTTTCTGCATGTTCCTCATTCCGCACTGGATCCTGTTGAGATGACTGAGAAGCAGACGACATTGCAAACTGCTGTGGTGAGTCGTGGTATTGTTTCAACAGATTAATATGGAAAGTCTGATGTTTCTTCTTCCTTTCTGGCATATACAGTTCATAATTGAGCTTTCCAACACACCGTGTGACCTCATAAGGGCCCTGCCATTTAGTGAGAAGCTTATTGTCACTGGTGGGGAGCAACAACAACACTTTCTGTCCAGGATGAAAACTCCTCTCCCTGGCATTTTTATCGTACCAGGTTTTTGTTTAGCTTGAGCAGTTTTCATGTGTTGATGTGCCAATACAGCCATTTGTTCAAGTCTCTCTCTCATTTTTATCACATAGGACACCACATGCTCACCCGATGGACTTGGACTTTCCCATTGTTCTTTAAGAAGATCCAACGGCCCCCTCACTTGTCGTCCATACAGCAGCTCGAATGGAGAGAATCCAGTTGATGCTTGTGGAACTTCTCGATATGCAAAAAGCATATAGGGCAGCCATTTGTCCCACTCCCTGCCAGTCTCTGAAACAAACTTGCGCAGCATGTTCTTCAGTGTTTGGTTAAATCGTTCAACCAGTCCATCTGACTGGGGGTGGTACGGGGTGGTGTTTATACCCTTTATACCTAACAACTGATAGACCTGCTTCAAAAGGTTTGACAGAAAATTAGTCCCGCAGTCTGTAAGGATCTCTTTAGGAATGCCTACCCGTGAAAACAGATGAAGCAAACAGTTAGCTACTTGTTTAGCTTTCACTGATCTCAAAGGAAAAGCTTCAGGGTATCTTGTAGCGTAATCACAGATAACCAGAATGTAACGGTTACCAGAGGAGCTTTTCTCCAGGGGACCTACCACATCCATTCCTATCCTTTCAAATGGTGTTTCTATGATAGGTAATGGCTGTAGGTGAGCTTTAGAAACACCTCTGTTCGTAGTCAACTGACATGTGTGACAGGAAGAGCAGAACTGTTGAACCTGTGTGTACATGCCTGGCCACACAAACCGACTTGCTATTCTATGAAGGGATTTCTGAAATCCCAGGTGCCCGGCCCAAGGAACTGAATGAGCAAGTTCCATCACTTTTCCCCTTAGCTGCTGTGGTAAAGCAATGGCTTCTGATCTACCTTTAACCTGATAAAGGACACCATTCTTCACAACATAAGTTGCATCTTCCAAGGCATTTATTTACCCTGCTTCTTTCCCTCAACTTCTGTAACCTTATCAAACCATGGTTTTAATGTTGGGTCTGATCTCTGATGAGCAGAAATGTTTGCAGGAATATCAAAGTCAAACAAAGGGCAAGGTTTCATCTGTTCTTCCACCTTCATTTTGGCTGAACCTAAAAACTTCTCCTTCCTTCTTTGAGCTCTGGATTTGGATGGTTTTACACTGCCCACCTCCAGTTCTACATCATAGAATGGTAATTCTTTAAGTGAGTTCCGTACTGCCTGGGCTCTAGTAGTGACCAAGCTACAGATTGGAGAAGAAAGTTCTGCTCCTGTCACTATGGGGACATTTTTCTGTAAGAGTGTAGTGTTCTGAGTTTTGAACTGTGTTCCCTCATGGCAATCAGTTTGAGTCAAATGTCCAGCTGCTGTGTTTGACACTAAATCAGTCAAAGTGGGGACATCTAAGCCCAAAATTACAGCATAAGGAAGCCTTGATGCTAATGCTACAGGTAATAGAAATGTCTGACCTCCTATAGTTAAATAAATCTCAGCTACAGGATACTCCATTTCATCACCGTGAATGCAACTTATTTTTGTCTTAGCATCACTCCACAGTTCTCTTGGCACTAAGCTAGACAGAACCACAGACTTGAAACTTCCTGTGTCTAGCAAAGCTGTTTCACGTTGACCATTAACTAACACAGGGACTGTGTGAGCAGGTTCAGGGGCAAGGGATGGGGAGAGTGGTCTGGGTACCGAACAAAGAAGGGAGGGTTTACTCCGTGTAGTGGCAGGACGTGTACTGTGTATGACCCATTCTGTTACACTGAAAACATCTGACATCTGGTCTTGAGGAAGAGTAATTCTTAGCAGGGTTAGGTTTAGCCACAGAAAATGACTTGGTAGCTGAATAACTCCTAGCCTGGCCTATAGCACCACCCCTTTCGCCCCCATCAGACTTACTTCTTCCCATAGGAAAGTTTTCACGGCCAAAGTGGGCTCTTCTGGTCCCCGTCCTTGCTGACAAGAAGACTTCTGCCAAACTTGCGGCCTCCTCTGCAGACTTTGGGGCTAGTTCTCAGATCCACACCTCCAAGTCCGGATTGACCATCCTCAGGAACTGCTCCATGATCATCAGTTCTTAAATGTCCTTCACTGTTGACTTCTCTGGTTTGACCCACATATAGAGCATGTCCTGGAGTCGAACATAAAGTACTTTTGGTGTCTCACCCTGTTGAATGTCCAGGAATTTAAACCTCCTTCTATAGGTGTCGGCAGTTATCTCATATTTGGTCAGAATGGCATCTTTCACCTTGTTGTAAATGTGAGAATCTGCAATGTCCATCAGCACATAAGCACTACGTGCTTTCCCAGTAAGAAGTGGTACTAGTCGGACCGCCCACTCTTCTTTAGGCCAATGACAGACCTTAGCTATCCTTTCAAAAGTTGTTAAGAAGTGCTCCACATCATCATCAGAAGCCAGTGGAAGCAGCTTCGGCTCCCTCTGTGTGGCTGGTAGCTGGTAGGACATCTGACTTTGTCCATCATCATGGCTGTCTCCGTCATAATCATGAGTGTGAGGATCCTCCTCCAAATAGTCACCCTCATGCTGTCGTTCCTCCTTCAATTCCTCCACATGAGTCTGGAGCTGTCGAAACTGTTGTTGCAAATTCTTCCATCTTACTTCTTGGCGTGCTGATTCCTTCTCAATCTGCTGGTCTCGGGCAGTTTGAGACTGCATCAGTGACTTGACGAGGCTTGCCAGCTGATCCAGTTTGTCATCAGTGCTAGTACCAGTAGCCGCATCAGCTCCATTCATAGCAGCAGTGCTCTCTGGATTCTCAGTTTCATTACTTCTTTTACCACCTCTTATCATCGTCTCATTGTTCCTCCAAAAGCCACACTTCTGACACCATTTGTCACTTTGACCGGCGGAGGCTCTGCGTTAGTAAGGAGGAGACAATATGTCTTTGAGGTGTTTTTATTCAGGAGCTCCAAGTTACACCAACACCCTCATCTCCAACCACACTTAGTGAAACACAGCATCTTACACTTATACCTGAGGCAAGTTCCACTTACACCAGGTGAAGGGGTGATCAAAAAAGGACAAACAACAAACACTATTTACACAAACCTAACAACAATAAATGATCCAACAAATATTTACATGCATGCAAATTATTAAAACTAAACTATTCTAAGGTCAATCAAAAAGTAAAGGTAACAAAATAAATCCTCAGAGTGTTACCCCTCTTAATGGAAGCTGGTATGTTCCAGGAGCATTTGTCTCCCTCTCTGCTCCACCTTGCTGAGACACACCCAGAAAGGCAAGTACTCAATTAACTCAAATTGACTAATCTAAATCAAAACAAACTGACATTTCCCCCCCCCCACATTCTCTGAACAGGAAAGATGGCCAGTCTCCCTACCCAAAAAGAATGTTCACCAAATGTCAAAGTAACTGAAATAAAGAACTGATACAAAACACATTTGAACTGAAAATAACATAATGTCAATAATCAACATGGGATGGAACCCCTGGTCTCCATCACAATCTTTAGTCAGTCTGATGGGAAATGTTTAGTTTGAAGCTAAATATTGAATTTGACAATTAAGTATTTTGTTTGGAACCATGGGATTTATAAATGAATGAATAACATGAAGAAAATGTGACTTTACATTTTGACCCTCCTTTTATCAATTATGACAGTTAAATATCTGGTATTTTTGCTTTGTAACATTTCAAACAGCAGCCCATTTAAACTGTAGGAATCTTTCACATGGTGGTGAATGAACCTGGGAAACCAACCCATCTACTGGAACCACAATGACATGGTAGTCAGAGCAGCAGGGGGCCAAATATAGCTCCATGTGGAACCAAGAGGTTGGAGAGAGAAAATCTGTTTAAACTGTTTCCTATCAGAGTTCAGTTTGTCTCTCTGTCTTCACAAACCAGGAGCATCATGGTCTGGGCGGTGCCTCTACTCAAGCACGTGCAAAAAGGGTTGGGGGGGAGGACAAGGGGTGCTCGAGCACCTGCCCTTTTGCTCCTTGCCCCCAAGTGCCTCTTGGTCAAATTTTTTTCTTTTGGTATTATTATTTCCTAAGCCATCTTCTGACGCATAAATACATGTGCTAAAATTCTTTGCTTTTTTTTCTTTTTTGTACACCATCAGCCGGTCAACTTGTTACCTTTGACCTTTTGCCCATGACGCAATTGCCTCTCGCGCAGTGAGATAAGGCGGCTATTTGCGGAGCTCAAAGTTCCAGATTACAGAACAGTTTTTGGTGAATTAAAAATAACGTTTTGGTGAATAAAGTGGAATAGACTTGCTACTTGTCAGATGACGGAAAACGTTGAAGTATCATTTCTGCTTCAGCTCGGAGTCGCGGTTTAAGCAGAGAGGTAATGAAATACAATAGACACTGACAGGCCTCTGTGTCTGCCTTTCTCCGAAGAACTGCTGAGCGGGAGGAGACAGCCATGTGAGGAAAAACTGTTCTTATCTATCAATTCAGTATTTTTATCATACAGACATTAGGCTGTTGTTGTACTACTAGCTAGCTGCTAGCTAACGACTTTGCTAGCAAAGCTAGATAACTAAAAGCTTCTTCCCAGTATCTTTAATGATATCCGTCATTCTTCCGTTTTGCTTATGCAAAAGGGGCACATCGCCCATCCAAAACCAATCATCTCCATAATGTATATATGTCCGATCTTCTAATTTCCTTTGCTGTATAATGCACATTTCATTTATTCTGGCGTCACGTAAATGTTTCTTGAAGGAGAATAACACTTAAATAAAAGTCCAACAAGGATTCATTTAGAATTAAAAGTGACTCACCCTGAATTACCATGATAGATATAATGTATATAATAAAAGTGTCATTAATGAAGGGGAAAAAACTCAATCCAGACTTTATGTTTAGGGTCTGGTTCGCAGAGTATGAAGTTAAAGTTGTTTCCCAATTATTCAATGGAATAAAAAATCTAACCTCAGTTACGTAAAATAAAATTGTAATCAAAACTTTTGGAATTGTAATGATTTCTTTAAAAAAAGTTTTGTTTAAAAGACTTTGTTTTTAATTAAATAACTCATTTTTACCAAACACATTTGCACACACAGAAATCTTTTGTTGTGATTTTAGGACCTGCTCAAGATGTCATATGAGAATCACAAGCAAAACTTTGAGTCACAAACTTAGAATAGCAAGATAAGATTTCTGACAAGCGAAAATAAGTTTGTTTTGCAAATAAGAAAGTTAACTTCATGAGTCAAAAATGTGTGATTTAAATTTTTTTACGTTTTTTAAGCAAAACTCAGTAGGCGTTTTTTCATGGTGACATGCATTAACAATTCAATTTCTGCTTTTGTTTTTTTCATTTTTTTGCAGTCCCACATTAAAGTTTGATGCAGCTCTGCTTTCCTGAATGGACCATCTTCATCTCCACTGCAAGTGTAGCAAACAGGCAGCTCTTTTTTTTTATAGATTACGGTCCACAAAAAGAGATTATATTTTTAATAGTATAATTCTGTGAAGACAAAATATGTCTGGTGGTCCAGCTCTGATTTACATATCTTGCTAAATTGCGGGTTTGAATATTGAAATACTTTCCTATAACAAAGAAGACCTGCAGAAAGACATTACTAATAAAATATCCTACATAGGCATAGTGTTATGCTCTATATGGAGACGTTCGTTAGCTTTGATTGCATATGTCACATTTTTGTAATTTATTATTGTTTATTAAACTCTGAAAGCTGTGTGACTTTGTTCATATTCTGTCCTAGAAGGTGGTTAGATGTGCCCTTTTTTGTTGTTGAGCACCTGCCCCTTTAGTGGTCTGTGCACGGCCCTGCCTCTACTGATTGGTCTACTGAGAAAATACAAAGAGCTGATTGGCTGATGGACAGGACGCGACATGGCAGACAGCAATTATACATTCTGAAATAAGTGGAAATGTTTCAGTAGCAGAAAGATGAGCAACATGAAATAATCATCTATATCCAGAGAAAAACATAGAGGAACTGATTTAGAATACAAATAACAAATATATAAAGTCAAAAGCTTCTTGTAATTCACTGCTATACAGACCACAAGAGATCTTTAAAGCTAACAGCCATCACTATCTAAAATAACCTTTGAAGAATTTGAAGTAATATGAGTTACAAGAAGATTTATTTTCCTTTTGGGATCAATAATTAGAATTTAAATATAGCAATTGAAAGTATGATAATATTTGTTTTGTCTCTCACTTTTTTATTTTGCCAAGACTTCCAGAACCACTTTGTGTCCAGACTTGGGTTTATGAAAACATGTCTGATAAAAACATGATCTGGTCTGGACTTTGTAATTTATGAGTTTTGTTTGATGACTTAAGGACCATAACATATTGGTGGCCTATCTTATTCCAAAGAAATGTTTAAAAACATATTTGGAGGGCCACTCAATGACTTTATTTATAAGTGCAGTTTTGCTTGTGGTGTTTTCTGAAAGTCTGTTTTCCACTCTTTTAGAGTGGCACATTTGGTATCAGGTTGGTGGAGCGTTTTTGGAACTCTTTAATTTAAATACTTGGGTAAATTTCCCTATATTTAATGTTTGGCTGGCGCTTGTTTTGGTTTGTGTTTAGGAGCCTTTTTGTTATTTATTTTGCTACATTAGTTTTGTTTTAATTTTTTTCTCAAACAAAATGAGTTTAGTTTGGAGGAGTTTTATGTACAGTCCTTTTATTGAGCAATTTAAGTTCAATTGTCCGTTTCTGTATCCAACAGTTAAAAAATAGAAAGATGAAATCTGAGATTCTCTCTGATTTGATTGAAGTTGGTGTTTTCCCTCAAACCAGCTCTGATGCTGATCTTCAAACTAGACCTGATGCTATTCTTCACCCACGTCTTGATTCTCAGGTTTCCATTGGACTCTTTCTGTTAAAACTGACACTGGATTAATTTAGATCATAGAAGAATTTAATATTTCTCCTGCCAGCATCCTTGTTGCCTGTAGTTCAGTCCTTCATGGCTGGAGGCCCATCTATAGGCTGAATCAGTTCGCAACATAAAGACATATAAATAAAACAGTTACTTAAGTCCGTCCAAGGAGAACTGTGTTGACTGGAAAGTAAAACATTCATTTTGATGAACTTCTTAACATATTTTTCTCCCTGTCTCCTCAGACTGAGTGTCTGTAACCTCTCAGAGAGAAGCTGTGAAGCTCTGTCCTCAGTTCTCAACTCCCAGTCCTCCAGTCTCAGAGAACTGGACCTGAGTAACAACAACCTGCAGGATTCAGGAGTGAAGCTTCTCTCTGCTGGACTGAAGAGTCCAAACTGCAACCTGGAAACTCTCGGGTACAATGTGACCAATCCTGATGAAACCATATTTCTGTTCATTACCTGATATCAGAGATTAAGTAAATGTTATTTGAGTAGTTGATTATAATAATAGTCAATGTCTGTGATGTTGCTAACCATGTTAATTCTCAACACATAAACATGGTTGGTTTTCATTTAGGTTGAAAGAATCAAGAAGAGAGATATTGATTAAGGTGGGGGTCAGGTTTCCATTGATAATGTAATTCTGGGCACTTGACAAATTACTTCATCTTAGGTGCAAAAAGAAGCATTATTACAGATCCTTCCTCCCAACAGTTTTTTGCTTTCTAATCTATTCTACACGTCACAAATCCATCCATCCATTTTTTTAATACACTTCTTCCTAGTGGGGTTATGAGGGGTACTGGTGTCTATCTCCAATGGTCAATAGGCAAGTGATGGATTACACCCTGGACAGGCCGCCAATTAATCACAGGGCAACACAGAGAAACACAGGACAAACAATCATGGACACACACACTAAAAACTAAGGAGAATTTAGAGCTCAATCAACCTGACAGTCATGTTTTTGTACTGTGGGAGGAAGCTGGAGCACCCAGAGAGAACCCCCACATTCACAGGGAAAACCTGGAAACTACATGTGACAAATGTTGACTTTTATTACCTACAGAATGACATACAGTCTTATTATTATTTTATGTTATTAACAGGTAAAGCAGCAGTTGCTTGATTTTTTCCCCTCTCCTATAAATGTCCAGTTCAGACCTTGGGTTCTACCTCAATGTTCTCATCTTCTCATGTGATGAATTGTGTGTCTGCAGCTTATCTGGCTGTTTGGTCTCAGAGGAAGGCTGTGCTTCTCTGGCCTTTAACCCCTCCCATCTGAAGAGTTGGACCTGAGCTACAATCATCTAGGAGACTCAGGAGTGAAGCTGCTGTTGGTTGGACTGAAGGATCCAGATTTGAGACTGGAAGCTCTCAGGTATGGAGGAACCTGCTGCACTAGCAGAGAAGGTCTGATAGAGGAGGAAGAAGGGAAACATCTTTAGTTAGTTTGATGGGAAATGCTTAGTTTGAACCAAATTTTTTTATTTCCAAATAAAAAAATTTAGTTTAGAGCAATGGCATTCATAAATGAATGAATAACCTGGTAAAAATCTGACTTCATATTCCGAACCCCATTTTATCTCTTATGACAAGCTAAATAACTCAAATTATTGCTGTCAATTTTGACTGCGCGTCTTTCAAATGGCATCCCATTAAAGACATTAGGAATCTTTCCCATGGTGCTGAATGAACCTGGGAAACCAACCCATCTACTGGAACCACAATGACATGGTAGTCAGAGCAGCAGGGGGCCAAATATAGCTCCATGTGGAACCAAGAGGTTGGAGAGAGAAAATCTGTTTAAACTGTTTCCTATCAGAGTTCAGTTTGTCTCTCTGTCTTCACAAACCAGGAGCATCATGGGCTGGGCGGGGCTTCCACTGATTGGTCTACTGAGAAAATACAAGAAGCTGATTGGCTGATGGACAGGAAGTTAAAAATATGCAGATAAATGACATCATAAAGCAGATATTATTGGTATTGAAGACATATAGCTGAGCAAACGTAAATGAAGTCTGGTCTGGATTTTGTGTTTTGTGTGTTCTGTGTGATAACATAAGGATTGTAACATATTGGTGGCCTATCTTATTCCAAAGAAATGTTTAAAAACATATTTGGAGGGCCAGTCAACGTTAAGATATTTATAAGTACAGTTTTGTTTGTGGTGGCTTCTGGAATATTCTTTGATATGTTCAGTAATACCTTTTAGAGTGGCATCTTTAGTGTCAGGTTGGTGGGGCATTTTCGGAGACCCGCACATTAAATACTGGTGTAAATATCCCTTTGTTCAACATTTCGCTTGTGCTATTTTTGGTTTGGTGTCTGGAAGCATTTTCTTTTTGCCTCAATTAGTTTTGCCATAATTTTTTCCCTAAAACAAAATGGAGTTTAGCTTGTGGGAGTTTTTGGTCAAACCTAGTATTGAGCAATTTGAATAGTTTTGTCAATTGCTTATTGGATTCATCCCGGACCAGTAGGTGACTCCCATGTTCCAAGCCTGCTCTGCATAATGTGCAGTGGCTCATAAATGAGACATTGAAGCTTCAAACTGCTTTGTCGTTGGAGACCAAGCCCCTCCCCATTGGGTGTCATTGTTTCCCAGATAGGACCATCTCGTTGCAGAGAAACAAGTTCAGGACTCAAGTTCAGGACAAGCAAATCTTGCCAAGTGAGCAGCCTTTAGTACAAAATAATGTTGTGTCACAACCAGGGGCGCGGTAAAGGGGGGGGGGAAATTGATGACAATTGTAGGGCCCTAACCAACAGGGGGCCCTCCACAATTTAATTATTTATTTTTTGTTCATTGAAATAAAATAAAAAAATCGGGGCCTCGTCAATTACAAAATTAATCATATTGTATTTTCAAAGATTGTTTTTATCAGTAAAAATTTAATGTTCCCACTCCCAGATCAAAAAACACGTCCATATTTGCCCTGAACCCCCCTACCTGCATTAAATGATTCGTTCCTGCTTGGAGCACTTCACCGTGACACTGTTCAGCTGCAGTCAGTGGAAGACACGATAGTATCTGATTGTGGCAGATACTATGCTATGTGCCGTGCTGTACATAGCATAGCACAAAACTGTGAATGCTCAGTTTAGTTAGCATAGCTACCAATGACGGCAGATAAATGGTTTCTTGTAATAAGTTGCTTCTCCACCATTAGCACATTTAGCAGTGTGTGCATGAGGCTAATTGACAGTGCTATGAGCGTCCTGCTAGTTCTGATTGGTTGTTTTGGTCAGAACGGTGCATTACTTTAACCAGTAATGGTAATTCAGGAAGGAGATTGATTGTTCTCACAGATTTATCTGTCTCATAACAAACTAAATTTTTTGTCAGGGGGCCCACAATTCCTGGCGGCGCCCCTGGTCACAACTACAATCTACCTGCAATGCAAATAGCTAGTGTAAGCACCAAGCCCTGACTGAATGAATAGCCTTGTGTCACATTAATGATGGATAGCTGAAAAGTTACCAGGTTTATCAACTGTGGTAACAATTTTGCTCCAACTCCGCTCCTTATCAGTTCTGTGGATATTCTTTGTACAGTCCCACAAGTCATGTGGGAAACAGTCCCACATGACTTGTGGGACTGTTTCCCACAAGTCATGTCCAATTCCCATTGGATTCGTTGCGGCATGTCAGCTGTTAAGGATTCCCCTCCGTCATTGCAAATCACCGCACTTTCTGATTGGCTACCTGTCAAATTCAACAGGTTGAGTTCTAGCTCCCAATCAAGGAAAACCCTACTAGCTGCAAGAATATGCCCATTTTAGATCGGAACAGTTCCATCGTTCTACCGATTGGACATGATCAGTCTTACCACACACGGCAAAATGATCGGTTACGATTATTGCGAGCAATGTTCTAAGATTGTCGTAAGGGGAAATTCGGGGCAAAAAGAAAGAACCCAGGCCGCCGAAAAATTGCTAAATCTTGACCGGTCCGCAGTGATAAAAAGGTTGGGGACCACAGGCCTTGACAACTGGCTGGGAAACCAGGCCAGGCCCGGCGGCATGGACTGGCGGTGGGTGGCATTTTCCACCCAGTCAGCTGTGCGCCCCCTGGACTGGAAGCTGTTTGTTGTTTTTACCATAGAACGGCCAACTCTGTTATTCCTCTGTCAATTTGATACAGCAGGGACTTCTGCACTTCCCAAATATGTGCCTTCTGTCACTTTTTCAGCAGTTACACCTGTTTAATCCATTGTTAACAGGTAACCTGTTTTTCCGAACCACTTTTTAAATGCTGATATGCTTGCGCTGGGTAAAAAAAGTGCAAGCTTTTTTAGTGTTATGGTTGCTAAGCAACATAACGCCGAGATGGAGGCTAGGCAGCTAGCTGAATGCTACAGCTTCTCTCTTCCGGTCGTCTATATTCATGGCCTTCAAAAGACCCAAGGATGCGCAAACCCTGACTTCGGACACAGCTGTTCTTTGTTCGACTCCCCCTAGTGGTCTGGATCACTTCTGTTTCAGCATTTTTTGTTTGCAAACCTATGGAAGCCCATTTCCGCCACTCTGTTAAAAAAAAAAAAGAATAATTATCTCATTATAATGAGATAGTATCTCAAAATAACGAGATACTATCTCAAAATAATGAGATAGTATCTCAAAATAACGAGATACTATCTCATTATAATGAGATAGTATCTCAAAATAACGAGATACTATCTCATTATAATGAGATAGTATCTCAAAATAATGAGATAATTTGAGTTGGCCCTATAGTTTGAGATATGCTCAACTTGATAGAAGGAAATGGATATTGATAATATAATAGAGCAATACTTCAGAAGGGGTTTTACGAATCTTGAAATCTTGCAAGTTTTGGAAGAAACCCATAATGTTAAATTAAGTCTCCGGACACTGGAGAGAAGACTGCAAAATAAGCGCCTGTGGCGTAGAAAAAACAAGACAGATGTTGCAGAAGTGGCCTCTTTTATTGAGGAACAACTACAAGGATCTGGGAGACAACACGGCTACAGGTGGATGCACCAGAAATGTTGGATGGCTGGCATAGTCACAGACAGGGAAACAGTACGTCTTTTGATCCGCTTATTGGATCCCAACGGGTTGACCTGCGTGCACAAAATCGCTTGAGACGACGCTTATATGTCAGTCGGGGACCAAACTATGTCTGGCACATCGATGGGTACGACAAATTAAAGCCTTATGGGATATGTATTAATGGATGCATAGATGGCTTTTCGAGGAAAATGATCTGGCTAGAAGCATATAAGACCAATAGTGACCCTCACATTATTGCTGGCTATTTCATTGATGCTGTAATGGAGTATAATGGATTTCCACAGAAGATACGAATGGATCATGGCACAGAGAACACTCATGTTGTGGCGATGCAAAGATTCCTGCACAACACCGAGGATGAAAATGGTTTTGACTCTGTTATTCTCGGTCCGAGTACAGGAAATCAAAGGATAGAGCGATGGTGGTGCACTTTAAGAAGTGAATGTGCCCAGTTTTGGATGGACCATTTGACCAGCTTAAAGCCGATGGCTATTTTGTTGACAGCTTTCTGGACAAATCACTGATCCAGTTTTGTTTCCTTCAAACAATACAGGTACTATAAATTTACTTCTTGCTTTCAGCACACAATTTTGAAATAAGTTACAAATAATACAAAAGCATGACTTTATTTCTAACAACTATTTTATTATTTTTTTTCCATTTTTAATCAAACAGGTGGAGCTGGATGAAATTGTCCATGCATGGAATGACCATCGTATACGATCTACAAATAATCCTCGGGCTCCGCATGGTCGTCCCACATTAATGCATGGTGTTCCCAACCTGTATGGGGTTCCAAATTTTTTACAGTCTGCTGATCTGACAAAGCTGGAAATATGTATAGAAGAATGTCGTTTCAAGGACTTTCCCTGTGATGTTGATGTATTTAACTTATGCACTGAACTCATGACTGAGCACAGACTGGTAATGACAGATGATGTGTATGAAATTACTAATCTTTATGTAACACTCCGTCAAATGATCAGTGATGAGCTGGGGGAATAGTTTCTCTAAATCATCCAGGTCCACACAACATCTGACAAGTCAGATATTATGTCAATATGTCCTGTGTAAACACTGTGTGATTGTAAAACTAAATTCATGAATGAGTTACAATTTGTTTCTATTTTTTTTCTAAAAAAAAGACTATACATTTTACTTAACTTCAGTGTTGAGGTCAAGGTCTATCTATTAATTTTTATGTGGTTAATTTTATTTATTAATACAAAATAGTAGCCTCTTGTTCAAAACAACACTAAATAGTGCCAACATTTCCAGGTTTTCTATTTTCTTACACTTACTTGTTCAGGGAAACTGTTGATATATGGACATGAATGTTAAATGTACAAGCAATGTTTGAATCATGTTATTACTAACAGATAACACTTTCTGAGTTTTCCTACCAATATGCTATTGTTTGCAGTTGGTATTAATTTGATAAGAGTACAAATGTTGTCATTACTCTTGACATATATATTTCAGTGTTTTTCAGTATTATTGCCAATCAGTTTATTTACAGTGCAACAACAAACAGACTCTACACTTTGTTCAGAATGTATTTATTTTGTGTTCTGCCAACAAACAACTATCCATTATTTTGACATTTCCAAAAATAAATTACAAGTGCTTAAAAAAAATTGCCTTGGTGTATAGTGCACTCATTTGATAAGCTTAAGATAAAGGAATATACCAAGTTGTGCCCAGCAAAATAAAAATTAAGACATTTTTTTATAACCTTCCACAAAAGAAATGGAATGTTCAAAAAAGAAAAAAAAATTCAGAAAGTGATTTTATAAATATGAATGCAATGTAACAAGTACAACAGTCAACACAGTTGTGTCTCATAAAACGATACAATAACAGTAAACAGTTTCTATTTTTGTTTGTTCTGGCTGTGAACTTCTAAACATTTCCTACAGTCATTTTTACTTTACCTCTTCTGATTTATTATGTCAGCTAACAATTAACATGTTAATTATGGCAAAACAAAAGTCAGCTACATTTTATTGTCTGGCATCATGGCTTTCCAGAGATAGAATTTTTAACTGCTTCCCTGAAAGTTAGCAGATCTGAAAATGCAGAACTTGTGCGTGTGGTACAATATCTCTACTTCTTAAGATGTTTATTTGGCAAAAATAATTAAGTTAATTGTCATTAAATGCTGTACATTTTTGACTAGAAAACCAGGGAAAGAGCAAAAAATGAAAAACAAGTTAAGTTGCCATATTTATTTTCTGTTTGTGATAATGTGGACAATGTCAATTCTGTTACAAATTCTTAACATTTTGTACTTAATCCTAACAGTAAGTATTGACTCTGTTTTTTGTATCAAAAATCACTACAGATTCCAAATTATTGTTATTTTTTAGAATTGTGCTAAGAAGCCTTGTTGAGTTTTGACAACCTACCCTTGAACAAACCAACAACGGTGCTACACAAATCAGCATTTGCCTATCATAAACAGTTGATCCTTTTTATTACATCTGGAGAAAGTTTGGGAAGGGTAACATCACCCAGATAAAATTTTATCTCTAAAACCTTAAACTCTGTCAAGGAAATTTGGGGAAAAATCCTCAAAACATCTACTTAGATCTTGATAGGCAACTTGTTACTTTAAATAGCCACCTTAATCTCTTTTTTTTAGGAGTTCCACAACTGTGTAGCTCCACCCACTAATTCCATCACTTTCAAAACTTCAAATAATGTCCATGACCCATACATTAGACTCCAAAACTTTGTTCATTTCAGCACTGAAATCTGGATAGCTGTCATAATAGATTGACAGCTCAAGGACACAGCTACATGTGTGAGCCACAGGTCTTCTGAGAAACCCTTGAATCTTTGTGAAATCGATAAGAATTTTCTTATCCAGGAACAGGTCTGAGCCTGTGCAGAACCTTAGAAACAAGGACAGATGCTGCAAATCTGCATTCCTGATATACGTGCTAACGTACTTTTGAATATCCTTCTGATGGATATTCATTTCCTGAGGAAAGACAATGGACTTCAAAACTTTTCTTGCATTTGGTTGCAAGTTTTCATACAATGAAGAAAAGTCCTGGAAGCTGTTCCCGGTAATACTGAGTGTTTTGGCCCACTGTTCAATTACGTAAGCAGGCTCTTGGACAAGTGTTTTGTGTGCAAGCTCTTGAAGGATTTCATTTACATTGCTGGCAGTGGGCATTCGTCTGCAACTGTAGTTATCAAGAATCTCTATCAATTCTTCTTTGTCAACACTGCTGAAGTCTGACTGCCATGACTGAAACACAAAACAGCATGCACTTAAGGAAATTCTCCACCACCTCACTTTTTACCTGTCCAAAAGCTGCTTGCTCTAGTATGACAGGTGCAATCTTCATAGGAAGATATTTCTCTCTTGTCCATCCAAAGACAATTATTCGGCCTACACTCTCCCACTGCTGCTGTCCATAATCATGTCTCAGAAAAGGCACTTTGTAAGTGTTTCCTGTAGTACACTGGTCATAGAATTCTTTCCAGAATTCAGAAAGACAGTCTCTAACGACTCCTCCGTCATCATAACCCATCTCAGGTGTTCCATCTGGCAGGACAAGTTGGATTTTGAAGTCCCTATCTAGAAGTCCATCATCACAGAAGTGTGCTATGAGCTCAGAAAGTACCTGACCTCTGTGAACTACCAGTATCTTCTTCACTGCGTTGACAGATGATGTGGATTGAGGGGATAGTGGCAAAGTGTCACCCAAAATCTGTGGCTCACTGTCAGAAAACGGTCCTAGAAACACTATGTTACTGCTATCCAAATCCGCCTCCCTGAGCTCTGCAGAATGAAGTGAAAAGTTAATATTGTCATGATTTGTTATGTTTCCAACAAATAGGAAGTCAGAAGTTACTGTGGATATTGCAGATTGGCTGGTTGTTGCAACATTTACAGCAGATGAAGAGGAAGGCTGACTCAGAGAACTGTCTTGATCCTGAAAAAATGGTGAAGACAAAACTTCATCTTGACTGACTGACTGGTTAGCCTTCTTTTTACGTGTGGTCAGGTAAAACCTGAGAACAGTCAGTTTTGTAACATGAAACATTTGTCCAACAGAGATTTTGTCATCAATTGGCACTTCCTGATAATCTTTCAGATCTATTTCAAAATCTGTTATGGACCCTTCTCTATTTCTCCCATTTGGAAAGAAAAGGCCAAGAGCCATCTGGATTAGCTCACATTTTTTAGCATCCTTTGATACATCCACCTTCCTTGTTCCACCACCTCTTCTTGCTCTTACTTGTTTAAAAGCCTGTTGTTCTTCATCATAAAGCAGCCAGCCTATTTCTATTTTTCTCTTTGACTTCAGAGCATTTTTCTTTACAGTTGTTTCAGATTGCTCTTCTTTTTCCATACCACAGTCATCTTCATGAGCAGTTCTTCTTTTTCCCAGCTTTGATTTCAAGCGCTCAAACAGTTTTGATTTGCGACTGTTTGGGGGGGCATTTTCCTTTCTTTTACAGTATCCCAATAGGGCTATGCGGTCTCCAAATTATGGCAAATAATTCTTTAACTCTTCATCTGTCATGAGCTGGATGACGTTGGTATCAATCTAAATAAGGACAATAAAAAATTATTTCTTTAAAACTACAAAAATGGAACTAGAATTGCATGCATATTATTTTAATTAAATTAGATGACACTGTTAGACACATGCTTTAAAAAAAACTGTAGTTTTTGAAATGCTGACTTTTTTCAGCTAGTACCTTCTCTCTCAGCATGGTCTCGATAGTTTCCTCAGGAATATTCCTTTGTTTCAGGAAATCAATCAGGTCATCCATTCTGTGATCTTACAAAAGAAGAGAAGATACACAAGACCATCATCAGATGTTTCTAATAAAATGTAAAGCAAGTCATACTACAAATTATAATTTTATCTGGAAAACTAATAATAATATAGTCGTTCATAATGCCATCCATCAATGCATTTTCTAACACCCTTATCCCTAGTAGCGTATGGAGGGGTCTGGTGTCTATCTACATAAAACGAGAGGTGGGGTCACCCTGAACAGGTCGCCAGTCTGTCGCAGGGCAACACAGAGACAGACAGGATAAACAACCCTGCACACACACACACGCACGCACACACACACACACACACACGCACACGCACACACACGCACACACGCACACACACCTAGGGAGAATTTAGAGAGACCAATTAACCTGACAGTCATGTTTTTGGACTGTGGGAGGAAACCGGAGTACCCGGAGAAAACCCACCATGCACAGGGATGCATGGTGGGTGCACAGGTGGGCTTTCTCTGCATGGAGAGAGCCCGGGGTCTTTCTCCATCCAAAAAGACCCTGGGCTGTGTCTGTTACTACCCAATAGTAAGTCCCGCCCACTCCTCACAACTCTTTGGACTCACTACTGCCCAGTTCTCTGTCTAACAGGTCCGGAAAACCCCCAGAAACTCGAGTCTTACCCTAGAGATAGTTTGTGGAGAATTATCTGTTTAAACTGGGGTCGGAAAGGACTCGTCTAGCTCTGACTACCTTCGATCCAGAAGTTATGACCCTTTACAGTTGAAGAGCAATCCGCTGAGTAGCCCTCACAGCGACATAACCCCTACAACCACTCCTGTTAACGGTAGCTCCTCTCCTAAAATAACGGCACTTGTTAACGGCTAGATTAAATTTAGTGACTTAGATTCAAGTCCCAGGGTCATTATTTTAACACTCACCAGAGGAAAACACAAAGCCATCCATTCTCTAGAATCATGTATGTTAACTTTACCACAATTAGGAGAACCAACAATAATTAAGACTGACACAATTAAACTCACTGTTCACACTCCTTATTAGAATTTTAGAATTACAATTTTATTAAGCAAGCTTTAGCAGGGGCATATGAAAACAGATTAAACTCCCAAGAATTATAAAAAGCAAAAACCAATATTATAATGAAATCAACTAGGATCAATCACATCCTATCCTTGTTCTCATGCCTAACCTGTTTCTCTAAATTCACTGAGCAAGGCTTTTGGGGGAAGCTGGTCAACTCATACCCGATGGTTCTTGGTCTCGGCAGCTGTAATCTTTTAGATGTCCTTGGTCAGAGTCTTTGTCCAGCCGGAGCAAAGTCCTCTTTACTGAAGAGAAGCGGAGAGAAGACTCACGCTTTCCATTAAACGTGCAGACTCTTTGTCTTTAAAAGACCTCCGTCTCTTTTCCAAGTCGGCTGCGGTGATTTGGAGAGCGTTGGGTAGATGCAGAGGAGTCGGTCGGATCTGGAACCGGAGGTGGTGGCCGGTGGAACTTGTCCCTTCTTATCGGCGTGAAGTCTTTGAGCTTTTTCCTTGGTTCCGGGCGTGGTCCTCCGCTGGTCTTTAGCCTGCTTCCCTTGCTGACTCCTCTTCTGCGCCTGGGACGAAGAACCCCGTTTCTCTCCTGGGCTCCACCTTTTAAACCCTCTCAACGTAGGGCAGCCTTCGGGGCAGGGCTGCGTAACCTTCCCCTTGCGCCTCCCTGTCGGTAGAGAGAGTTCCATCCTCCCCCAACTCCCTCGTGACACATTCCTTCCTTATTACTCGCTTGCTGTTGACCATATGCTTCTAATTAAGCCTCACCCATTGCTCCAGACATGCTCAGACATGTCCCATGCTGAAAGAACATGTTCGAACATATTCAATGCTTTACTCTATCCTTTCACCTCAGTATGTTCTTTCCTCACTAATCATTTTTATTCCTTAATAATCAATGAGTATCATACAACAATCAAGTTGTTTAAACCTCACTTTCCATGTAGCATTATTACCTTCAACTGATTAACAGTACAGAGCATACATTATAACATTCTCTGATTAAAAGTACAGAATACATACATTTGGTTATACACTACTGACATTCCTTCATTAGCATGTATATTATTATTTTAATCCTGTTACAAACCATAATCATCTTTAAATCATCATACAGGTTTTACTGTTATTTCTCAGGCCTTTATTCCATTTTCTGCGTGCCTGGATAGATCTCACATACTCATACCAGATTTCTTGACAGCTGGGACATTAATAATGCCTTTAAGTACTATGTTTTTTTGTCAAATATTTTACTAAGGTTAAACTCAAACTATTTCAATGTTACAAATAAAATGTTTCACCAAAATATTTATTTTTAAATTTAAAACTTTTGTTTTATAATGACTATAAACCACAGTTATTTGTATAATTACACAAATATATGCATATACAGTGGTTTTACTTTTAAAAGGGACACATCTTGAGAAACCTCATTAAATTCACAGAAAAGATAAGAAAGCATTTATTAGTAATAAAGTACTGGCTCGTTCCATATTGACCTTGTCTTTAGCAGTAGAAAAGGAAATACACTGAAAAATAAGCCATCTGAGGAGTGTAGTGGTCTCTCAATAGAGAACGGGATACACATGCTATTGCCGAGAAGTCACTTATCTCTTGTGTGATCAGAAAAGTGAAAATCCAGCTGTTCCACGCTGTCCAGCCTTTTGTCTTTCTGAAACAACACACTGTACAAAAGCAAGCACATGACATAAAATGCCATGACATATTTAGTTTAACTTTTAAAAAATACATAGGCTCAGAGGTATCGTTTCGGTGTCGCAGTAGTTTGGGAGCGAGATCCAGCATCTACGAACTACTCACCAGTTATTACACCACGACTTTGTATTAATCTGAACATGTGTCATTACAGCAAATAAAAGTACCACACATCCTCGGCCGGAAAGCCATTACTAACGAAGACACAGAAAACGTTAGCTTCAAATATATTCATCTTCTTAAGCTATATTCAAGATTAGCTAACGTCGTCAGTATGCCAAATTGATTACTTTATACTAGTTTATGCTAGCTTATATTACAGACTTAAATGAACAAAACCACATTTCTTACCGTTGTAAACAGCTATATTTAGCTGGATGCTTGCTGGCGCCAGGCGCGACCGATAATAAAGTCAAACGGTACAGGTGGACTGAACTAATTCGAAATGGGGGTTCAACCTCCACAGTCCCTAAACCTCCTGAGCCGATATAGACTATCTCGTTATTTTGAGATACTATCTCATTATAATGAGATACTATCTCGTTATTTTGAGATACTATCTCATTATAATGAGATACTATCTCGTTATTTTGAGATACTATCTCATTATAATGAGATACTATCTCATTATATTGAGATACTATCTCATTATAATGAGATACTATCTCGTTATTTTGAGATACTATCTCATTATAATGAGATAGTATCTCGTTATTTTGAGATACTATCTCATTATAATGAGATAGTATCTCAAAATAACGAGATACTATCATACAAACACAAGAAAAACACATGCAACAAAGAAGAGATTTCTTTGTTGCATGTGTTTTTCTTGTGTTTGCTGGGTGTTTGTACCTGTTGGCCACCATAAAATACAGTGGTGAAAGTACAGTAAATATACCTTTAAAGACTGGCGTCTTGAGGGCACTAGGTGCCAGTATTTTTACTGTAAATGTAGTTTTACTATTGCATTCACTTTATGAGTAAGCTACTGCAAAGAAAACTGAAATGCTGCAATTGTAAACTGTGAAACTGCAATTTTAAAGTACAGTCTTAGTTTTACGATAGAACAGTAATACCTGACCTGAATGAGATGCCACTCAAAGTCCATCAGGTTTTTGATGAGAGTGGAAACATGCACATTCACTGTCTGCTATTTATTTTGAATGATATTTCCTGTCTTTTTGGATAGCATCTTCCTATGATCGCCTTTTGAGACCCTTTCTAGGTTAATCCCAATTAAGTGATTTAAACAAAATGGGAAAATTTTTGAGAATATAAATAGTGTGGCACTGTGAAGACAGTAGGTACAATATACACTGCTCAAAAATAAAGGGAACACTTAAACAACACAATATTACTCCAAGTAAATCAAACTTCTGTGAAATCAAACTGTCCACTTAGGAAGCAACACTGATTGACAACGGGACCCTCGTCAGGTCAATCAGTGTTGCTTCCTAAGTGGACAGTTTGATTTCACAGACGTTTGATTTACTTGGAGTTATATTGTGTTGTTTAAGTGTTCCCTTTATTTTCTTGAGCAGTATATAAAGATGTTTTTAATTATGTAAAGAGAAAACATAACCACCTTTGTCAAATGTTAATCATAACTTGCTTTAACCTGACCACAATGGTGCTTTTGGAACATCACAAACCAAACTTATGAACAGATCCCATTTGGTTACAGTTGAATTCAACAAAACCACCTGCTGCTTTTCCGCCCGATGCGCAGCAGAAAGCTCTGCTGACTCGGCAGCGGCTCTCTGAACGCATATACATAATATAAGAATAAACGCCTCATGGACCGCTCTCGCCTATTGTCGCTGACGAGATATAGGGCGGCCATCTTGGAGCGGTCCACCACTCCACTCAGCGTTATGTGTTTAGCAGGGTCAATGACGTATCAGAACATTTAATTGATCAGAACATTGCTTTTTTGTTACTGGAAACCATATTCAAACATCTATCAAAGCTACATTTATAAACAATTGTATTTTTTAAGTATGTTTTTAATACATAGTTCAGTATTTTTAAATATGCTTAGTGGCTATAAAAATAGAATAGGAATGGAATATTCTGATATTGATGTATGATGAGCATATTACAAAGCACACAGCCATTCATAATTTATTTAATAAATTATTTAGTAATATCAATACATATTTATTTATATAACTATACAAACACAATTAAATGATTAATAATGACAAATAATGATTAATACTGAATAATATATATTCTGGGTAGGTAGGTAGGTAGGTAGGTACGTATGTACATATACAGATATATGTATGTTTTCCAGCCAATGAGTTCTAGCTTCAGAGAGATTCAGCAGCTGAGATTGAGTCCAAAATTCGATGCGATATTCATCCGTCTCTCTTTATAGATATTTCTCTCTTCTTCCTCACATCGTGTCTTTATGAAACCTTCAAAACAAAAACGGAAGATTTGGGATGTATCTTACTTTTGACAGAGTGAAAGAATTACATATAAATAATAGTCTTTACCACCTGTGTAAACTTTGCTGATATTAGTTTTATATGTTACATTGTTTCATTTCTAATGTACAGTCATGGCCAAAGGTTTGAGAATGACACAAATATATTTTCACATGATCTGCTGCCCTCTGGTTTTCATGTGTATACACACATTCTGTATGTGATGTTTTATCACATAAAGAAATACAATGGCAATCATATTATGAGTAACAAAAGCTTTATTGACAGTTAAAATGAGTTAATGCAGCAAGTCAGTATTTGCAGTGTTGACCCCTCTTCTTCAGGACCTCTGCAATTCTCCCTGGCATGCTCTCAATCAACTTCTGGACAAAATCCTGACTGACAGCAGTCCATTCTTGCACAATCAATGCTTGCATTTTGTCAGAATTCCTAGGTTTTTGTTTATCCACCCGTCCCTTGATGATTGACCACAAGTTTTCAATGGGATTAAGATCTGGGGAGTTTCCAGGCCATGGATCCAAAATCTATATGTTTTGTTCCCTGAGCCAGTTAGTTATTGCCTTTGCTTTATGGCAAGGTGCTCCATCATGCTGTAAAAGGCATTGTTCATCACCAAACTGCTCTTGGACGGTTGGGAGAAGTTGCTCTCGGAGGACATTCTGGTACCATTCTTTATTCATGGCTGTGTTTTTAGGCCAGACTGTGAGAGAGCCGACTCCATTGGCTGAGAAGCATCCCCACACATGAATGGTTTCAGGATGCTTTACAGTTGGCATGAGACAAGACTGGTTGTAACACTCACCTTCTCTTCTCCCAACAAGCTGTTTTTCAGATGTCCCAAACAATCGGAAAGGCGACTCATCAGAGAAAATGACTTTTTACCCCAGTCCTCAGCAGTCCACTCCCTGTACTTTTTGCAGAATATCAGTCTGTCCCTGATGTTTTTCCTGGAGAGAAGTGGCTTCTTTGCTGCCCACCTTGAGACCAGGTCTTGCTCCAAGAGTCTCCACCTCACAGTGCGTGCAGATGCACTCACATCTGCCTGCTGCCATTTCTGAGCAAGCTCTGCACTGCTGGTAGCCTGATCCCGCAGCTGAAACACTTTTAAGAGACGGTCCTGGCGCTTGCTGGTCTTTCTTGGGCGCCCTGGAGCCTTTTTGGCAACAATGGAACCTCTCTCCTTGAAGTTCTTGATTATGCAATAGATTGTTGACTGAGGTGCAATCTTTCTACCTGCGATACTCTTCCCTGTTAGGCCATTTTTGGCCTAACAGGGCAGTGCAATGATGACTGCACGTGTTTCTTTAGAGATAACCATGGTTCACAGAAGAGAAACAATGATGCCAAGCACCAGCCTCTTTTTAAAGTGTCCAGTGGTGTCATTCTTAATCATGACAGATTGATCTCCAGCCCTGTCCTCATCAACACCCACACCTGTGTTAATGGAGCAATCACTGAAAAGATGTTAGCTGGTTCTTTTAAGGCTGCAATGAAGTTGAAGTGTGTTTTGGGGGATACAGGTCATTTTCTAGGCAAATATTGACTTTGCAATTAATTGCTGTTAAGCTGATCACTATAACATTCTGGAGTATATGCAAATTGCCATTATAAAAACTGAAGCAGTAGACTTTGTAAAAATTTACATTTGAATCATTCTCAAAACTTTGGCCATGACTGTAGGCTCTTATGTCAGATAATCTAAGTCAATGTTACAGAATAATAAATTTTTTTAGATTTACGGAATCTCAGTTAGCCTTCATAGCGGGGCTGAACCTCGTATTACACCAAGCTCTATAACTAATATTAGCTGGTCTCTCGCCGGTGGACATAAATATAGTAAAAAAATATTCTAATTACAAAATATACACAATAATATGTCCATCTTACTTGTGAAATGTTGTCTGTGGAGCCCTCACATCAATAGTCCATCGATCCGGACAACAATATCCCTCAGTGCTGAGAAATCTTCTGCTGTTTTGGCTGAGCAAAGTAGGCGGGACTACCACTCCAAGATGGCCGTCGTATTTTCTGCGCCGGAGCAGCCAATGCGGGGTCTACTCTATGTCTGAACCGACATGCAGATGGCAGCAGAGATCACACCTCTATCAGATCCTCAGGAAGAAATTTGGACTTAGTTTCCAGATGTTGTCAAACCATATTTTTATAAGAGCATAAAGCTGCCAGGATAGAAGCTTCAACAGACAGATCAGTTGGGGGTAGTTGAGGGATAAAAAAGCCTGACATCATGACGCGTTGTCGCACATTACTCCGGTAGTCTTATTTTTTATTTTTTAAGGATTTTTTGGCACTAGTTTGACAGCAACTAGTTTTGGCACTAGTTTGTGAGGGGCAGAGAGAGCGGAGAGAGGCCTGGACCCAGTGAATGGAGGACGGGAGTCGGACTCAAGACTACCGTGGGCTAAAGTCTCTACATGCGGGGCACCGCGCTAAACACCGCACAGCGCTGAGTCAACACAGTGGGTAATGTCCACTGCGCCATAAGGGGAGATCCAGAAGTCGAGGAACTTGGGCTGCACAAAGGGAATGGCACAAGGCACCATGGGAAATTATCTAGAAACAACAGTTTAACTAGAGTTAAGAGTTTGACAAGTTTTGTTAGAGGATCTCAGCGACAAGCTCAAAGGGTCTCAGAGTACCAGGGTAGATTAACACTCAAGCACTAAAGTGCTGGGAGACTGGTCCTCTTAGACTCAGTGCTGATGAGAGGAAATAAGTTGCGTTTGTGTGAGGATCCTGGAGTCAGACCCACCTTCCAGGCTCCATCTGGTGGACAACTAAAAGAAAGCAGCAGGCAACAGTCCCCAAAACCCCAGTTCCCAACACAAACCAGCTCTGATGCTGACCCTCAAACTAAGCCTTATGCTGTTCTTCAGCCTCGTCTTGATTCTCAGGTTTCCATTGGATTATTTCTGTAAAAACTGACACTGGATTAATTTAGTTAATGGTCCTACCGGGCCTTTTGGTCTGTGGGACTCCAGAAGCAGCTGATGGGTACCGGCGGGCGAAACGGCATGCGGCTCGGGTTGTCGCTGAGGCAAAAACTCGGGCGTGGGAGGAGTTTGGAGAGGCCATGGAGACAGACTTCCGTACGGCTTCGAGGCGATTCTGGTCCACCATCCGGCGTCTCAGGAGGGGGAAGCAGTGCAGCACCAACACTGTTTATAGTGGGGATGGTGCGCTGCTGACCTCAACTCGGGACGTTGTGGGCCGGTGGGCGGAATACTTCGAAGACCTCCTCAATCCCACCAACATGCCTTCTGTTGAGGAAGCTGAGCCTGGGGACTCTGGGTTGGGCTCTCCAATCTTTTAGGACGAGGTCGCCGAGGTGGTCAAAAAGCTCCTCGGTGGCAGGGCCCCGGGGGTGGATGAGATCCGCCCGGAGTTCCTTAAGGCTCTGGATGTTGCGGGGTTGTGTTGGCTAACACGACTCTGCAATATCGCATGGACATCGGGGGCAGTTCCCCTGGACTGGCAGACTGGGGTGGTGGTCCCCCTGTTTAAAAAGGGGGACCGGAGGGTGTGCTCCAATTACAGGGGGATCACACTCTTAAGCCTCCCTGGTAAGGTCTATTCAGGGGTCCTGGAGAGGAGGGTCCGTCGGATAGTCGAACCTCGGATTCAGGAAGAGCAGTGTGGTTTTCGTCCTGGTCGTGGAACACTGGACCAGCTTCACACCCTCAGCAGGGTCCTGGAGGGTGCATGGGAGTTCGCCCAACCAGTCTACATGTGTTTTGTGGATTTGGAGAAGGCGTTCGACCGTGTCCCTCGGGGGCCCTGTGGGGGTACTCCGGGAGTATGGGGTACCGGGCCCTTTGATACAGCTGTCAGGTCCCTGTATGACCGGTGTCAGAGTCTGGTCCGCATTGCCGGCAGTAAGTCGGGCTCGTTTCCGGTGAGAGTTGGACTCCGCCAAGGCTGCCCTTTGTCACCGATTCTGTTCATTACTTTTATGGACAGAATTTCTAGGCGCAGCCGAGGTGTTGAGGGGATCCGTTTTGATGACCTTAGGACCGCATCTCTGCTTTTTGCGGATGATGTGGTCCTGTTGGCTTCATCGGAACGTGATCTGCAGCTCTCACTGGAGCGGTTCGCAGCCGAGTGTGAAGCGGCCGGGATGAGGCTCAGTGCCTCCAAATCCGAGGCCATGGTCTTGAGCCGGAAAAGGGTAGAGTGCCTTCTCCGGGTCAGGGGGGTCGTCCTGCCTCAAGTGGAGGAGTTTAAGTATCTGGGGATCTTGTTCACGAATGAGGGAAGAAGGGAACGGGAGGTCGACAGGCGGATTGGGGCAGCGTCTACTGTGAAGCGGGCGCTGTACCGGTCCGTCGTGGTGAAGAGAGAGCTGAGCCAAAAAGCGAAGCTCTCGATTTACCGGTCGATCTACGTTCCCACCCTCATCTATGGTCATGAGCTTTGGGTCATGACCAAAAGAACGAGATCACGGATACAAGCGGCCGAAATGGGTTTCCTCCGCAGGGTGGCTGGGCTCTCCCTTAGAGATAGGGTGAGAAGCTCGGTCATCCGGGAGGGACTCAAGAGTAGAGCCGCTGCTCCTCCATGGCGAGAGGAACCAGTTGAGGTGGCTCGGGCATCTGGTAAGGATGCCTCCTGGACGCCTCCCTGGTGAGGTGTTCTGGGCACGTCCACCGGGAGGAGGCCTCGGGGAAGACCCAGGACACGCTGGAGGGATTACGTCTCTCGGCTGGCCTGGGAACGCCTTGGGATTCCCCCGGAGGAGCTGGAAGAAGTGGCTGGGGAGAGGGAAGTCTGGGCCTCCCTTCTGAAGCTGCTGCCCCCGCGACCCGACCCCGGATAAGCGGAAGAAAATGGATGGATGGATGGAGAAATTTAATATTTTTCTTGCCAGTCTCTTTGTTGCCTGTAGTTCAGTTCTTCATGGCTGGAAGCCAATCTATAGATGGGTTGGAATCCTTTTGTTGCCTTCTGGACAGGAAACAAAAGACCTTTTGTTGTGAAAGGTCTTTTGTTGCCTTTCACAACAAAAGGAAATATAAAGACAGATAAAATAAAAAGATCCTTAAATAAGTCCAAGAAAATTATTGTTGACTGGAAAGTAAAACAAAAATTGATGATTTGGTGAATACTGTTCATCTCTCTGTCTCCTCAGACTGAGTGACTGTAACCTCTCAGAGAGAAGCTGTGAAGCTCTGTCCTCAGTTCTCAGCTCCCAGTCCTCCAGTCTCAGAGAACTGGACCTGAGTAACAACAACCTGCAGGATTCAGGAGTGAAGCTTCTCTCTGCTGGACTGAAGAGTCCAAACTGCAACCTGGAAACTCTCAGGTAAAATGTGACCAATCCTGGTGAAACCAGACATCTTTCCATTACCTGCTATAAGAGATTATGTAAATATTATTTCTGTAGTAGAGTATTATAATAATACTAGACGTCTGACTGTGACATGGCTAACTATTCTAAATCTCAACACATAAACATGGCTGGTTTTCAGTTACAAAACAAAGTCAGGTTTCAACATTAGATGAACAAAGGAGCAGATTCTTCCTCCCAGCAGTTCTTAACCTTCTCATCCATCCTACATGTGACAAATGTTGATTTTTATTACCTACAGAATCAAATACAATGTTCTTAACATTTTAATTTTAAGGTTAAGCACCAGTTTCTTGACTTTTTTCCTCTCTATAAATGTCCAGTTCAGACCTTGAGCTCTACTTCAACGCTCTCATCTTCTCATCATGTGATGAATTGTGTGTCTGCAGCTTGTCAGGCTGTTTGGTCTCAGAGGAAGGCTGTGCTTCTCTGGCCTCAGCTCTGACCTTTAACCCCTCCCATCTGAAAGAGTTGGACCTGAGCTACAATCATCCAGGAGACTCAGGAGTGAAGCTGCTGTCGGCTGGACTGAAGGATCCAAACTGGAGACTGGAAACTCTCAGGTATGGAGGAACTGATGGAGGAGCAGAGAAGGGCTGATAGAGGAGGAAGAGGAGAAACGTCTTAAGTCAGTCTGATGAGAAACATTTAGTTTGAAGCTACATATTTAATTTGGAAATGAAATATTTAGTTGGGAGTTGTGGCATTTATAAATGAATAAATAACAGTAAAAATTTTACTTAATATTCTTAACCAGTAACACGACAAAAGGAACAGAAGGATAAGCAGCATCTATTAAAGATCATCTATTTTCAGAGAAACTGATCTAGAATATGTAGCAATAGAGACAATAATAAATGAGCTGAAATTGACTAGCGATAACAATTAGAAAAGTTAGAATCAGTTAATCCAGATTAAATGTCTAGATAATTAGTAATATGTGTTAACTACAAGGCTGTGTTCAGACTGCAGCCTAAAGTGACTCAAATCCATTTTTTTAGCAAGACTTTATTTTGTTATTTAAACCATTCTGTATTCAGATTCAATATTTACCAAATTAATTCATAAGCATCAATTTCCAGTACAAACAAATCAGTTGAACAAGAACATCTCAACAAACTGAAATCCTAATGGATCTTTTCTCTACTGATCAGCGGAGTATAAAAAATTACAGACATAAACTAAAGGGAAAATCATTCTAATGTAGTTTTTGTTTTCATATGGACAGAGGTACATATTAGACAAACACACACAGAATAAATGTGTATTTACCTTAATTTTACCTGCTACAATGTCGGTTCCAAATACTATATGTTTTCAAAGGGTTCCACCTTTTCTTAAATAAATCAATGGATAGGTTTAGTTTTGCTGTTATTTTCTCCATTGTATAAACACCTAATTTTCTCTGTCTCCATTTATTTATAGTGGGAGGTAAAGGTTTATATCAACATACTGTAATCATTATTTTTGCTACCAGAACAAGGATTCCAAACAGGTACCGTTTTCTTTATTTAATAAATCACTCGGGCGTTTTCCCAGAACAAAGACGAGGGTGTTCCATTCAATATAAATGTGTAAAATATTTGAAATTTCCTCTCCAATTCCTTCCCATAATGTTTTAATTTTTTGGACAGTCCCACAAGATGTGCGTGTGATCTCCAACTAGTTCACATTGTCTCCAGCACAATTTTTTTTAGTCTTATCAAATTTCAAAATAATACATGGTGTTCTGCAATATCTAACAATTACTTTCCAATAGGGCTATTGTAAACGATTATTTTAGTAATCGAGTAATCTATAGATTTTTCTTACGATTAATCGAGTAATCGGATAAAAACAGTTATGAAATAAATATTGGTAAATCTTCCATAACACCAGTGTTACTATCGGATATCAACATCAGTCTACTTTTTCCACCTTTGAGCTTCCCTACCAGTTACTTTTTGTAGACCGGGGGAGCAATACGGGATATTTACGGCTCCTCCGTTCAGAAACTCATCTACCAGCCATGTTCCGCCTCCCGTTTGTTCAGACCGGGATGATACAAGTTTATTGTGCGGTTCGTCCGTAAAGCTGCTCTTACCCTGTAAGCATCAACCCTCAGCCGCCCGCCGTGTTCAGTCTCTCCGCTCACCTGTATAAATCCTCCTCAGCTTCTTCCCGCCGTTCAACCAGCAGCTCTGGAGCAGAAAGGCTGCCGAACTCCCGGCATCGCGCCGGTCATTTTAAGGATGTTTATTGGTCCCACAAAAACGATGAAAACCCGGAATTATCACCAATCAGTAAAATCCCCGCGGGCCGAACTTGAAGATTGGACGTTATGCCGCCAACACGTAGCTTCCGTCAACAACTCAGAGGCGGAAGTCAGAGCTCCGCTCAATGCAAATAATGTTCCGGCTGAAACACGGTGCACTAAATGATAAAACATAAATTAACGAAGCTTCGAGGCCGGTCAATTTTCCTCGAGGAATTTTAATAATCGAGGTACTCGAATCACTCGAGGAATCGTTTCAGCCCTACTTTCCAATAATTTTTTTTCCAAGTTGGACTTTTAGTCAGTTTATGTCCATTTTCACACACTTCCACTCTTGATCATTAGTTCATTTTTAGTCCTCACTTCTGCTTTATCCAGGAGCCCCCTGACATACATGACTGTAAACATTTATATCGATTTGACACTATTTTATCAGATTTTTTTCTTTAGTGACCTTAATGAAGACCATTCAATATGGGACATCAGGTAACTTCTCAACTGCAAATATGTACAAGTCATAAAAAGTCAACCCATACTTTTCTTGAATCTGAACAAATGTTTCAGAATCTCATCTTCAAACAAGTCATCAATAAAAATTTTATTCTTATTTTTCCAGATTCAAAATACTGAATCCTGTTCCCCTGGTAAAAAAAATCCATTATATCCAAAATTGTCAAGGCGATGGATATAGATCTGTCTATATCCAAAAGAGCTTTGGTACTTTTTCTAATCGTGCCTAGTCTTTTCTGTAATTTTCATCCATGTATTTGTAATCTTGTACGTTTTCCAGATTTCAGTTGAACAAAATGCAAGGGCCTGCAATGAAGATTTAGGGCATGAGCTTTGTTCCAGTGTCAACCATGCTGTTTCTTTATTCTGTATTGGCTAATCCACAGTTGCACACAATTGTGCTGCTCAAAAATATATTTTTAAATTTGATTTCTGTAAGGCTTTCCGCTGGCCAGTTGTGTACATTTTATTCTGGCCTTTCTTTTCTGCCAAATAAAAGTAGAAATCAATTTTTGCATTGTTTTTAAAACTTGTTGGAATCCAAATAGGAAGGGACATAAACAAATACAGCAATCTGGGGAGAATATTCATTTTGACTGTTTCATCCTTCCTAAAATGACAGTGGTAAAATTTTCCATCTTTCTAAATCCTTTTGAATTTGATCCAATAGCTTCCCATAACTTGCTTTGTACAATTTGGAAAAATCCAAATTGTGAATAATCATTCATAGAAATGTTAATCCCAAGTATCAAAACCCATTAGATGGCCAGTTGAAATTAACTATTTTGGACAATTCTGAGGCCCAGGTCCCTCTTATCGTCATAGCTTCCAATTTTGATTTATTTACTTGGTATTGTGAGACTATACTGAAGTCCTTCAAGCATTTTAAAAAATTTGGTATTGAAATGATTGGGTCTCTAATATACAATATGACATCATCAGCATGCAGTGACAACTTGTGGCTTCCTAAGATTGATAATTCTGTCCTTATTAACTCCACTAAAGATTCTATACTGATAGAAAATAAGATTGGTGATAGGCAACACCCCCACCTTTGGGGGTGTTCCCCACTTTGATCTCTGGGCTTCCAGTCCATATTCTGCACAGATGTTCCTGTACATTATGCCCGCCATTTGGTTATGTTGTTCCATGTACACTTTCCCTGCCAGCATCTTGCACCCTGCTGTTATGTGCTGGACTGTCTCAAGGCCCTCCTTGCACAACCTACACCTTGGGTCTTGTCTGGTGTGGTAGATCTGAGCCTCTATTGCTCTGGTGTTTAGGGCCTGTTCCTGTGTAGTCAGGATGAGAGCCTTTGTGCTGTCCTTGAGTCCAGCTTTCTCCAGCCATTGGTAGGATTTCCTGATATCAGCCACTTCAGTGATTTGTCGGTGGTACGGTGGACTTGTCCTCTACATGGGATTGTAGCTTCCGAGTCTTAACATCTTTATCTCCTCCATTGGCCATCTAATTATTCCTGCAGGGTATCTAATTACTGGTAAGGCATAGCTGTTTACTGCATGGATCTTGTTCTTGCCATTGAGCTGGCTTCTCAGGACTTGCCTTATTCGTTGGAGGTATTTGGCTGTGGCTCCTTTCCTTGTGACCTCATCGAGGTTGCCATTTGCTTATGGTATTCCCAGGTACTTGTAGCTGTGCTCTATGTCTGCTATTGTTCCTTCTGGGAGTGAGACACCTTCTGTGTGGACAACCTTCCCTCTCTTTGTAACCATCCGAGCACACTTCTCCAGTCCGAATGACATCCCAATGTCAATGCTGTAGATCCTGGTGGTGTGGATCAGTGAGTCGATGTCTCGCTCGCTCTTTGCTTACAGCTTGATGTCATCCATGTAGAGGAGATGACTGATTGTGGCTCCATTCTCGAGTCAGTATCCATAACCAGTCTTGTTGATGAATTGGCTGAAGGGGTTTCAGGCATATGCAGAAAAGCAGTGGGGACAGAGCATCTCCTTGGTATATGCCACATAGGCCTGTCACAAAAACAAATTTTGCTGGATGATTGTCTTAAAATAATTGCGATAAACGATAATATTGTTTCAAGACATTTTGACACTGATTTAATGGAAATGACCAATATGCATCGAATTCCTGGTAGATATACCTTATTTTCAAAAGAACACATAACACTAGAACTGATAAACTAAATAAACAAAACAGCCAAAACAAAAATAAAATGGATTCTCAGTCTCCATTAATAAAAACGTACTTGAATAAAAACTAAACAACATAAAGCCAAAGTGGAAATAAATACTGCATTCAACCAAGAGTGCAGATTATGAAGTCTGTATACTATACTGCCCTTCAGTAATCACTAGATTTAAATAGAGAAAATGGGCACATCCGACTACTTAATGCAGTAGTTCATACTACTCCATTTTCTGCTCCTATTTTCCCCTTATGACAATCTTAGATCATTGGCTGATCTAACCGATCATCCTGCAGTGTGTGGTGGGTTACGGTAGATCGTCGTGGGCGCTCCGATCTAAATCAGGGGTTTTTCCCATCTGGGAGCTTAAGGCAGCCTGTTGAATGTGACAGGTAGCCAATCAGAAAACATGGATTCTCCTCCACGGAAATTACGGAGGGGAATCACAAACAGCTAACACGGCGCAACACGAAGTTCAGCGGACATTGTAGATGATATGTGGTATCATTAATGTTTATTCAACATTTCGTGCAAAGAATATAGAAATGACGAGGGGAGGAGTTGGAGCCAAATTGCTACCTCAGTTGATAAACCCGGCAAGTTTTCAGCTGTTCTTCGTTAACATGACATAAATAGGTTATAATGATTTTCATTCAGTCAGGGCTTTACGCCGACTCTGGCCACATGCATCACAGGTAGATTCTAGTAAAGCATTGATTAATGCCGAATTTTAAAATTTGTTGACTGGACTTTTAGCCATTATTTTGTGCCCATGTGGCTGGACACCACACGACACGACGAACCCGATCAAAACGTTATACCTAGTATTTCTGTCGGCTAAGGTCTGGTGTCAGGTTTTGAAAATGGGCCAACAACACAACGTGTAATGTGCGCTGGACATTAGACTACGGAAATAAGGAAGGAGGGTCAGTGGAGAGCACCGGAGCTGAGTCTTCTTTCATTTAGTGTCATCAACAGAAAGAAAAAGGCCGGAGGAGACGATAAGATAATTAAAATGAGGTTGATAGGTTTAATTTATTGTCCAATTAATTGATTTATTGTTTATCGCGACAGGCCTAATGCCACATTTGATGGACACTTGTGCAAGTGGTTTACAGTTGGCTTCAAGGGTGGTTTTCCACAGCCCCATCAAGTTTGCAACGAAGGCTCTTAGAGTCCTATTTATGTTGTACATCTCTAAGCATTCAATGATCCAAGTGTGTGGCATTGAGTCATAGGCTTTCTTGTAATCAATCCAAGCTGTGCACAGGTTGGTGTGTCGGGTTTTGCAGTCTCGGACGACTGTGTGGTCTACAAGGACTTAGTGTTTGGCTCCTCTGCTATTTATGCCTATGCTCTTCTGTGCCTTGCTCATGTATTTATCCATGTGCCCGCTTATCTTAGCCGCTATGATGCCTGCATGAGCATGAGCTTCCATGTTGTAGAGAGACAGGTTATTGGCTGATAGTTGGATGGGACCGAACCCTTTGAGGGATCCTTCTGGATCAGGATTGTGCGCCCTTCGGTTAACCATTCACCTGGAAGGTGAAGACCACAGTGGTGCCTGTGGTCATCGGAGCCCTCGGGGCAGTCACCCCCAAACTGGAGCAGTGGCTAAAACAGATCCTAAGAACAACATCGGACATCTCAGTCCAGAAATGTGCAGTTCTTGGCACAGCCAAGATACTGTGTGGAACCCTGAAGCTCCCAGGCCTCTGGTAGAGGACCCGAGCTCAGAGGATGAAAGCGACCACCCACAGAGGGTGAGAAGGGATTTTTTGTTAAACTTCTTTGCTCGTTATTTTCCTCTATTTTCCCGATCTCTGAGTTTCGTAATGTACAGTGGAAAAACACGCAGATAACAACTAGTCACCATTCAACATCAGACATATTGAGAGTTTTATTCAGACAATTAGAAAAACGGATCAACATCACACCCAAACCCAGTGGCGCAACTACACATTATACAGGTGAATGCGAAAACGTAGATCGGTGCTCCTCCCACCACCCCCGAGGCGACGATACGTGTAAGGTAAAACTCGCTACATTTACCTCATTATGTGCGCGAGGTGAAGGAGCGTAAGGCGCGCTGAAGTGGCACCGCCCCCTCCAGACAGTGTTTTGGCGCCCCCTCTGGTGCTGCGCCCCTATGCGTTGCATACCCTGCATACCCACTTTTTGCACCACTGCCCAAACCATCAAGAAGCCCAAACCATAAAACGGACATTAATTACCTGAGAAAAGTAGAAAATGAACAAAATACAAAAAGCCCACAGGCACTGTGCGCCTGTGGGAACTGCCCGTGCAGCTGCAAACAAAGCAATTTGGCTTGCTGCTGCGAAGTGGAGACTTTTGTTAAGAGGTGTCGTCCTAACTTTAATATATGCACTGAAGATGTGTCTTCTCCTTCTAAACCTCTAATCAGTTTCAAATTACTTGGATAGGATGGGAGACCTATTCAAAAGCAAAGATAAATAGAAAGAGAGAGCAAAGGTCACTCAAGACAGGATGTTCTCATGCCAGTTACATCTGGAACCTCTCAGAGTTCCTCCCTTCCTAAACGTTTGCACAAAGACCCTAATTATCAGAAAGAGATTTATTTTTCACCTAAACCTTACTCATTTCCTGCCTGAGCAATTCCCAAATACCAGTTTTGTTTTCTCAAGATTTTAGTGTTCTACTGACCTCATAGGAAACACCAAAGAATTTGACCTAGTAGTAAACAGACATAAGTTATCTCTCCCATCTTGTTTTTCCCCATTACCTTTGATTTTGTGAACTGCCTAGCACAGCACATCTGGTTCATCTGTTAGGGGAAGACATTCTCTACTGAAGGCCCTTTTAAAAACCCTGTTAGTGATTTTATGTCAGTTAAGAAAATCAGTCGTTATTTTAAATTGAATCATTATCCAAATCGACCTAAATTAAAATCTACTCAAAATATTCATACTCTAATATTTCACATGCACCAATGTTAACTTTTGCTAAAACTAATATAATCAAACTTCTCCCCAACTACATATAGTTAAGTTCAAAAACTAACATTTAAATGTATTTTCCTTATATATTAGGAAAATCATAATTAGCTGATTTCCATGAAAATGTGTATGATTGGTGATCGCCGATCACGTTCTCTTTTTGCCGATCATACAAATCAATTACCTGCTTCTCATTTCTCATCCTGCCTGTGCAGCTGGTCTCCTCTTTCCTTCACACTGCGCAAATGCGCAGCAACAAATCCTAAGCGATGTGCAAGTATAATGCACTGAGTGAATGGGGAAGTTTGCGTGTAATTGAAGCACGTGGGGTGAAGCACGTCAAAATGCATTAACACGACAAATCTAATATGGCATAAAACAATGGCATACTTGATGGAGTTTGGCTACATCGAGACTCACTGCAGTAAAAAGACATATGGAGGATCAGATAGCAGGTAAAGCAGCGCACAGCTACACACACTCACCCGGATTAGCATGAGGGTCAGAAAGCTCAACAAATAACCCGCAAATTATTTAAGTCTTCGAGCTGCGATGTGGTTCTGTTTTCGCTGTTGAACCGCTGCTACGAGCTACAGCTAATAATAATATTTCAAACAAGTTTCTGTCTAAATTAAGGTGAATTCATGGTTCTTTTTTCCACATAATGTAACCAGTAGTGCTTTTGATCAAAAAATAATAATTATGTGATCGGTATTGGTGATCGGTATCGATGATTGGCCCTCATATATGTGTGTATGTATATATATATATATATGTACCATATTTTCCGCACTATAAGGCGCACCTTCAATGAATGGCCTATTTTAAAACTTTTTCATATATAAGGCGCACCACATTATAAGGAGTATAGAATAGATGCTACAGTAGAGGCTGGAGTTACATTATGCATCCACTAGATGGAGCTGCACTAAAGGATGAACGTCTAAAGCCACTTTGTTTACATAAAGAATGTCAACAAACAGTCCGACTCTGGTTGGCGAGGAGAGCCTTCCGACTGGGCCGGGATGTGGCCGGACGATGGTGACCCTTCTCCGTTTGCGCACAGCATGTTCGTGGAGAATGTGGTGCTAAATGACCTGCAGATGACCTGATTCTAGACGGTGGGTAGGTAGATACATAGACATCATATAAGTAGATGCCTCATGGAGCGCTGAGTCCTACGTAACAGCGTCTACCATCTTGTCTGTGCAGCAGGGCAATTGGAGCTCCTTCAGTTCTGTGCTGTGTGTTTCAACCGTTTTACGAAACAATCTGGATTCATTGGCATTACCTTTCACATGTAAGGATGAAAGATCAGAATTACTTGACTTTGCAGCCAGGAATTCACTTCTAAACAACCGAGAAATATTTCTTAAATTTGCTCGTAGTAACCACTGATTTAACTATCAGCTAACATTTTTGCACTGTTTTCTAATGAGAGAGAGGTGATGAGAAACCGCTGTTAGAGGAGAAGTTCATTAAAACCAGAGGATTTAGTGAGGAAAGATCAGTCAGGATCAGAGCTGGAGCTGCTGCTCTTCAGTCTCTGTTTCCTAGCTCAGCTTCACCATGTCGGTATTTAGCTATAAAGATGCTACGAGTCAGAGCCCAAAGTGCTGAAAATGTCTTTCTGAATGTGAAGGAAACAAATGTCTATTACACTTTTGGATAATTTCTCTTTAACCTTGGCTTTAGCCTGTGAACCAGGACATCTCAGAAGTCATTGGAGTTCTCCCAGTGTGACCAGCAGACTGAAGTCCTGCCTGTGGCCAGTGTTCCCAGTATAATAAATAAATTATTCTTTCACTTTTTGTGTATTTTTAAACATCTCAATCTGAAGTATTAGTGTATTAATGCGTCTTATGTAATGAAAAAATAATAATTTACTCTGTTAGAATTATTTTAACTCTTTGCTGTCAAAAGCAGAGTTCCATCCATTCATCCATTTTCTGCCGCTTATCCGGGTCGGGTCGCAGGGGCAGCAGCTTCAGTAGGGAGGCCCAGACTTCCCTCTCCCCAGCCACTTCTTCCAGGTCCTCTGGGGGAACCCCAAGGCGTTCCCAGGCCAGACGAGAGAGAGAGTCCCTCCAGCGTGTCCTGGGTCATCCCCGAGGCCTCCTTCCGGTGGGACGTACCCGGAACACCTCACCAGGGAGGTGCCCAGGACGCATCCTTACAAGATGCCCGAGCCTCAACTGGCTCCTCTCGACGTGGAGGAGCAGCGGCTCTACTCTGAGTCCTTCCCGGATGACCGAGCTTCTCACCCTAACTCTACGGGAGAGCCCAGCCACCCTGCGGAGGAAACCCATTTTGGTCGCTTGTATCCGTGATCCTGTTTTTTCGGTCATGACCCAAAGCTCCTGACCATAGATGAGGGTGGGAACGTAGATCGACCAGTAAATCGAGAGCTTCGCTTTTTGACTCAGCTCTCTCTTCACCATGATGGAACGGTACAGCGCCTGCTTCACGGCAGCCACTGCCCAATCCGCCTGTCGATCTACCGCTCCCTTCTTCCCTCATTTGTGAACAAGATCCCCAGATTCTTAAACTCATCCACTTGAGGCAGGACAACCCCCCAGACCTGGAGAAGGCACTCTAACCTTTTCCGGCTCAAGACCATGACCTCGGATTTGGAGGCACTGAGCCTCATCCCGGCCGCTTCACACTTGGCCGCAGACCGCTCCAGCGAGAGCTGCAGATCACAACCTGATGCAGCCAACAGGACCACACCATCCGCAAAAAGCAGAGATGCGATCCTAAGGTCATCAAAACGGATCCCCTAAACACCTCGGCTGCGCCTGGAAATTCTGTCCATAAAAGTAATGAACAGAATTGGTGACAAAGGGCAGCCTTGGCGGAGTCCAATTCTCACCAGAAACGAGCCCAACTTACTGCCGGCAATGCGGACCAGACTCTGACACCAGTCATACAGGTCCCTGACAGCCTGTTTCAAAGGCCCAGTACCCCATACTCCCGGAAAACCACCCACAAAGCGGGTGGGTGAGAACCACCCACCCGCGGTTCTCACCCACCCTAACGGGTGAGAACCGCGGTCGAACACCTTCTCCAAGTCCACAAAACACATGTAGACTGGCTGGGCAAACTCCCATGCACCCTCCAGGACCCTGCTGAGTGTGTAGAGCTGGTCCAGTGTTCCACGACCAGGATGGAAAACCACACTGCTCTTCCTGAATCCGAGGTTCGACTATCCGACGGACCCTCCTCTCCAGGACCCCTGAATAGACCTTACCAGGGAGGCTTAAGAGTGTGACCCCCCTGTAATTGGAGGACACCCTCCGGTCCCCCATTTTGAAGAGGGGGCCCACCACCCCAGTCTGCCAGTCCAGGGGAACTGCCCCAATGTCCACGCGATATTGCAGAGTCGCGTGAGCCAACACAACCCTACAACATCCAGAGCCTTAAGGAACTCCGGGCGGATCTCATCCACCCCCAGAGCCCTGCCACCGAGAAGCTTTTGATCACCTCAGTGACCTCATCCCAAAAGATTGGAGAGCCCAACCCAGAGTCCCCAGGCTCAGCTTCCTCAACAGAAGGCATGTTGGTGGGATGAGGAGGTCTTCGAAGTATTCCGCCCACCGGCCCACAACGTCCCGAGTTGAGGTCAGCAGCGCACCATCCCCACTATAAACAGTGTTGGTGCTGCACTGCTTCCCCCTCCTGAGACACCGGAAGGTGGATCAGAATCGCCTCGAAGCCGTACGGAAGTCTGTCTCCATGGCCTCTCCAAACTCCTCCCACACCCGAGTTCTTGCCTCAGCGACCACCCAGGCCACTTGCCCCTTCACCCGCTGGTACCCATCCAGCGGGACCAGCTCAGGAGTCCCACAGGCCAAAAAGGCCCGATAGGACTCCTTCTTCAGCTTGACAGCATCCCTCATCAAAGGTGTCCACCAATGGTTCGAGGGTTGCCGCCGCGACAGGCACCAACAACCTTGCGGCCGCAACTCTGATAAGCCACCTCGGCAATGGAGGTAAGGAACATGGTCCACTCAGACTTAATGTCCCCACCTACCCCGAAACGTGTCGAAGTTCTGCAGGAGATGGGAGTTAAAGATCCGTCTCACAGGGGACTCCACCAGACGTTCCCAGCAGACCCTCACTACACGTTTGGGCCTGCCAGGTCTGACCGGCTTCCTCCACCGCCACCGGAGCCAACTCACCACCAGGTAGTGGTCAGTGGACAGCTCCACACCTCTCTTCACCCAAGTGTCCAAGACATACGTCCGCAGATCTGATGAAACGATGACAAAATCAATCATCGAACTGCGGCCTAGGGTGTCCTGGTGCCAAGTGCACATATGGACGCCCTTATGCCTGAACATGGTGTTCGTGATGGACAGAAGTCCAACAACAGAACACCACTTGAGTTCAGATCGGGGGGGGCGTTCCTCCCAACCACGCCCCTCCAGGTCTCACTGTCATTGCCCACGTGAGCATTGAAGTCCCCCAGTAGAACAAGGGAGTCCCCAGGAGGGGCACTCTCCAGTACCCCTCTAAGGAAGGAAGGGTGGTAATCTGAACTGCTGTTTGGCCCATAAGCACAGACAACAGTCAGAACCCGTCCCCCTACCTGTAGGCAGAGGGAGGCTACCTTCTCCTTCACCGGGGTAAAGCCCAACATACAGGTGCCAAGATGGGGGCAACAAGTATGCCCAGCGCCTCTCACCGTGGGCAACTCCAGAGTGGAAGTATGTCCAGCCCCTCTCAAGGAGACTGGTTCCAGAATAAGAGCCATGTGTCGAGGTGAGGCCGGCTATTTCAAGCCGGAACCTCTCAGCCTCGCACACTAGCTCCGGTTCCTTCCCCACAAGAGAGGCGACGTTCCACGTCCCAAGAGCCAGCTTCTGCAGCTGAGGATCAGACTGCCAGGGTCCTCTCCCTCGGCTGCCGCCCGTAACACAATGCACCCGACCCCTTTGGCCCATCCAACAGGTGGTGAGCCCATTGGAAGGGGACCCATGTCTCTTCGGGCTGAGCCCGGCCGGGCTCCATGAGTAAAAGCCCGCCAACCAGGCGCTCGCCATTGTGCCCCACCTCCAGGCCTGGCTCCAGAGTGGGGCCCCGGTGACCCGTGTCCAGGCGGGGGAAAACCAAGTCTAAAGTTCGTCTCCATCATAAGGGTATTTGGGCTGTGCTTTGTCTGGTTCCTCACCTAGGACCTGTCACCCAAGACAGGGTCACTTGTCTTGGGTGACCCTACCAGGTCATAAAGCCCCAGGCAGCATAGCTCCTAGGATCATTGGGACACTCAAACCCCTCCACCACGATAAGGTGGCAGCCCAAGGAGTAGAATAGCAGAGTTGACATACTGTAATAAATATTTTTCTCTGTAAAAAAGTAAGAACAATATGTAGTTTAATGTTTGACAATGACTGATTTATAAATCAAAAGTCATTTCTCATAATGTATAAAAATAAATAGAAGAAAATTATTTGTTTCTTGTCTTGAAAAGGTAAATGCACATTAAATTATGGAATTATGTAAATATGTTCTTTAAACGCTGTAAAGTGTCTATTCATCAATGTCAATATAAAAATGATCAGAATTATTTCTATCAAATAAAAACATTGTGCTCTTTATTCAGAAATGCCCCAAAACAATTAAATAATCACATCAAAAGTTAATGGCATGTATTAACTTAAAATACTTTGTAGAACGACACTTTCTGAAGTTCGGTCCATTCACTTGTATAAGCTTACTGGCACGTATTGCACATTCAATATGGCAGACGCTGTTACGTATCGCAGCAACGGGCCAACCCGCTCCATGAGGCGTCTACTGGCTACGTTTGTGCAGCAAAAATTTTCGTTTGCGCTGTTTGGCTTTGAAAATATTAATGAAAGTGTAAAGGTCAAAAGGTCAGCCAGCCCCCCTCTTTTACAAAATCAAACAAAATTGGTGTCAAATGTTTGTGCTGGTTTGTGCAGCAAAATTTTTTTGTTTGTGCCAGTATCAAACCAGCACAAATGTAGCTCAGTTGATTGACACCCATTTTGTCTGATTGAAGAAGGTGGGGGGCTGGTTGACCTTGGATGACCTCTTGAAACATTTCTTTATATCTTTAAAATTATAGCAGTACAAAGAAATGTTTTGCTGCACAAACGTATCACAAATGTTTGACACCAATTTGTTTGATTTGAACAGGGCTTAAAGTTAAAAAAATCCTGATCCTGAAACTTATAGTTATGATAGAAATGTACTATAGTGTTGCTAGAGTTTAATAAAAAGTGTCTTTAAATAGTGCAAACAATTGCACAATACAATTAAGAAACTAAACACTCAAACTTAAATAAGACTTCAGTACATTTCAACTCAAAACAAAATGTAAAATGTCTGTGCCCTAAAAGTTTGCCTTACAGGCAAAAATCCCTCAATAAAATAGAGTCTTTTCAGTCAATGTTTTAGCAAGTAATTTAGAACATGCAACATTACCATCTAACTGAGTGTTTCTCCACCTTTTTGGGCCTGCACCCCTCCAGCCTTCATCCAGGTCCCTCACCGCCCCCCACCAAAGAATTTGTAGGCTACTTTGCACTGACTATTATTTATTATTAATATTACTATCACTATTGTAGATGTTTTGATTGTTATTCTTGTTTCTGTATTATCATCAAAATAAATTCCCAGAGAACAAAAAAGCCATGGAATATAAATTATTTTCACAGACATCTACAAAAAATGCAATGAACATTCAAGTTAAAATTGGTAGGCCTAACAGCAGCCAATCAGAGTGGAAACAATATTCTTATTCTTTGCCATTTTCAAGTTGTTAAATATTCCACAAAATGACCAGATAAAAGATGTTCAACATGCCAGTTTAAACTTTGAACTACTTGCAAAACGACTGAGCTCTGCAACATTAAAACATGGATAGAACTGTAACTACATTAATATAACTCTTCTTCTCTTCAGTGTTTGTCAGTTTCTGGTGGTGCAGCTCTGTGCTGCCTTCAGGAGAATGGACATCAGAGTATCATCCATAAACTTCACCCACATGGCATTTATTGTTCAAACCAGAGCTTTCAGTGGAAAACAAAAGTTCCAGGTCCTTTTAATGCCATACAAATATGAGACAGAAACATGGATATATCTTATATAGACCTGTCTATTGATTTATAGATTAATAGTTTTACTGGACAGAAATTACAAAGAACAAATCTGGTTCTTAATCAAGTCCTAATGAGTCAAATTCAAAGTGTCATGGAGTCATCAGCCTCATGACATTAACACTAACATGAAAAATAATATGAAGAAATAAATATATCAAATCTAATTAAAACATAAATAAGTGATAAGTTCTTTACTGTGATGGTCTGTGAGATATATTATTCTCAGTATTAGATGTGGTCTCAACAACCCATGGCACTTCAACAATATTATTTTGCCTTTTATCTGGAACTAGTGTCTATGTATCTTGCCATACAGTCCTCTGTATTAATTATTGCTTGAAAGGTCTTTTCTTTGTTTATTCTTGCATTTTGTTCTTCATCATTCCATTTAGTTCATTTATTAGTATTATCCTCTCTTGGTTATTGCCATGTCCACTTTAGTTCTTTCCTGTGCTAGATTATTTTATCGTTTATTGACGCTCAGTAATCTTCATTCATCACTCTGCAACGCCTAATCATCATATGTTTCACATCATGTGTTGATTTTTTTCACTGTTTCTGTTTTTATGCCATAATTCACATCTAGTTCATCGCTCCGTTTTATGTCCCGCTTCTCCTTTTCAGTTTTGTCAATTGCCGGTTTTTTTGGGTGTTTTTTACCCCCAAAGGTGCAGGGCGTATCAATGGGGAAAAGGCAGACTGACATAACCTTTTAAAACAACGGAAACAATTCTGTATTTTGATATTGAAATTTAAAAGTGCTGTTTGTTCCATCACCCCCGTTTCATACCGGACCACTTACAGCACCGTGTCAACGCTATAAATGAATGCTCTCTATCGTGTACCCATGGAGGGATTCTTTATTTAAATGGGTTAATTTTCAGAGGATACAAAGTGAGGTATCGTGATTTTAGCAATTACATGTATAAAG
>NC_088841.1:25457439-25571485 GCF_904066995.2 Poecilia reticulata
AAAAAGTAGAAAAAAAGAATAAAACGGCACAAACATGTCAGAATTCCTCCACACCACTAGGGGGAGTTTGATACCAGGTGATATCAGCCAAATGCTGCAGAAGAGGAGAGAAGCTAATTTACTCCAAAACGTTCCTACAAACTCACAAATGTTGAGATGAATCTCAGAGTTTTATCGGAAAAACAACCGGAAATTTCTGAGTTTGACATTTTTTTTTACATTTGCCAGAAAAAATACATAAAAATGTTGAGATGAATCTCAGGAATTTTCCCCAAAAATAAATTTGCTAGGAAATGTTTCAAGTTTTGAGATTAATTTCGGTCCATATAGGGGAAAATATAGAATATTTAGAGTTTCAAAAGTTACAAATTTGCTACCAAAATTTTCAGACTAATCTCAGAATTTTTCTAGACAAACTTGGAAATTTCTGAGTTTGAAAAGTTTAAAAAATTGTTAGAAAAAAACCTGAAATGTTGAGAAGAAAAATGTTCAGTTCATTCAAACAGTTTTCAGCTCCTGATGATTCCTGATGGATGATCCGGAATGTTGGGAGAGAATCTGAGACATTATTGGGAAAAATTCACCCAGACGGCATTTAGGATCTGACTTTGACTAGACCATCAAACCTTCACCAGAGACAGGATATAATAACTACTCCATCCCTCCATCCTCTCCTCCTCCTCTCACGTCTCGCCTTCCAGCTCTAATAGACCTGAGGATCTGTGGTGTCATCATGTGACCTGCAGCCGCTTCGCTCTTTGTTTGTTTGTTTGTTTGTTTGTTTGTCCTGAGCTGAAATTACAGACGTGGAGGAATCAGAGAATCAGAGAATCAACATTTGGCTTCAGGGGAAGATGAACATCAGCTGCGCTGCAGGCGCGCCGGAATAAAGGTGTATAAATTATTACGTTTCTGTGTTAAACAGCTGTTTGTTTGTAAATATGTAAAAGACGTGATTCATAACAGAATTATGCTTAAAATGTGAAATTTAGGTTATTTAGTCAATCTTAAAAGAAAAAACATGGCTGTTCATTTTGTAGTCATGTTTTCATCATTTCATTCATTGGTTTATAAATAAAAACTAAACTAAAAATTTAGTTTGCAACCTAAATATTCACTAAACTGAATTTTTATTTAGGTTTTCCTGGATATCAACAAGTGAATTTGAATATTAGCAAAATGTCTGAGCTAAATATTTAGCTTACAGACTAAACGTTACTTAGGCTAAACTACATAGCTTAAATTCAAATATTTAGCTTGCTAGCTCCATGTTTACTTTGCTAGCTAAATATTTAGCTTGCTAACTACATGCTTACTTTGCTAGCTAAATATTTAGCTTCCCAACTCCATATTTACTTTGCTAGCTAAATATTTAGCTTCCCAACTCCATATTTACTTTGCTAGCTAAATATTTAGCTTGCTAGCTCCATGTTTACTTTGCTAGCTAAATATTTAGCTTCCCAACTCCATATTTACTTTGCTAGCTAAATATTTAGCTTGCTAACTCCATGCTTACTTTGCTAGCTAAATATTTAGCTTCCCAACTCCATATTTACTTTGCTAGCTAAATATTTAGCTTGCTAGCTCCATGTTTACTTTGCTAGCTAAATATTTAGCTTGCTAACTCCATGTTTACTTTGCTAGCTAAATATTTAGCTTCCCAACTCCATATTTACTTTGCTAGCTAAATATTTAGCTTGCTAACTCCATGTTTACTTTGCTAGCTAAATATTTAGCTTCCCAACTCCATATTTACTTTGCTAGCTAAATATTTAGCTTGCTAACTCCATGCTTACTTTGCTAGCTAAATATTTAGCTTCCCAACTCCATATTTATTTTGCTAGCTAAATATTTAGCTTTCTAGGTAAATGTAGCCAGAAGCTAAATGTTTAGTGTGTCTGAAGCTGTTGGATGATTCCTCAGGTCGGTTTTCCGCCTCTCTGCTGCAGACGGGCAGCTGTCAATCATCTGACGTGTGATTATGACCCTCAGCTCTGACACGCTGAGCGGATGCTGCGCCGCAAAACCAATTCATGTCTCATCAGCAGCTCATAAACAGTCCATCGATATCCGGCTGATCACAACAAGCCGGCGCTGTGAGGGAGCCGCGGCTCGAATCAAATATTTATTATCAAGGAGCTTTTAGTTTGGGAACAAGATCCATCGGTAAAACCTCTGGAGCAGAAATCAGAATCAGAGGCTGAGAGACATAAAACATGAGGAGGAGAGACTTCACCTGCAAACTGAGAGAAAAGAAAAAAATTAAACTACAACAGATAGAAAACGGATGGATGATGGATGGATGGATGGATGGATGATGGATGGATGGATGGATGGATGATGGATGGATGGATGATGGATGGATGAATGATGGATGGATGATGGACGGATGGATGGATGATGGATGGATGATGGATGGATGGATGGATGGATGATGGATGGATGGATGGATGGATGATGGATGGATGGATGGATGGATGATGGATGGATGGATGATGGATGGATGAATGATGGATGGATGATGGACGGATGGATGGATGATGGATGGATGATGGATGGATGAATGATGGATGGATGATGGACGGATGGATGGATGATGGATGGATGATGGATGGATGGATGGATGGATGATGGATGGATGGATGGATGGATGATGGATGGATGGATGGATGGATGATGGATGGATGGATGATGGATGGATGAATGATGGATGGATGATGGACGGATGGATGGATGATGGATGGATGATGGATGGATGGATGGATGGATGATGGATGGATGGATGGATGGATGATGGATGGATGGATGATGGATGGATGAATGATGGATGGATGATGGACGGATGGATGGATGATGGATGGATGATGGATGGATGAATGATGGATGGATGATGGACGGATGGATGGATGGATGATGGATGGATGGATGATGGATGGATGATGGATGGATGATGGATGGATGGATGGATGGATGATGGATGGATGGATGGATGGATGATGGATGGATGGATGATGGATGGATGATGGATGGATGATGGATGGATGAATGATGGATGGATGATGGACGGATGGATGGATGATGGACGGATGGATGGATGGATGGATGGATGGATGGATGATGGATGGATGGATGGATGATGGATGGATGAATGATGGATGGATGATGGACGGATGGATGGATGATGGATGGATGATGGATGGATGAATGATGGATGGATGATGGACGGATGGATGGATGATGGACGGATGGATGGATGGATGATGGATGGATGATGGACGGATGGATGGATGATGGATGGATGGATGATGGATGGATGGATGGATGATGGATGGATGGATGATGGACGGATGGATGGATGATGGATGGATGATGGACGGATGGATGGATGGATGGATGGATGGATGATGGATGGATGACGGATGGATGGATGGATGGATGATGGATGGATGGATGGATGGATGGATGGATGATGGATGGATGGATGGATGATGGACGGATGGATGGATGATGGATGGATGATGGACGGATGGATGGATGGATGATGGATGGATGGATGGATGGATGATGGATGGATGACGGATGGATGGATGGATGGATGGATGGATGGATGGATGGATGGATGGATGATGGATGGATGATGGATGGATGGATGGATGGATGATGGATGGATGATGGACGGATGGATGGATGGATGATGGATGGATGGATGATGGATGGATGGATGGATCAATGGATGATGGATGGATGATGAATGGATGGATGATGGATGGATCAATGGATGATGGATGGATGGATGGATGGATGGATGGATGATGGATGGTGGATCAATGGATGATGGATGGATGATGAATGGATGGATGGATGGATGATGGATGGATGGATGGATGGATGATGGATGGATGGATGGATGGATGATGGATGGATGGATGATGGATGGATGAATGATGGATGGATGATGGACGGATGGATGGATGATGGATGGATGATGGATGGATGAATGATGGATGGATGATGGACGGATGGATGGATGGATGATGGATGGATGGATGATGGATGGATGATGGATGGATGATGGATGGATGGATGGATGGATGATGGATGGATGATGGATGGATGATGGATGGATGGATGATGGATGGATGATGGATGGATGGATGGATGATGGACGGATGGATGGATGGATGGATGGATGGATGGATGATGGATGGATGGATGGATGATGGATGGATGATGATGGATGGATGATGGATGGATGGATGGATGATGGATGGATGGATGGATGGATGATGGATGGATGGATGATGGATGGATGATGGATGGATGATGGATGGATGAATGATGGATGGATGATGGACGGATGGATGGATGATGGACGGATGGATGGATGGATGGATGGATGGATGGATGATGGATGGATGGATGGATGATGGATGGATGAATGATGGATGGATGATGGACGGATGGATGGATGATGGATGGATGATGGATGGATGAATGATGGATGGATGATGGACGGATGGATGGATGATGGACGGATGGATGGATGGATGATGGATGGATGATGGACGGATGGATGGATGATGGATGGATGGATGATGGATGGATGGATGGATGGATGGATGATGGATGGATGGATGGATGATGGATGGATGGATGATGGACGGATGGATGGATGATGGATGGATGATGGACGGATGGATGGATGGATGATGGATGGATGGATGGATGGATGATGGATGGATGACGGATGGATGGATGGATGGATGATGGATGGATGGATGGATGGATGGATGGATGATGGATGGATGGATGGATGATGGACGGATGGATGGATGATGGATGGATGATGGACGGATGGATGGATGGATGATGGATGGATGGATGGATGGATGATGGATGGATGATGGATGGATGATGGACGGATGGATGGATGGATGATGGATGGATGGATGATGGATGGATGGATGGATCAATGGATGATGGATGGATGATGGATGGATGGATGGATGGATGGATGATGGATGGATGATGGATGGATGGATGATGGATGGATGGATGGATGATGGATGGATGGATGGATGGATGGATGGATGATGGATGGTGGATCAATGGATGATGGATGGATGATGAATGGATGGATGATGGATGGATCAATGGATGATGGATGGATGGATGGATGGATGGATGGATGATGGATGGTGGATCAATGGATGATGGATGGATGATGAATGGATGGATGGATGGATGGATGATGAATGGATGGATGATGAATGGATGGATGGATGGATGATGAATGGATGGATGGATGGATGGATGATGAATGGATGGATGATGAATGGATGGATGGATGGATGGATGGATGGATGATGGATGGATGATGAATGGATGGATGATGGATGGATCAATGGATGATGGATGGATGGATGGATGGATGGATGATGGATGGATGATGAATGGATGGATGATGGATGGATCAATGGATGATGGATGGATGATGAATGGATGGATGATGGATGGATCAATGGATGATGGATGGATGGATGGATGGATGGATGATGGATGGATGGATGGATGGATGGATGATGGATGGATGATGAATGGATGGATGATGAATGGATGGATGGATGGATGGATGGATGGATGGATGATGGATGGATGATGAATGGATGGATGATGGATGGATCAATGGATGATGGATGGATGATGAATGGATGGATGATGGATGGATCAATGGATGATGGATGGATGGATGGATGATGGATGGTGGATCAATGGATGATGGATGGATGATGAATGGATGGATGATGGATGGATGATGGATGGATGGATGATGAATGGATGGATGATGAATGGATGGATGATGGATGGATCAATGGATGATGGATGGATGGATGGATGGATGGATGGATGATGGATGGATGATGAATGGATGGATGATGGATGGATCAATGGATGAATGGATGGATGGATGGATGATGGATGGATGATGAATGGATGGATGATGGATGGATCAATGGATGATGGATGGATGGATGGATGGATGGATGGATGGATGATGGATGGTGGATCAATGGATGATGGATGGATGATGAATGGATGGATGATGGATGGATCAATGGATGATGGATGGATGATGAATGGATGGATGATGGATGGATCAATGGATGATGGATGGATGATGAATGGATGGATGATGGATGGATGGATGGATGATGAATGGATGGATGATGGATGGATCAATGGATGATGGATGGATGATGAATGGATGGATGATGGATGGATCAATGGATGATGGATGGATGATGAATGGATGGATGATGGATGGATCAATGGATGATGGATGGATGATGAATGGATGGATGATGGATGGATCAATGGATGATGGATGGATGATGAATGGATGGATGGATGATGGATGGTGGATCAATGGATGATGGATGGATGATGAATGGATGGATGATGGATGGATCAATGGATGATGGATGGATGGATGATGGATGGATGGATGGATGATGGATGGTGGATGAATGGATGGATGATGGATGGATCAATGGATGATGGATGGATCAATGGATGATGGATGGATGATGAATGGATGGATGATGGATGGATCAATGGATGATGGATGGATGATGAATGGATGGATGATGGATGGTGGATCAATGGATGATGGATGGATGATGAATGGATGGATGATGGATGGATCAATGGATGATGGATGGATGATGAATGGATGGATGATGGATGGATCAATGGATGATGGATGGATGGATGATGGATGGATGGATGGATGATGGATGGATGATGAATGGATGGATGATGGATGGATCAATGGATGATGGATGGATGATGAATGGATGGATGATGGATGGATCAATGGATGATGGATGGATGGATGGATGGATGGATGGATGGATGGATGGATGATGGATGGATGATGAATGGATGGATGATGAATGGATGGATGGATGGATGGATGGATGGATGGATGGATGGATGGATGGATGGATGATGGATGGATGATGAATGGATGGATGATGGATGGATGGATGATGGATGGATCAATGGATGATGGATGGATGGATGGATGATGGATGGTGGATCAATGGATGATGGATGGATGATGAATGGATGGATGATGGATGGATGATGGATGGATGGATGATGAATGGATGGATGATGAATGGATGGATGATGGATGGATCAATGGATGATGGATGGATGGATGGATGGATGGATGGATGGATGGATGATGGATGGATGATGAATGGATGGATGATGGATGGATCAATGGATGAATGGATGGATGGATGGATGATGGATGGATGATGAATGGATGGATGATGGATGGATCAATGGATGATGGATGGATGGATGGATGGATGGATGGATGATGGATGGTGGATCAATGGATGATGGATGGATGATGAATGGATGGATGATGGATGGATGGATGGATGATGGATGGTGGATCAATGGATGATGGATGGATGATGGATGGATCAATGGATGATGGATGGATGATGAATGGATGGATGATGGATGGATCAATGGATGATGGATGGATGATGAATGGATGGATGATGGATGGATCAATGGATGATGGATGGATGATGAATGGATGGATGATGGATGGATCAATGGATGATGGATGGATGGATGGATGGATGGATGGATGGATGGATGGATGGATGGATGGATGGATGATGGATGGATGATGAATGGATGGATGATGAATGGATGGATGGATGATGGATGGATGATGAATGGATGGATGATGGATGGATCAATGGATGATGGATGGATGATGAATGGATGGATGATGGATGGATCAATGGATGATGGATGGATGATGAATGGATGGATGATGGATGGATCAATGGATGATGGATGGATGATGAATGGATGGATGGATGGATGGATGGATGGATGGATGGATGGATGATGGATGGATGATGAATGGATGGATGATGAATGGATGGATGGATGGATGGATGGATGGATGGATGGATGGATGATGGATGGATGATGAATGGATGGATGATGGATGGATGATGGATGGATGGATGATGGATGGATCAATGGATGATGGATGGATGGATGGATGATGGATGGTGGATCAATGGATGATGGATGGATGATGAATGGATGGATGATGGATGGATGATGGATGGATGGATGATGAATGGATGGATGATGAATGGATGGATGATGGATGGATCAATGGATGATGGATGGATGGATGGATGGATGGATGGATGGATGATGGATGGATGATGAATGGATGGATGATGGATGGATCAATGGATGAATGGATGGATGGATGGATGATGGATGGATGATGAATGGATGGATGATGGATGGATCAATGGATGATGGATGGATGGATGGATGGATGGATGGATGATGGATGGTGGATCAATGGATGATGGATGGATGATGAATGGATGGATGATGGATGGATGGATGGATGATGGATGGATGATGAATGGATGGATGATGGATGGATCAATGGATGATGGATGGATGATGAATGGATGGATGATGGATGGATCAATGGATGATGGATGGATGATGAATGGATGGATGATGGATGGATCAATGGATGATGGATGGATGGATGGATGGATGGATGGATGATGGATGGTGGATCAATGGATGATGGATGGATGATGAATGGATGGATGATGGATGGATCAATGGATGATGGATGGATGATGAATGGATGGATGATGGATGGATCAATGGATGATGGATGGATGGATGATGGATGGATGGATGGATGATGGATGGTGGATGAATGGATGGATGATGGATGGATCAATGGATGATGGATGGATCAATGGATGATGGATGGATGATGAATGGATGGATGATGGATGGATCAATGGATGATGGATGGATGATGAATGGATGGATGATGGATGGTGGATCAATGGATGATGGATGGATGATGAATGGATGGATGATGGATGGATCAATGGATGATGGATGGATGATGAATGGATGGATGATGGATGGATCAATGGATGATGGATGGATGGATGATGGATGGATGGATGGATGATGGATGGTGGATGAATGGATGGATGATGGATGGATCAATGGATGATGGATGGATGATGAATGGATGGATGATGGATGGATCAATGGATGATGGATGGATGGATGGATGATGGATGATGGATGGATCAATGGATGATGGATGGATGGATGATGGATGGATCAATGGATGATGGATGGATGGATGATGGATGGATGGATGGATGATGGATGGTGGATGAATGGATGGATGATGGATGGATCAATGGATGATGGATGGATGGATGGATGGATGGATGGATGGATGGATGGATGATGGATGGATGATGAATGGATGGATGATGGATGGATCAATGGATGATGGATGGATGGATGGATGGATGATGGATGGATCAATGGATGATGGATGATGAATGGATGGATGATGGATGGATCAATGGATGATGGATGGATGGATGATGGATGGATGGATGGATGATGGATGGTGGATGAATGGATGGATGGATGATGGATGGATCAATGGATGATGGATGGATGGATGGATGGATGGATGGATGGATGGATGATGGATGGATGATGAATGGATGGATGATGGATGGATCAATGGATGATGGATGGATGGATGGATGGATGGATGGATGATGGATGGATCAATGGATGATGGATGGATGGATGGATGGATGATGGATGGATGGATGGATGATGGATGGATGATGAATGGATGGATGATGGATGGATGATGAATGGATGGATGGATGATGGATGGTGGATGGATGATGGATGATGGATGGATCAATGGATGATGAATGGATGGATGGATGATGGATGGTGGATGGATGATGGATGATGGATGATGGATGGATGATGAATGGATGGATGGATGATGGATGGTGGATGGATGATGGATGATGGATGGATGATGAATGGATGGATGGATGATGGATGGTGGATGGATGATGGATGATGGATGGATGATGAATGGATGGATGGATGATGGATGGATGATGGTTTAATGTTTAATCAGTAAATAACTTCACAGCTGCAGTTCCCCTGCTGGCCTGCGGTGTCGCTGTTTCCCATCATTCTGGTTTTTCTCTCCTCATTCATTTCGTGTTAAACTTTAACTCTTTGTGATCTGAGCAGATAAATCTCCTGTTTCTTGATCTCCTCTTCGCTCTTTGTGCCTCATTTATGTTTCCTTCGATTCTTCCTGAGGATTAAGGAGAATCTGGAGGCTCCGATGCTGACAGGCCGCTCCGGGAGAAACAGCAGAAGAAGAAGAGACAACGACTTTAAACCGTTAGCGCGAATAAAGACCTCAGGACGGAAAACACACATTTAAAACACTATTTAACTGGTTTTATCCTAGGAGCCATTTTGACTTCAGTTGTGCTATTTTATTTTTTATTTGATTTGATTTTAAAATAAAATAATTTCCAACTTAATAAAAAGAAAATCAGCTTTCAGCAGCTATCGTAGCTTTAGCTGCTCAGAGCTAAAACAACATGAAAACCTGCTGGCTCCTGTAAACCAGGACTGAAAACATAAAGGTCAAAGTTCAGCCCGAACATTTTAAATGTGCAGCTTCATGTTGCTTCACACATAAACGATCAGATTTAATTCCTGTTCATTTCGTTTAAACCTGTAATATTTTGTTGGGATGAGGAGATGAAATCCGTGAGCAGCTGCTCCACTTCCCAGAATTCCTGACTGAGGGGAAAATTCCTTCCTGGATAAAAAGCCTCCCGTCGCATCAACTGATGAAAGGAATCAAAGGGAAGCAGATGAGAAGAAACGGCTCCAGATTTGCTGCATAAGTCATTTTTGATCAATATGTTAATAAAGTTTCTGTGAGGCCTGAAACAGACGAGGCCTCGTCTGACCGCGCAGGAACCGGCTGGGGTCAGCAGGTTCACAGCCAAAATGTTCTGGTTCATATGGAGACAAACCAGAGACGCTGCAGCTTCTGGACATTTGTCCTTCACAGCTTTACGTACGTGTCCGTCTTAGCTAGCAGCTACATTAGCTGAGCTAATTTAGCTCGTTCAGCAGTAAATATGTCTGATATTTGTCTTAGTATTTCACAGAGGTGCGTAGAAAAGTCGAAACCTGTAACTGAGTAACAGTTATAACGTGTTTATAACGTTTATAAAGTTTATAATGTTCAGGTCAGAGGTGACAGCTAGCTGTAGGCTTGTGGCTTGGTTTGTTTGTTGTTGTTGTCATAGCAACTCCATAGCAACTGCCTACCGGTTATAAAGTGACGTCACGTGAGAACTTTGTCAGCTGGACTTTTCTTCTTTAACTCGTCACCTTTGACCTTTGCCTGGACGAACCGGGTAACTTCTCTGCTCTCAGCTCCATCCGAACACACGATCCCAGAAATCCCAGAAATCCCAGAAATCCCGGCGTCTCAGCCGCCGCTGGTCGTCCTGATCCCGCTCTGAGCCGCAGCGCCGCTTGATAATTGAACAGTAAAGCAGGAGCGTTTGACGTTCTGACAGCGCTGCGGTTCTAAAGTCGGGGGTCGGGGCCCCGGTGCGGCGCGGCCCTGCTGAATCAAAGCCCGTCTGGGGGATTTGGCCCCGGCCGGTTTCAATTCCCACCTGAGGGACTGACGGCTTCTGACACCATGTCGATACTTTCTCTCTCCAGCTGCGCTGAATCCCAGCAGCGCTGCTCTTAACTACCCCTCCAACTCTTCCTCCTCCTCTTCCTCCTCAACTTTAAAAACAAACTCCAGCTTGTCGGCGCTAAGCTCACACGTTGTCCCGGTTTTGATCTCCATTCGCTCTGCGCTTAACATCGACTTTCCTTCTTATTTTAGTTTAAATGCTGAAGCCGGAGGACTTTTTGTCCCGTGTTCAATAAGCGCCGCACTTTCCCAGGATTACAGGGAACTTAGAGGAACTTAGCAGGTCGGAGGCTTTGAAGCTGCTGCTGCTGCTGCAGGAGGAGATGAAGGAATGAACTTCTCTCAACTGCAGGGATGAAGGAGGCCAGTGGGAAACGCTCAGTTTAAATATGAAACATTAAAAACATGAAAGTTTAACATCTCTGCTTTCTGTTCAACTGCCTTCAGGGCCTTTTTTTCCAGCTGGAAATAAAAATACTTTCAGGTTACTACACTGCTTAGTTAGCTAGATAGCTAGCTTTTTTTCCAAATTATCCGTTTTAAATTAAATTTTAAATGATCAGATTGTCAGCATTATGAATCCTTAATGAGTGCATGGCAGCTAGCAAGCTAAACGGCTTTATGCCAAACTAGCTAGATTGATGAACTAGTTATTTCATTAGCTAAACACATTTAAATATGATAAATTTGCCATTAATGGAGTCTAGTTAGCATGCTAACTTTATGGCTTAGCAGTCTAGGTGGCTATCAAGCTAAATTAACTTTTTGGCAAAGTAGCTAACTAGTTAATTTGCTGAGCTAGCCATTTATCTAGCTACACATATTTCACCATGATAAATTTGCTATTATTGGAGATTAGTTAGCATGCTAAATTTATATAGCTCAGCAATCTGGCTAGGTGGCAAGCTAAATTAACTTTTTGGCACATTGATTAACTAGCTAGATTGCTAAGTATTTAACCAGCTAAGTAAGTTACACCATGACAAATTCAACATTACCAGAGTCTAGTTAGCATGCTACAGTTAGCTAAATAGCTTTAGCAAACTGGCTACCTAGCTATTTAACTAGCTAAACACATCAAGATAGGGAGCTAACTAATGCTAGCTTTCAGGTGAAATTCAACAGAAAAGTTTAAACATCTGAACCGACGATCCTAAATCAGAGTAAAAACATAGAAAACCGAACATAGACCCATTTAAACAAAACTTTAAAGCTGCTGTTCAGTAACTGGGTCGTGTCAATCAGAACAGAACTAAACTCTGCAGTTTTTCTCACATCCAGCTGTGAGATCGTATTGATCTGAAGCCTCTGTGGTTAATCTGTTTGTATCTGAGGGGGAAAAGCTACTTTTTGGGAAACTCAATAATGGAGAAATACAGAAAATAAACAAGTCAAACCTGAAACCAGAGGAAAACGAGACGCTGAAGCAAAAAGTTTGAGATTATAGTTGAATACAAAGCGGTGAGAAAGTATTTACACCCTCAGGTTCCTTTAATAATCATCCCTCCGTCACGATGACAAACTTCAGCTGCGTTTTCCCCTCAGACCAATCAGAAGACCCCACTAATTGCTCCGACCTTTGACCTCCTGCTTCGTTTATCTCGCCTGCTCAGTATTTCAGTCTTTCATTTGTCGGTTTTCCTGCAGGATCTCCTCCGTCTCCAGCCTTCAGTCAGTTTCCAGTCAGGCTATCGATCGTATTGATCAGCTTCACCTTTTTTCTCATCATTTCTTGTCTGACGGTTTTGAAACAACCTTTGAAAAGAGTTTTGATCTCTGGACAAGTTTCCAGCTGTTTGATTGTTTCCTGACAAAAAACCCCAAAACTTTTAACTGAGAAACCAAACAAGAAGCGGCTAAATGAACAGAACCTGGTAGAAAATGTTGGACAAACGTCTTAAAATGAAAGATTCATGAAAAGAGAGCAAAGCTCTGAGTTTTCTCATTAAAATGATCTGAATTATTCCTGAGCCGATCGGATCAATTCTCCGGTTCTGTCCAGGATTTAGACGGAGAAAACGTCAATAAAGTGTCGGGTATGTGAGCAAATGAACCGTTATTCAGGGATTCCGTTTCAACTTCAATATGGAATAATAAAGCTGGAAAAAATCAAACTACCTGAACTGATTCTTTTTATCCATAATCAGCTGAAATTACTCCATCTGTCCACTGATTTCTCTTTATTTTTACTTTTATTTTTGCTTTTTTCCTGTTCATGACATCATTTGCTTTGCTTTAAACCCGTTCCCCTCCTCACCTGTTGGGGGCGCTGCACCAAGAAATACTGAAAGGAACGACAGAAAAACCTCAACTTCCTTCTTCACCAAATGTAAACAAAAACGGAGTAGCATCAGATTTTGGCAATTGTAGGATTTGATTTTAAAAAAAAGAGAAAAAAAAGCTATTTCTCCTGCTAGCGCTAGGCTAACATGTAACATGTTTATTTTGGTCCACTTCCTGTTTTTGGAGCGGTCTCTGGGTTTTCACATCTGCATTCGAACTGCACCAGAGTTCACTTCAACCGAACCCAGGAGGTTTACAGGCAGACTGGCTTTTGCTTTTTCCAGAGTTCGATTGTGAATTCACGGCTCGCCAAATGAACCGGACTTTCTAGGCAAACGGACTGGAGTTGGATTAAAGCTAACAGGGCTGGTGTGAATGAAGCCTCAATGCCGTCAATGTGAAGTCCAGACAGACAGGAAAATCCAAGTAGTGCTTTTAAATTTCTCCACAGGGTGCCTGTTTGCTGGGTCTCCAATCTTCTGCTCCCAGCAGGCAGCATTTCCCCCTGACGGGATAAAACGCCACAAAAATATCTGCTGAAATTTGACTTCATCTCTTGTTTACCTTCAGTCAAAGGAGACGCCAACATCTTGCTCTGAACCGACGGCGTCCAGATACAAACCCCAAAGTTTACAGATGAACTGAAAGCGGAAATTAAACTTTAAAAAACTAAATAAATCAACAAGTAAAACAGAGACACAAACTGTAGTTTCATCTACGACTTTATTAAACATCAAATCACGTTACGACACGACGCACTGATCAGATTTCAGCAGCTGTGGAGCGAAGCTCATAAACATGCATCACGTCACACGACATCAACACGACTTTCACTGTAAACAACCAGAGAATCGCCGATTTCTGCGGATCAGAACTTGGCAAAGCAGAAGCTCTGCTGCTCCCGGTTCTTCCGCTCGGACGCTCCGATCCGCCGCCGCTCCTTACTTACTTCTCCGCCTCCCGTATTTCTCTCACCCGTCTTTCCCCCCGGGAGGCGCAGCGGACATATTTCCTCAAAACTGCTAAGAGAGTGTTTCAGACGGGAGAGATTAAGATCTCACAGCTGTCAGGTCGCCTCACAAACTCCTCCGATCAGAAGAGCTTTTCCTCCTCGCGGAGGCGGAGAAGCTGTGAAAAGCTTTGACACACAAACCGCTTCTAGGTACGACTCTATAGATCTACACGTAGAGAGTTTCCTCTGAATGAAACTCGGAGCGCTAAAAGCTTGACGACATTTTACAGCAGGAAGCCGAATAGAAAGTTCACCACAAAACGATGAAAAGAAAGAAAAAGAAAAAGGTTTAAAATGGTGCAAAATGTACAAATTTCACCAGATGATCATGCAACAGAACTGGATTCACAAAATGTTTGAAACGTTTTTCACCTGAAATAATCGTTAAATTTGATGTTTCACAACATTTTGGGTCAAAGTTTCACTTTTTCACTTTTTACAGGAAAAAAACTGCAACAGATTTTCAAAGGTAAAAAAAAAGTAATAATTAGGAGAAATTTGGAAACGTTCAGTTAACGAGTTTAGAATAAAAAAAATAAATAAAAAAAACTAAAAATCTGAATTGATTGAAACATTTTCCGGTTTTTCTGAACCAACTAAAGTTCTGGTGAATTATTAAAGCAGCGGTTCTGAAACGCTTCAGATCAAATCCCAGAATCTTTTCTGTTACTGTATAATTGAAGAATAAAATATTATCGATATTTACTCCTTTTCTGTAGAATCCAACATGGCCGCCTGGCTAACTCTCATGCTGGTCATGTTGTTAACATGCTGCTGTTCCTGATCTGGGATTTCAATGTCGTCAGGCTCAAACCTTCACCACCAGGCGTACCACCGGCGGCCCGTGCACCACAGCTTGAGAACCAGGTAGATAAAGGAACTAATAAAAGCTTTAAACCTGGAAGTTTGGAAAACTTTGAAGCTTTTTTCTGGACAGTTTTAGGTGGAAAAAGTTCAGAAAGTAAATAAAGTTTAATCTTCGCTTTAGAGACGAAATTTAACAAAATAAAACATTTAAATTTCCATCCGTCCTTCAGTCAGTTCACGTTTCAAATAAAAACTTTTTTACTGCGACAGGAAGCGACAAGCGGGACGAGACGGTCGCCACGGAAACGGCAGGAAGAGAAATAATCTGACAGGAACACGAGATTAAACTCAAACTCAGATTACAGGAAAAATCATTTTACATCGTTTCACACACACACACACACACACACACACACACACACACACACACACACACACACACACACACACACACACACACACACACACACACGATGGAAACAGAAACGGATCCAGAATGTCGACAGTTTTATGGTGAGAAACTTTGATTGGAACAGAAACTAAATAAAAACTTTAAATAAACAGCAGCAAATAAATATGAACAGAAAAAAAACTGAACTTCCTTCAACATTATCAACTGTAGCCAGACCTGGACCCGAGTTTGGGTTTGGACCTCACTGAGCAGACAGGTCTACGGGAGAACATTAGTGCCAAATGGGGAAAAAAAAAAAAAAGACTTTTCTCTCAGATTCCTGATGGTGCAGAAATGACTCAAACAAATTTAACTCTGAGAAAAATGTCTGTTTTACTCAAAATTCAGAATTTTGAATAAAAAGTCAACTTTCAAAAACAGAATTTTCAAAAAAGAAATAATTCTGAGGAAAAAAAACATCTCAATTTTCAGGTGAAAAAAAAAAATCAGAATTCTGAGAAAAAAGTCAACAAAAAAAGAAAAAAGAATCCCCCCTCCAAAAAAAATGTAAGAAAAAATGTCTGAATTTTCAGGAAAAAATTGAGAATTTTCAGAAAATTAAAGAATTCTGAAAACGTCAGAATACTTTTTTCTTCTTTTTTTGGCACCAATCATCTTCCGTAGATCTTCTCTACATTCAGAAACGTATCCGTTTGTTTTCCATCAGAACCGTCAGTAGAACCCGTGTGCGGTCCAAACCGTGGCTCAGGCCCAGGTTGCGGGCCCGGCCCGGTCACACCATGAAGCGGTGCTCCTTGCCGTCGTGGGCCATCAGGATCACGTTGCGGTTGGAGGTCCAGATGAGGCGGGCCAGCTTCAGGTGGTTCTGGGAGCCGGGCGAGGCGGGCTGGACCGGAGGAACCTGGTAGGTCTTGATGCAGCGCAGCTGCGGCGCCGAGTTCAGCATCCCGATGCTGCCCAGCAGGCTGGTGTTCATCTGGGGACCGACAGCAAACCGTCACCAACAGAACCTGGCAGAACCTGGCAGAACCTCACAGAACCTGGCAGAACCTTCTACCAGTAAAGTTTCTTCACTTTCTGAATTTTCTGGATTCGCAACAAAAAGATTAAATTTTGTTGTGAGTTTTGTTGTGAATTAGCCGAATTAAAAGAACCAGAACCAGAACCAGAGCTGATCCTGGTTGGTTCTGGTTCTGGTTCAACTATATAAACTGGGAATGGAGCCGATTCCAGTTTGAACCCAGTAAGATCTGTGGAACCAGGAAGAGGCTGAAACTGGACCAGTTCAGATTCTGAAGGAGAAAAAAACATGGAGGAGAAACTGGACCCCCCCCAAACCCCCCCAACACACACACACACACACACACACACACACACACACACACACACACACACACACACACACACACACACACACACACACACACAGTAATGGTATTACTGTAAGCATAAACCACTGTGAGCGCCGGCAGGACGGCTGCTGTGGTAATTAGCAGGCAGACGCTTTGTCGGTGTGTGTGTGTGTGTGTGTGTGTGTGTGTGTGTGTGTGTGGCCATGTCAGAGGTCGTAAAGACCTTTCATTTAAAACAACAGTTCTGGGAAGAGCAGGGAGGCGTCTCTGTTCATTATTCACACGTGTTGCTGCTCGTCCAGGAAACCGTCTGCTGAACGTCTAAAGGTCTGAAATCTCCAGGATTCCCGTCTGCCGCCAACGACGACGTCTGATGGACCTGATCAAACTCTGAGGTCAGAGGTCACAATGAGGCTTTACCTGCCAGAAGCAGATGTGGCTGTCGGCGTTGGAGTAGGTGGCCAGGTAGCGGCCGTCAGGCGCGAACGACACGGCCGTTATCGGACCTTTGTGGCCGTGGATGTTCTGCGGGGGAAAACAGCAGACCTTTCAGAATAAAAGCCTGGATGTGACTTCATAAAGCGGAACATTTAAAGCTGCAGAAACCTGTTTGAATCAGCAGCTGTTATAATTATTGGACCAAAGCAGATTTAATTATCATGAGGCTTCAAGTCTGAACTCAACTGAGGAGAAAACATTGAGAAACAATGACTGAACTTTTGAAATGTCAAAAATCTTCCTATTATTTTTCTGCTTGTATTTCCAGCATCCTGGTCGTCAGAAACTTCAATCTGATGAAACTGAAATAAATCCAGCTCATCAGTTTGGTGCAGAACCGAACATTTGGCTCCGTTCTTCTAACTTGCTAATATGCTAATAGCAGAGCTAATCTTTCAGCTAATCTTCAAAACCTTTATTTTCCCCTAAATACATTTTTACAGGTGAATTTTACTTTCCTCAAGTTGTAGACGTTTAACAAACTGTCAGGTTTTCCTCATGTGTGCGATCAGGACGCTAACTTCGGAGCGCTATGATGCTAATAATGCAGCTAACGTTTTGTTTAGCGTTAGCCTTAAAAAATGCTAAGTGAAATCGACCTCTGGACGGTTCTGCTGCCGGTTTGGGTTTCCTGGACCCGTCTCTGGAGGTCCTGCCAGATTGTTGCTTCTGGGCCAACAGATGCCTCCAGAACTCTGGGGACCGGATCCGGCCGCTGCCACCGCCGCGCCGCGTGTAACGCAATAACCGCTCCCACCAGATGCGGGACGCGTAACGCAATAAAAGCTCCTGCGACTGGGATTACCAACGCTCGCCTCCAGATGAGATTAAGACGGCGCGTCGCCGCGGGCAACCAAATAATAACCAGGAGATCAGAAACCTCATATTTTCACTCCCTGGTTTCATGTGAGGAAACCTGATTAGATTCCAGCAGAGGGACGGACAACATGGAGGACGGAGTCCTGCTGGGTCCTGGAGGGAACCGGGACCAGAACACATCCTGAACCGGGTCAGGATGTACTGAAGGACACAGAGCGGCGGGTCGGAACCATGAGGAGAACCAGGATCCATCAGCTACACACTGACTGGACAGACACATTTTGTTTATTACTGTAAAAAAGTCTAAGTTAAAAGTGATTCTTCAGATGCAGGATTTATTTACATACAAACGTTTCCTGGTTATTAAATTTCAGTTAAATTAAAATATAAATACTGTTCTGATCTCAGATGGAAACTAAATGCAATTCATTCATTCAGAATCTTGTATTGATATTGTAGACAGTGATGCGTTTGGCAGGAAAGATGTTCCGTAAGTGTGATTACTGAACTGTAATAAAAAACTAAAACATTCGACATCCTGACGCGTTTAAATGTTTCTAAAACACAAACGTTTTGAAATTGTTTTCTTTTCGCTGAAATCAAAGATGAAATTCATTTTCTCAGATGAATCCGCAGCAGCAACGTGAAACTTTGATGCTTCGTATCCATGGTGACCTGCGTGGGGTCAGAGTGTCACAGTGGGCTGCCCACCGAACGACGAGCCAATCAGAGCGCAGCGCGGAAACCACTTCCTGCTTGCAGAGATTTATCTGCTAGCCAGCTATCGCTAGTCAATGCTACCGTTAGCCCTCATGCTAACATTAGCATTAGAGCTAAAGTAAGCATTTTGATTCTGAATGAATTAGCCTTAGCTAATGGAGTAAAATATCTTAGTAGACTTAAGATAAAAGTAACTTACAAATCACTTTCAGCAACACATATGATCTTGTTTTAAGTCAATAATTCTTTAAAACAATTTTTATCAATATTAAGGAATTAATTATTAAAGTTACTTATGATATTTTAAGTGCAGTAAGATATTTGAACTAGAAGCACTGATGCTAATCTCCAGCATCGCAGCGCTGGATAAGTTAGTAGATTTAGTAGAAATGATTAGCGTTCGATGAAAGACTCAGAACTACAGCAAGCAGTTTTCTGGAGCCATGAATTAAAGACCAAACTGCCACCATTGTGATGCTAATGCTGTGTTTGTGTCGTCAGGTGATTCTGCAGGTCGCGGCGCCGCCGGATGACAGGATGCACAAAGCGTCCCAGAGAGAAACAGATGCAGCGGAGAGGGGAGAGATCTGGGCGCCGCGCTCTTTGTGCTCAATTAGCGGAGAGTCTGTTGAAAAGGCAGCTGGACAGAGACACACGGCGAGTGACGCAGCTGACAAAGAGCTGTTCACGGAGGCTGATCAAAGCCGCCGCGGCAGATGGCCACGCAGCGAGCCGCTACGCCGCTACGCTACGGTTGGAAACGCTCCGGCTGAGCGGGATTAGCAGCACCGACTCTTCTTCCTCTGCTCTTCATCACCCAGTCGGACCGGACCGGTTCTGATCCCCTCTGATGAATCCGACTAGGTTAAGAATAAACGCAGACCTCTTTGGAGGTTTGGATTTTCTGAACTGGACTTCTGTGGAGTCTTTACTAGCAGTCAGTGTCTTCCTGTGTGAACAGCTGCAGCTTTAACACACTGACAAAAACTGGAAGTGTAAAAAGTTTCTAACGGAGGATATTTGTGTTTAAGAATGAGCAGCTTTCTGGTACCGAGTTTTTAAAAGTCACTAGAACTTCTCATTTAAAAAATGATACGTTTTTGGAACTTACAAAGCTTCAGGAGCAGCTTTTAAAAATCTTATTTAAATTGTATAGTGTGTTGGTATAGTGCTTTAGCATTAGCTTAATTACCTAGCTGAAATAGCACTTCAGCAATAGCTTCCACTGAATACTGTGTTGGTGTAGCGCTTAAGCATTAGCTTCCACTAAAAACAACCTTGATTTAGCACTTTAGTGATAGTTTTGGCTAATTATTGTGTTAGCATAGCATTTAAGCACTAGCATCTGCTAAATACATTGTTGATTTAGCACTTTAGTCGTAGTTTTCACTACATATAATGTTGGTATAAAGTTTTATTGTTAGTTTCCTCTGAGTAATGAGTCAGTATCGTGCTTTAGCATTAGCTTCAGCTAAAAACACTGTTGATGTAGCACTTTAGCATTAGCTTCTGGTAGATATGACATTGGTGCGGCGGTTTAGCATTTGGGGAACTAATGTTTAGCGCTGCTAACGTTTTAGTTAGCGATTCCCACCACAGTTTGGTAACTTCAGTTTTATCACCACAGAAAGATAAAACCTGAGTGTTTAATCTTTTCCATCACAGATCCACAGCTTTCAAAGCAGCCAGAGGATCATCCTGCTGTTTCCACTGAAGACATTATTCAAAGCACCAAGAAGCAGCAGAATCGATAAGATTCAGAATTAATAAAACCTTAAAGATTTTGAACTCTATTAATCAGGACGAAAGCTTTCTGCTTCACTGGAAATAAAACACTTGTAACACACACAGATCCCGCAGGTCCATTGTCTATTAAATGTTAATTAGTGGAAATACCACACAGAACTGTTTCCCAGCCTACACACACACACACACACACACACACACACACACACACACACACACACACACACACACACACACACACACACACACACACACAGAATCAAAGAGATGTGGGCTGAATCGGGCCATGCTGTTTTCAGATATAAATGACCCCCTCCACCAGACTAGACTGCTCAGGTTACTGAAAATCAATACGCAGCAAATTACCAACAAATACACACACACACACACACACACACACACACACCTCGACAGGGAAAACACACAAACAAGGAACAGCTCACAAACTGCGTCTCACACACAATCAAACAGGAACATGATCAACAGAGTCACTGCTTTGTCATTAATCAATTACTGAGAAAAATCCTGGGAAGTTAAACTGTTCTCCTCGTTTCATCAGAGCCGCTGAGCGAATCTTTCATTTTAAAGAACGGAGAGTTTTAGTGGGAACAGAAACATGAAAACAGGTTGAAAGGAAGGAGGGATGGATGGAGGAGTAGAGGGATAGAGGGATGCAGTGAGGTGGAGAGGAAGAAGGAGCAGGTTTGATTCCCGACCCAGAAACTTTGCTACATAAACCCCGCCCCCTTATCTCTGACCACTTCCTGTCTGGTAACTGGATGGATGGATGGATGGATGGATGCTGGTCCAGCTCCTACCTGACATTTCCCCGTGCGAACATCGTAGAGCGCCACTGACCCTTGGCGCGCTCCGACGGCGATGCGATGGCTGCGGTCGCAGTAACCAACCATGTAGAACCTGGGCAAGCGGCAGCGGCGACAACAACAACGTGTAAGACTTAACAACAATGTTTAAGACTTTTTAAGACTTAACAACAATGTTTAAGCCTTTTTAAGACTTAACAACAATATTTAAGCCTTTTTAAGACTTAACAACAATATTTAAGCCTTTTAAAGACTTAACAACAATGTTTAAGCCTTTTTAAGACTTAACAACAATGTTTAAGACTTTTTAAGACTTAACAACAATGTTTAAGACTTTTTAAGACTTAACAACAATGTTTAAGCCTTTTAAAGACTTAACAACAATGTTTAAGCCTTTTTAAGACTTAACAACAATGTTTAAGACTTTTTAAGACTTAACAACAATGTTTAAGACTTTTTTAATACTTAATGTTTAAGCCTTTTTAAGACTTAACAACAATGTTTAAGCCTTTTTAAGACTTAACAACAATGTTTAAGACTTTTTAAGACTTAACAACAATGTTTAAGCCTTTTAAAGACTTAACAACAATGTTTAAGACTTTATGTTTAAGACTTTTTAAAGACTTAACGTTTAAGACATTTTCAAGACTTAACAACAATGTTTAAGACTTTTTAAGACTTAACAACAATGTTTAAGCCTTTTAAAGACTTAACAACAATGTTTAAGACTTTTTAAGACTTAATGTTTAAGACTTTTTAAAGACTTAACGTTTAAGACATTTTCAAGACTTAACAACAATGTTTAAGCCTTTTTAAGACTTAATGTTTAAGCCTTTTTAAGACTTAACAATGTTTAAGCCTTTTAAAGACTTAACAACAATGTTTAAGACTTTTTAAGACTTAATGTTTAAGACTTTTTTAAGACTTAACAACAATGTTTAAGACTTTTAAGACTTAACAACAATGTTTAAGACTTTAAGACTTAACAACAATGTTTAAGACTTTTTAAGACTTAACAACAATGTTTAAGACTTTTTAAGACTTAACAATGTTTAAGACTTTTTTAAGACTTAACAACAATGTTTAAGACTTTTTAAGACTTAACAATGTTTAAGACTTTTTTAAGACCTGGAAAAATACACAAAAGAAAAATTGCACAAAAAAAGTGCATATTTTATGTAGTCGTGTCAACAGAAGTGACCCAATGGCAAAGATGAAATGTGATAAAATTACCCTTTCCCGATTATAAATATCAAATGCTAGTCAGCTAGCTAGCGAGGGTAAATTAGCAGCTAGTTAGCGGTAGCTGCAACCCCCTCAGGTCACAGAATACAGTGATTAGGTTCGCAGGCGTCTCAAAAGTTTGGCTGACAGACAAGTAAAAAAAAAAAAAAACTACAGGAGATTAAATAGATTAAATTGTCAACAACAAAATTCAAGACGTATTTTAGGCCAACTGCTTTAAAAAATTTTTAAGGCCTTAATTTAAGACAATAAGGCATTAACTTTAGATGACAAATTTAAGACATTTTAAAGGTGCACACAGCCTGATGCAGTGATTTGTGAAAGCAAACAGATGACCTCTGACCCCCAGTACACCACAGGTCAGAACCAACACATGCTCACAGACACAATCAAACATATTGACCTGCTTCCTGCAACAAACCCAAGTGTGAAGTGACCTCTGACCTCAGCCAGCGGTCAGACACTCCATCAGTTCATGGCGACTGATCACATCAATACACTCACTTGCAGATGGCGGGGAAACACTCCTGCAGCCCCTTCTTCTTCACCAGAGAGCCTTCGATGCAGTACATGATGATGTCCATCACCTGGAACCAGCAGAACCAGAGGAACCATCATCAGAACCAGCAGACCCAGCGGACCCAGAGCGTCCAGAGCTCTGGTTCTGCTCACCTCGACCAGCAGGTCCACCACGTCTCCGGGCATCTTCTCGATCAGGATGTCGATGACGCGGAGGATCTCGGTCTTGGCCCGGGCCAGCGTGGTGGTGTGGATGTTCTGCTGGGACTGGGAGTTGGCCTGGGCCGCGTTGTGCCGGTGAACCTGGAGGAAACCGACCGGACTCAGTCAGAACGTCAGCAACGAAACGGACCTGCTGCTCCTGGAGGTTCTGGCCTCACCTCGCGGGCGATGGTGGTGATGAAGGCCGGCGGGCGGGCGGTGGCGATGAGGGACAGGGCGTGGCGGGCGGAGCGCGCCGAGTCAGCGGGCGGGTTGAGGGGCAGACCCATGGTGACGCTGAGGAGAAACACCGGATCAGAACATCCAGAACCCAAAACTCTGTAACAAACTCAAGGCCCAGGGGCCAAATCTGGTCCGCCATCGCTTATTAATCGGTCCTCTGGACTCCAGAGAAACGCACAGCGAGGCCTGAGTAACTTACCAACTCTTTCACTCTGGTTACCTAGCAACGACCTGCTGAGCAACTTACTCTCTCACTCTTTGGTTACCTAGCAACGACCTGCTGAGCAACTTACTCTCTCACTCTTTGGTTACCTAGCAACGACCTGCTGAGCAACTAACTCTCTCACTCTTTGGTTACCTAGCAACGACCTGCTGAGCAACTTATGTATTTCTGCTGCCTCTTTGATCGACGTGAAAGTGACAAAATAATCACATTTACCGTCGTACAGAAGTGCAAATATTGCTAAATTATCACCTAAAGAAAATCAATGATTCTAATTGCAAATAAATAAATAAATAAATAAACAAAAAATGAATAAAATCACAAAATAATCCTGGAATCCTGAAGAGACTGAATGTGAAAAGTCGTTAACGTCATTAAGTTTTAAGTGGAGCTCGTTGAACGCAGACGCAGCTGTTTATTAATATCTTAACAGTTTTTAATGGGTTTTATCAAAAACATTCTGGCCCTTTAAGAAGATTCATGATTTTGATTTAAATTACTGGTTTTATTTATGTTAATTATTTACAGATATTCACAGCCAAACTGTTGCAGTCTGGTTCATTTAGAGACGGATTGAGGCGCCTCAGGAGGAGGAGGAGAAGAAGAAGAAGAAGAACAAGAAGAAGAAGAAGCAGCAGCAGGTTGAGCTTCACTAATATATGGAGTGAAGAGATTAGCAGCAGCTTATGGTGTCAGGCCGAGTCAATGGGAGCCATTCAGCATAATGAACTCCCACAATGCAACAGGCAGCCGGCGCACACACTCAGCTGAACACACAACCCCTCACACAGGAAGTGACATCTCGCCACAGCTGCTAATTAACGCCGCTAATATATCGGCGATTTATCAGCAGGACTGAGCGTTTCATTTGGCGGTAATTGGAAACAGTGGCGGCGTTGATGTGAGGCTGAGCGAACGGCGCCGCGGAGAAATAATCCAGATTATCACCAGAGAGGAAAGACTCTGATTGATGTTAGAACACAGAAATAATGCAAAAAATACACAAAATGACTTCAAAGTTCATATTTACATCTCAAAACGTTTAGCTGGATGTCATGACGTGAGGCGAGTGAGTAAAAAAATAAGAATAAGAGATGATTACCTGCAAGATATTAAAATATTCTGACTGTATATTAAAGCTTTATTTCTTTATTTAGTCAAAAAGGTCCAATCTAAGTAAAATTAATCACTGAGATGCAGTCAGAAAAGTTATTTTTTAACAAAAAAAGAGAATAAAAATCTATTCATAAATGTTCATAGTCCATTTATATGAGACTAAACTCCCATAATGCACCAGTTCAATGGTGCAATGACAAGTTGGATCTGAAAACTATTGGACATGATTTAGTTCCATACATGGAAGTTTAAAAGAATCTGATTGTTTGGGGTAAGAAGATCAGATTTGGCTCAGATTCGGCTGCTACGGGTATGATGCTACGTGCATGATGCTACGTGTATGATGCTACGTGCATGATGCTACGTGCATGATGCTACGTGCATGATGCTACGTGCATGATGCTACGTGTATGATGCTACGTGCATGATGCTACGTGCATGATGCTACGTGTATGATGCTACGTGTATGATGCTACGTGCATGATGCTACGTGCATGATGCTACGTGCATGATGCTACGTGCATGATGCTACGTGCATGATGCTACGTGCATGATGCTACGTGCATGATGCTACGTGTATGATGCTACGTGTATGATAATACGGGTATGATGCTACGTGCATGATGCTACGTGCATGATGCTACGTGTATGATGCTACGTGCATGATGCTACGTGCATGATGCTACGTGTATGATAATACGGGTATGATGCTACGTGCATGATGCTACGTGCATGATGCTACGTGCATGATGCTACGTGCATGATGCTACGTGCATGATGCTACGTGTATGATGCTACGTGTATGATGCTACGTGCATGATGCTACGTGCATGATGCTACGTGTATGATAATACGGGTATGATGCTACGTGTATGATGCTACGTGTATGATGCTACGTGCATGATGCTACGTGTATGATGCTACGTGTATGATGCTACGTGCATGATGCTACGTGCATGATGCTACGTGTATGATAATACGGGTATGATGCTACGTGTATGATGCTACGTGTATGATGCTACGTGTATGATGCTACGTGTATGATGCTACGTGCATGATGCTACGTGTATGATGCTACGTGTATGATGCTACGTGCATGATGCTACGTGTATGATGCTACGTGTATGATGCTACGTGTATGATGCTACGTGCATGATGCTACGTGCATGATGCTACGTGCATGATGCTACGTGTATGATGCTACGTGCATGATGCTACGTGCATGATGCTACGTGTATGATGCTACGTGCATGATGCTACGTGCATGATGCTACGTGTATGATGCTACGTGCATGATGCTACGTGCATGATGCTACGTGCATGATGCTACGTGCATGATGCTACGTGCATGATGCTACGTGCATGATGCTACGTGCATGATAATACGGGTATGATGCTACGTGCATGATGCTACGTGCATGATGCTACGTGTATGATGCTACGTGTATGATAATACGGGTATGATGCTACGTGCATGATGCTACGTGCATGATGCTACGTGTATGATAATACGGGTATGATGCTACGTGTATGATGCTACGTGCATGATGCTACGTGTATGATGCTACGTGTATGATAATACGGGTATGATGCTACGTGCATGATAATACGGGTATGATGCTACGTGTATGATGCTACGTGTATGATGCTACGTGCATGATAATACGGGTATGATGCTACGTGTATGATGCTACGTGTATGATGCTACGTGTATGATGCTACGTGTATGATAATACGGGTATGATGCTACGTGCATGATGCTACGTGCATGATGCTACGTGTATGATAATACGGGTATGATGCTACGTGTATGATGCTACGTGTATGATGCTACGTGTATGATAATACGGGTATGATGCTACGTGTATGATGCTACGTGTATGATGCTACGTGTATGATAATACGGGTATGATGCTACGTGCATGATGCTACGTGCATGATGCTACGTGTATGATGCTACGTGCATGATGCTACGTGCATGATGCTACGTGCATGATGCTACGTGTATGATGCTACGTGCATGATGCTACGTGTATGATGCTACGTGCATGATGCTACGTGTATGATAATACGGGTATGATGCTACGTGTATGATGCTACGTGTATGATGCTACGTGTATGATGCTACGTGTATGATAATACGGGTATGATGCTACGTGTATGATGCTACGTGCATGATGCTACGTGTATGATAATACGGGTATGATGCTACGTGCATGATGCTACGTGCATGATGCTACGTGTATGATAATACGGGTATGATGCTACGTGTATGATGCTACGTGTATGATGCTACGTGCATGATAATACGGGTATGATGCTACGTGTATGATGCTACGTCTATGATGCTACGTGTATGATAATACGGGTATGATGCTACGTGCATGATGCTACGTGCATGATGCTACGTGTATGATAATACGGGTATGATGCTACGTGTATGATGCTACGTGTATGATGCTACGTGTATGATAATACGGGTATGATGCTACGTGTATGATGCTACGTGTATGATGCTACGTGTATGATAATACGGGTATGATGCTACGTGCATGATGCTACGTGCATGATGCTACGTGTATGATAATACGGGTATGATGCTACGTGCATGATGCTACGTGCATGATGCTACGTGCATGATGCTACGTGTATGATGCTACGTGCATGATGCTACGTGTATGATGCTACGTGCATGATGCTACGTGCATGATGCTACGTGCATGATGCTACGTGCATGATGCTACGTGCATGATGCTACGTGCATGATGCTACGTGCATGATGCTACGTGTATGATGCTACGTGCATGATGCTACGTGTATGATGCTACGTGCATGATGCTACGTGTATGATGCTACGTGCATGATGCTACGTGTATGATGCTACGTGCATGATGCTACGTGTATGATAATACGGGTATGATGCTACGTGTATGATGCTACGTGTATGATGCTACGTGTATGATGCTACGTGTATGATAATACGGGTATGATGCTACGTGTATGATGCTACGTGCATGATGCTACGCGTATGAAGCTACGCGTATGATGCTACGTGTATGATGCTACGTGCAGCAGGCCTGGACAAGATGGCTGCCACAATATGAGCGTTTCTGATCAGCGAATGTCAAAAGTTATTGATTAGTTTTGTTGTAAATATCAGAAACATTTCCTGCTTCATCCAGTTTTCACTCGACGCTGTTGTTGTTTTTTTAAAGCAGCTTTGAGACGAAACTTTAAACTGCTGCTGCGCAAGCTGCTCGACAGGCTGTTGCTAGGCAACCAGAGAGCGAGTCAGCGGACGCCACCGACCTAGCTTAGCGGTTTAGCGGCTAGCACCTTTTCTCTGCCTACATCTCCCAGAATGCTGCGCGGAATATTCCATCAGAGCCGTGTTATATTTATTGATTGATTTATTATTATGCTATATAAACAACCACGTAGTAAAGTCAGACACTTTCAGGATGTTGGATCCCCTGTGGTTCTGATCCGGACCTGAAACGCTCCGTCTGTCGGACCTTCTGCAGAGACTCCAGCATGTGTGAACCTGGCAACATGGCTGCTCTCACAGCCAATAGCGCGCTGACATCAGCCAGTCGATACACTTATTGATTTCTGACGGGGAGGGAGGAGAGAACAACCCGGTCACATGACAGGGAGCCACCGCTGCAGCGTGTGTGTGTGTGTGTTTAGGCTCTGACTGACTGACTGACTTCCTGATTGGTTCCCCCAGTCGGTGCAGATGGGCTGACCGGTTGGTTTGGCGGCTCAGATTGATTTACTGGACGGTTCCTGAACCGACTGCTGAGCCGCAGTTCAACTCAACAAACTGGATTAAAGCAGAAAACATGTGAAGAGACGATTTGAAAGGTTCAGAAAACCATCGTTAGCCTGAGCACAACGCCAGGGTGGGAAGACATCAGCTGCTGGGAGAGGTCATAAGGTCATCCGCACCGTGTGGGGATGTGGTTTTAATCGGATTTCTGATGGGTCACTTTTTATCATCAGGATCTTTAGGCAGCTTGAGAAAAACGACTGAAGGGTTTTAAAAACCTGAGTGAGGAAATTTAAAATCCTGTGAAACACGCTCGCTCGCACAGCCTCACTGCTGGTCAGCTGGATTAAAACTCCTCATTATTTCACTTAAAACAAGGAAAAATGTTTGAAGTGAAATAATTTCTGCTTCGTATTTTAATCAGCATTATGATAATATTCTTCATTCTGCAAAACAAACTAAAAGTACATTTTATGTTTTGAAATGTGTCTAATTTCACAAAACTCCCCCTAATTATAACACATTTGTTTAATAAAAAATATAATATGATCAGTAAGAATAACGAAAATTCATCACATTTTAAAAAATTCAAACAAATTAGAGAATTTTTTTTAAAAATCTACATTTTCTGGAGTTTTTAACAAATAGAAATAACTTTGGTCATTTATTTTTGTTTTTTTTGTGTAAGTCGCACATAATTTATTAACCCCTTAAATGTCAGGTTGTTTTATTCACTATGTTCTTTTTGCAATAAAAATAAAAAAACAATAAAAAACTTGTGAACGGAACATTAAAAATATTCGACAGAAACAGAAATGATGAGGTTTCTGCAGCTTCCCGTCATCAATAAAACCATCATTTCAACACGTTTTATTCTTCCTGTCACATCATAATAACCTGCAATAATAAAACATTTAGTCGTTTTGAAGGTGACAACGAAACGTGTCGGCTTGTGCAGGTGATGGGGAACTGACTGCTACTGCTGCGCCTGACGGCCGGTCGTTGTGTCATGAAGGATAAATAAAGTTTATTAGGTTACATCTGGTGATGTTGCTGCAGCAACACGCAGCATTAGCAGCAGCGCTAACGGCCTCAGTGGCTGGAAGATTAATGGCGTCTGAAAGGAGCTTCTGTAAATAAATACATTATTTTAAAAGGTCATGAGTGAAAAGGACGAACCCGGGCATTCTGCCTGCTGGGATTTCAACCCACAACTGTCTGCAGGCGGCAGCGGCAGTCAGAACGGGACAGACATCGTTACATCATCATAATGTCCTCCAATCAGATTACAGCAGCGCCTCCATAACTCAGGCCGTCGGCTCTGGGGCGGCCGACGGCTTTAACGGGATCAGAATCAGCCAATCAGATCAGCAGGACGATCAATTAAACAAGCCTGAGGGTCTGGAAGCCGATCAGCAAAGACCCAACAGAACTTCACTCATTCCGTCACGTTTTGGGTATTTTAGATGTTAGAGCTGATAATCAATCAGATTCAGGCGTGAAGGAGCAGGAAAAATAATAAATATCTGAAAAGTGTGGTGTGCATCTGTTTTCAGCCACCCTCTTTCTAAAGTGCTGCCACTACTAGCTTTAGCCGTTGTTTATGTTGTGATTTACAACATCTGGCGTCTTCTGGTGCAGAATTATGATTATGGCCAATCAGTGACGAAAAAGTCGCATAAAATGCAACATGAACATTCAGGCTGCAGAATGTTGTAAAAAATATCCGCTACAATTTAGTGGAACAAATCTGATCATGCTAACACGCTACACCAACATGGTATTTGGCAGAAGTTAATGCTAGCACGCTACACCTACATGGTATTTGGCAGAAGCTAATGCTAACACGCTACACCAACATGGTATTTGGCAGAAGCTAATGCTAACACGCTACACCAACATGGTATTTGGCAGAAGTTAATGCTAACATGCTACACCAACATGGTATTTGGCAGAAGCTAATGCTAACACGCTACACCAACATGGTATTTGGCAGAAGCTAATGCTAACACGCTACACCAACATGGTATTTGGCAGAAGTTAATGCTAACATGCTACACCAACATGGTATTTGGCAGAAGCTAATGCTAACACGCTACACCAACATGGTATGGCTAAATTCAACCATATTGATTTGCTATAACAGAGTATAGTTCCAAGATCTGTGTTGCCCAAAATGTCAACAAGACATTGAACTATATTCAACTGAAATTTTACGAGACATTCCAGTAAATAAGCACTTCAGTATTTATCTGAATAAATTATCTTAGGGGAAGCTAAGCTAGCTAAATGTTTTCAAAGTTAGCCAAAATGCTACAGCGGTAAATGAAAAATGATCTGTTTTTAGTGCCATAGTGGATCAGTGGAAGTGAAAAGTGGTTTAAGGAGATAATATTAGACACCTGGAAAGAAATAAAGACGAAGTCCTGAGTCTCTGAGCTAAATTAATGCAATACTGAAAAAAATCTACAGAAATATTTTCACGTTTTTCATAAACAGGAGCAAAATGTTGCCTTTACATCTTATTTTCAGATTTTTAAGAAGCTTAAAGTCAGAACCAGCTGGTCTGTTTGAAGTTCAGCCTCCAGACGTCTGATTGGTTCTCAGTTCTGGTATGAAGCAGGTCACCTTAGCATTGATTTGACTGAGCTGCGTTCAGGTGTGTGTGTGAGAGAGACTCACTTGGCCAGCTGCTTCTCTGCGTCGGCACACAGCTCCAGCAGTCCCATGAGCACCGCCGACACGTCCATGTACGGCTCCCAGACGGTGAAGCCGCGGCCGATCAGGTCGATGGCGGTGCGGCGGATGGTGCTGTGGGCGGGCAGTTTGGGGCTGGGGGGCTGCAGCAGCAGGAAGGTCAGCGCCTTGCCTGAAAACACAACCACAGCAGGCCGATTCACACACAGCTCAACTTCCCCCAAAGTCCAGGAGGACCTGAGCCGCTCATGCGCCGAGTTGAAGTCAGTTAGGACTCAGACTGAGGCTTCGTCCGGGTGCAAGAACCAACATGTCCGCCACGTCACTTTGACAGCTGTCGTCAGCAGGTTTCATCCACATGGATCCACACAAACCTGCTGCTCAGAAATGTTTTAAACATGAAAACACACAGGGGGCGGGGCAGCACAAGGCCAAAACCTGCCGGCCAATCAGATTGCTTCAAATCAACCACAACTTCCTGTCGGGAATCAAACATGGCGACCAGGATGTTCATTTGTACGTGGAGTGAGCGAGTTAGTCAGTTACTCAGTAGGTTGTTGCTAGGTAACCAAAGAGTTAGTCAGTTACTCAGCAGGCTGTTGCTAGGTAACCAAAGAGTTAAAAAGTTACTCAGTAGGTTGTTGCTAGGTAACCAAAGAGTTAGTTAGTTACTCAGCAGGTTGTTGCTAGGTAACCAAAGAGTTAAAAAGTTTCTCAGCAGGCTGTTGCTAGGTAACCAAAGAGTTAGTCAGTTACTCAGCAGGCTGTTGCTAGGTAACCAAAGAGTTAGTCAGTTACTCAGCAGGCTGTTGCTAGGTAACCAAACAGTGCGGTTCTGGATCATGTTCAGTGAGTCTTGAAGATTCAGTCAGATGTTTCATCTTTTGATATTGATCACGTATATTCCAATATGTATATTTATTGATTTATCGTCCCGTCCTACGTTAAATAATAAAAGGTTCCAGACCATCAGAATGACGCCTGATCTGCAGCGACGCTCCTTTGTAACTCCGTAAATGAAGCCGTCCTCCTGTAAGGAGCGAAGCCGCTGGCAGGCAGTCTGAGGACGGAGACAGCAGGTCACTCCATAGCTGACCTGACATTTGAGCCAGACTCTGTGGGGACGGGCCGACCATTAAGGGTCCAGGAGACACCCCCACCCTCAATAACACGCTGGCTTCCCCAAAGACAAACACCCACAGCAGCTCCAGCTCTCCAAGATCAGGGGAAACGCTCCGCTGATCAATACGGCGTCTTCACTTTAAACGCAAATACAGAAAGTCGAGTTATGAAGAAACACGGAGCAACGATTTACTTTAGTTATGATCCTGCAGCGACTCTAAAGGTCCTCGCTGCTCCAGAGACACGCGGCTAATAACACCAGCTGCATCTCCTGGTCCACCTTAAATGGCAACCCAGTCCCTTCTTACTGGTTTATTTCTGCACACAGGCTGAAACAGACCAAACCACAAACTAAAGATCCTAAAAACCTCCACAGATTTTAACGGATTATCAAAGGTTTAATCTGGATTCTGCTCATCAGGGCACTGCTTGGCTTCCGTAGGTCAGAGTGGCGGCAGCCAGGCGGCCATCTTGTTTCACAGCTTCCATTAATTTGAACTTATTGAATTTATTTTTTATTTTTTTGAAAGCCTGTCATGATAAGTTTATTGTTGTTTTAAGATCATTTTCAAGCAATAAACTTTAATTTTGAAATAAAAACGGGAAAATATTTTAAATATCTATAATAAAAAAACAATAAATAAAATGGGTTAATTTTAATTAATCATGATTAATTATTTTATTGCTTATTGACCTTCAGGCCTTTTTTAAGTCATAATATTACCAGATCAGTGATTTGATAATAACTCCTAAACAAAAAGCACAAACTGAGGAATCTCAAATATCTTGACGTTATATTTACAAATAAGGAAATATTTATTCTGTTTTGAAGAAATAATCACCTTTTTTCATAATTTTAAGACTTTTATCTCAGTAAAATGACGTCTTATTCTGCTAATATTGCGACTAATTTCCTATAATTAGTCGGCTTGAGTGAAATAAATGTCACTTTTTGAAAATCTTTTTTCTTTTCACAAAGAAAAAAGTTTAAAATGAAAATTCCTCTAGATCTTATTTTAAAGCCATATTTTCCAACCTTAGCGGAGATTTTACTCTAAATTATTACACATTTTAAGTAGAAATCCATGTAAAACTAGGCATTAATGACTCGGTCCTGAAATCTGCAGGCTATTTTAAAAACACACCGGATGCAAATTGAGGCCTTTTTCACTTTTCAGCTTCTTGAAAATCTGATCCAATCGTCCTGCTGAGTCTTTGGGTTTTAATTTTTACAACAGCAAATCATCAAACTCCCTCCAATCAGCAGCGGCTCTGATCCGATGCATTTAAACTGCGAGAGACAGAAGCAGCTTCGTCTTAATGAGCTGCTGGCTGGCAGTAAACGCGGCTCGTTACCAGACGGAGCTGATTAAAGAGCGAAGGAGGAGAAGAGGCTGTGAAATAGTGACAGATTAGTGACGTCTAAAATGTGGCGGGCTGAAACGAGCGCTAACATGCTTTGTGCTTTCCTTCCCCAGCTGCCCTCTGCCTCTTTATCTGCCTGCGTTTGAGCCTAAATGAGAGCTGAAGGTAAATCAATGAGGGACTTGGTTAGTGGATGAAAGCTGGATGAGACCGGCTGCACAGAGACGGGAAAACACAAAACCGCCAGGCTAACAGCATCACATTTTAATGACCAATCACATGAAATAACCATTTAGAAACCAGAAAAATGAAATTTTGATTAAAAATTGGGTTAGGAATTACATGGTGATTGTTGTTTGAAAACAACAAGAGTGGTAGGAATATTTAATGTAGCATCTATGCAACTTACATGTTAGGATTTTAAATGTTTTAATTGCCAAAACGATTTGAACTGTAATTATCTATTAGCTTGACTCAGAGTAGCTCTACGTTTTCTTCAAGTATCTTTGGGTAGCTATTAGCTTCACTGTGTAGCTCCTAGCTTCACTATTTTTTACTGTTAGCTTCACTCTGGGTATCTGTCAGCTATCTTTATTATCTTTAGGTAGCTGTTAGCTTGATCCTTTGTTACTGTTAGCTATTTTTATTATCTTTAGGTAGCTGTTAGCTTGATCATTTGTTACTGTTAGCTATTTTTATTATCTTTAGGTAGCTGTTAGCTTGATCCTTTGTTACTGTTAGCTATTTTTATTATCTTTAGGTAGCTGTTAGCTTGATCCTTTGTTACTGTTAGCTATTTTTATTATCTTTAGGTAGCTGTTAGCTTGATCCTTTGTTACTGTTAGCTACTTTTATTATCTTTAGGTAGCTGTTAGCTTGATCCTTTGTTATTGTTAGCTATTTTTATTATTTTTAGGTAGCTGTTAGCTTGATCCTTTGTTACTGTTAGCTATTTTTATTATCTTTAGGTAGTTGTTAGCTTGATCCTTTGTTACTGTTAGCTATTTTTATTATCTTTAGGTAGTTGTTAGCTTGATCCTTTGTTACTGTTAGCTATTTTTATTATCTTTAGGTAGTTGTTAGCTTGATCCTTTGTTACTGTTAGCTATTTTTATTATTAACTCTTGGTAGCTGTAATTAGTGGTCAGACTCAATTAAATGTTTTTTACCTGAGTTAATTGTAGGGTCTGTAATCATTCAGTTTTCCAGAGTTTCAGGAAGTTCTGATCATTTATGGAGCTTCTTTAGAAAAGTAGCAGCTTGCATTAGCGTTAGCCGCTACATGTTTAGCATTAAGATACTATTTTAGGATAGAATGGTTTTCCTGATAGGCTAATCATTTTTAGCACAACTTGAACACATTGTTTTTCATCGTCCAATCAGATCGTTTTAGGAGAAATTAACCCCCAATGGGCCAATAGAAGCAGCTTCCATCTCTGTTGGTAGAGGATGTCGCTTGTGCGTCAGAGATATGGCTGTACCAGAAACACAATACAAAGGTTCCAGCTTAGAACTGTAATAAAGTGACTATTACTTAAACTCTGAGTAATTCATGAATTAAAATCAACATGTTAACATCCTGGCCCTGGAAAAAGCCCTTCAAACTCAGGATTTCAAAGTTCAAATTAAAAGCGTTTTGTCTCCCTGCTCTTAATCGTTGCCTTTCCAATACCGCGAAGTGAAACTCAATTTCCAATCAGCTCTCATGAATGTTTGAAAATGCCACAGTTTGCAGCAAACAGTCTCAGGAGGAGCTCTGGGTTTCCTGACATTTACCTGTGAGCCGAGACCAAACTCTCACCGCCCAGCGCTCCTCCTGCTGTCATCCGTCCATCCTTCCTCTCCTCCGCTGCATCTCCCCAACATTTCCCCCTCTCACTCGGTGAAAACATCAATCTCTGCCCTGCTGCATGGACTACTGTACCCTGCCTTTCACTGGGCAGACAGCTCTCATTCATCACACCCCGCGCCGTTCGCCAACAACACCAACAACAGCGATCCATCTTTCAATTTCATAACTGGAGAGAGGAGGGAAGAAAACAGGCAAACAGACGGAGAGGAAGGTACGGAGAGAGAGAGAGGGCAAAACATGTTTTTAATCATCCTTTAGGGTGTCTGGGCTTTAAAGGCATCCTGTGTTTTCTTTATGACACGCTGATTTTGAAGCATTTTTTTGGAAGGCCTGAAAGACAGAAACCAGCACAAACCAGGGTGTAATAATCAACAATTACCTACAATCTAATATAGAGGAGCATCAATCAAAGTCTGGACGTTCAGTGGCAGGTTGTGCTTTAGTAGCTTGGGATATTTAAAGGGGATGTTTTATTAAATATTCAAGTATTGCACATTTTTGTACTTCCATTTGGGTCTCAACTGTTTCTAAAAAAAAAAAACATCCAGAAAAACCATTCAGCCCAGTTTTGGTAATAAGTTCATGTTTGTTGGTGTCTGGAAAATGAGCCGTTTCAAAATCCTCCAGAAAGTAATGTCACAAATCAGCAGCAAGCACCCGTTACCTAGCAACAGCAGCAGAGTTCCACCCGTTACCTAGCAACCACTAAGGAGTTCCACCCATTACCTAGCAACCACTAAGGAGTTCCACCTATTACCTAGCAACCGCAGCAGAGTTCCACCCGTTACCTAGCAACCCAAGCTGAGCTCCAGCACGTTTGGTCTGTTTACGCTGTACAATGGCTGCTGGAAAAGACAAGTAATTGTTTTGTTGACTGTTTCCTACATTCGTGTTGGTTGCGCAGGAGGTTCTACTTCTGCTTTTCAAAGATGTACGGCTGTATAATTGAGTGTCTGTAGTCATTTTAACGTGCGAGTGTAAACGTTGAGTTGGGGGCAACAGCAGCAGCTTAGTTGGATTTAAAGTGACAAGACGCACTAAAACGTCTCATTCTGAACTGATCAGACTGAAATCTCATCGTCTAAGAATGATTTGGGGGCAATAAATATACTGAAGATGTTTTGTATAGACCACAGACCTACACTAACCCTGTTCGATGTATGTCACCTCTAATCATTCTGTGTTCTTAATTTCAAGACTCGAGATATTTCAGATTCTTCAGCGTCTACAAGGATCCCGGTGGAAGATGGAGGGTGTCTGAAAATCTCAGTGATGTGACCTTTGTGCCCTCAGGCGCCGCGGCTTTAGAAACCCTCATCTCTCTCAGATCAATACATCCACACAGACTCAGGAGACCTTGGAAAACCAGCGTCATCAGCAGAGCCGCTGATGCATCCAGAAAACACACAAAACAAGAAGGGACTCGAAAACCCCGTCCTGCAGGATGGAGGAAGAACAGGCTGCGGCTACTGGTCTGCTCCCAGTTCCTGCTGGTCCCAGCAGGGAATCTGGAACTGGAGTTAACTGTAACATCTGAGCTGTTATTCTGCAAACACCCAAAGAAAAGTGACAGAACGCATTAAGCTGCAGCTTTAGCCTTCAGCTAGTGTCGCTATCAGCTAGCTACAACAACATCAGAGCACAAAAATCAATCTTTGATTTAATCCATTAATGTTGATGGTTTGGCCACACAGTGATGTCAAACCAATATAAAGGTATCGCTCTCAAAAATTAAAGCAAATCTGCCCTGTTGTGCCCACACACAGCAGTCACTACGCGCTCACCTGGGAGGGAAAACATCGCTAAGCCTGCTGCAAGGAGACACTTTAAAAAAAAAAACATGACTCCATTGTTTGATTAGAGGCTCTAAATGACTTCATAACTTAAAAAATGACACTGTTAGCTTTAAGTGAATGTTGGACACCAGGAAACACTTACAGGAAGAACCTGAACCGTTTGGGAGACGGAGAGGAAGCGTCACGAACCAGGAAATGAGTCATGATTTAGACCATGTGATTCTCTGCCTGGAGTTTCTCCATCTGATCAGATCTGTGTTCACCGACTCCACACAGGTGAGCTGGATGCTGGCTTCACGCTCCACAGCCTATCAGTGGGAGCGCAGGTCCTGTCGCCGGGCGGATGCCCCCCCCGAGGCAGCCTATCAGAGCTCAGGAGCAGCGGGACGGAAGAGCGGCCTTACTTAGTGCAGGTTTGATGCCCGCCGAGGCGCGGCGCGGTGGTGTGTGAGGAATCAGAGCAGAGCTCCTTAAGGTGTCAGGCCTGGCGGGTGAAAATCAATCCCTTCTCTCTGCTTACCGCTAATCCAGCACCAAAGTTTGTAGTTTGTGAGCTGTGGAGTTATGAGTTTGGAAAAGACGATGATTCTGGAGCGAAAGCTGAACTGCTGCAGCTGTTTCCACATCGGAAAAACATGAAAAAGTCTAAATAAATCATTAATAAATGTGCATGTCTATAATATGTATAAATTACCACCAAGTTTCAAAATGTTTTATGACTATGCACCAAATAAAAGGAGAGTTTGATAACTTTTAATCAACAATGACTTCCTGTTTCCTGTTCAAATGGGAAAGACTAGAAAACATTCTATTTATCTTCAGGAAACGACAAAGATCCAAAATTATCACACACTGAGGACAGGGAGGGAGGAAACATCAAGTCTCCATGACAACCGCTAGGCGCCGTCTACGTGGTGTCCAGCTAACAGGAAGAGCACGGAGGCTGATGGGCGCAAAACATGAGCGACACAAACTCCGAAACCCAAAAAAATGTTAAAAAATAAACACAACAGAAAAATGTCTCAACCACAGAAACCAGAAGAAAAAGGTAAAATGCCACCAAGAGCAAAAACAACACAAAACTGAAGGCCTCCAGACCACTAGGGGGAGCCGACCACCAAATCATATGAGGCCAGATCCTCAGAAGAGACAGGAAGCCCAGAAAAAAAAATTATTAATTATATTCTATGGTATTTAGCAGAAGCTAATGCTAAGGCAGTGCTACGCTAATAAACGTGACGTAGCATTTCCTGTTGTGCTTGTTTTCGGGTTTGCGTCCTCCTCGTTGTGTTTTGAAGAAAATAATTTTGTGTCCAACCATCACAAACATAAACACCCGCGTTTTATTACAGTGAGAAGCTCAGAAACACTTCAGGCGGGTCAGGCGGAAGCAGAGTAGAGGATGTGTGATGCTGTGGGAACCGTACACGGTGTAATGAACTGCAATATCGGGACTTTTTAGTTAAAACCAGGTGACCTTTGACCCAGAGGTCATCCTTTCCGTACTTACAGGTGTGTCTGGCCAGTGAGTAGTTGGACGAGCCGCCGCTCGTCGGCCCGAAGCCTTCCGGCACGGCTCCGCCGCCTCGAGCGCGCGCCGAGCCTTTCGGCGGTTCGATCTCGGCGCCGAACTCGGCCCCGACGACGCCCAGCAGGACGATGGCGGTGGCTTGCTTCCGCCGCTCCTCGTACGAGTTGGAGATCCTCTTGGCGTTCGGCGGGAGGTTGGACAGGCAGCCTGGCGGAGGAACGGAAACAGAACCGGTTCAGAGTCACGACCGGATCGGAACGCTTCGGATCCTTAATCCTGATTTTACAGAGAGAGAGAGAAACTCAACTGATGAACCTTAGCAACAAACTGTAAATACTTTATTGAGAAAAGAAGAAGAGCTAGCATGAGCCGTCACTTCTCCATTTTGACCGATACTTTACTCGCTCACTCTTTGGTTGCCTAGCAACCCTCACTCTTTGGTTGCCTAGCAACAAAATATTGAATAACTTGCACAGCAGCAGATTAAGTTTTAGCCGCTGAAGCTCATAACTGCCTAAAAATAAACGACGGCGCGGAGTGAAAGCTGTGGATAAAACGGAAAACGTCACGCCAACAGATTGATGGTATGTCAGATACCCAAAACAAAAAAAGCTAATCAATCATTTTCTGACGGACTGATATGAGAGGTTTGTGTCGTTTCTCAGCCGTGTGGTGCAGCAACAATGGGAGGATTTATGGACGGAAGGAGGAGATGCAGCACGGCGTCTGGTGGTTCCCAGGCGGTGCTGGACAGACGAAGACATGCAACTGAAGACTCTCTGGGTTTCCTGAGCCAAGAGGCTAAAGACGACGTCCAGAACTGAACATGAACCAGAGGAACCAGGGCAGACAAAGAGCTGAGCCCTGAGTCAGAGCTGCTGCTGCTGCTGCTTTCCAGGCGTCTAAAGATGGCGTCAGGATAAAGGGAGACTTTTTTTTTTTTCCCACCTTTTCATTTCTTTCTTTTGACGCTGGAAAAGCTGCAGGCCGGCCTGCGAGTCTCCAGTGAGCTGATAACAAGTGAGCGGCACACTTCTTTTGTCCCGGCTTTAATCGCCACACAGGCACACGCCTCATTGTGGCGCTGAAAGCCTTTAGTCACACTGGGAACGCATCGAGACGCCCAGACGGCCATGTTCACAGCCTCCTGCCAGGGCTGGACGCGTGCGGCCGCTTTGTGAGGGAGGCAAGGAGGGAGCGCCTCTCCATTGTGTCCGCCGAGGCGACCCCGGAATAACCTCCTTTGTGCGCGCGCGTGCAGCGGGGCCGGCTCAGCGGGGGGCCGAGGCGGCGGCGCGAGCCGTCAATGTGTGTTGCACAGTGGGAGATAAGAGCTGCGGACACTCTGTGGCTCAAAAGGCCGACGAGCAGCAGCAGAAAACGCCGCAGAGTGTGGAAGAGCGACGCGGCGCTGCTGGCGGTTCAGACGGAATCACTTCCGGAGGGAGGAGAGAGTCAGCAGCTGGAGAGACGGTAGAGCTGCAGAACCGGACCAAAACCAGGCTGCAGAACCGGACCAGAACCAGGCTGCAGAACCGGACCAGAACCAGGCTGCAGAACCGGACCGGCACCAGGCCGCAGAACCGGACCAGAACCAGGCCGCAGAACCGGACCAGAACCAGGCTGCAGAACCGGACCGGCACCAGGCTGCAGAACCGGACCGGCACCAGGCTGCAGAACCGGACCGGCACCAGGCTGCAGAACCAGACCGGCACCAGGCTGCAGAACCGGACCAGAACCAGGCCGCAGAACCGGACCAGAACCAGGCCGCAGAACCGGACCAGAACCAGGCCGCAGAACCAGACCAGAACCAGGCTGCAGAACCGGACCGGCACCAGGCCGCAGAACCGGACCAGAACCAGGCTGCAGAACCGGACCAGAACCAGGCTGCAGAACCGGACCGGCACCAGGCTGCAGAACCGGACCGGCACCAGGCTGCAGAACCAGACCGGCACCAGGCTGCAGAACCGGACCGGCACCAGGCTGCAGAACCAGACCGGCACCAGGCTGCAGAACCGGACCAGAACCAGGCCGCAGAACCGGACCAGAACCAGGCCGCAGAACCGGACCAGAACCAGGCCGCAGAACCGGACCAGAACCAGGCCGCAGAACCAGACCAGAACCAGGCTGCAGAACCGGACCGGCACCAGGCTGCAGAACCGGACCGGCACCAGGCTGCAGAACCAGACCAGCACCAGGCTGCAGAACCGGACCAGAACCAGGCCGCAGAACCGGACCAGAACCAGGCTGCAGAACCGGACCGGCACCAGGCCGCAGAACCGGACCCAAACGTTTATATAAACATATAGATCAGTGGTTCTTAGCCTTTTTTGAGGCACCAAACCCATCAGATTCATATGCGTGTTCACTGAACCCTTCAGTAGTGATCAATAAAATATGATTTCCCCCCAATTCAAGACATAGAGGTGACCCAACTAGAGTCTAATCGGGTCACCCCAAGATCACCAAGTCTTCCTAAAAGGTGGAGTCTCTGAGAACAGTTCTTCAAAATATAGTCAGTGTTTTCAGTAAAGTTGATCTGACTGTCCAGGAACGACCCAAGGGATTTAAAATCTGCCAGAGAAACTGGAACCACTTTAAGGTCTTTAGATCATTTAATTAGCTCTACATTCTTAAGAGAATGAAAAATTTATAATAAATAATAAAGACTTTGTGGTATTCTGATTTAGTAATTATATTAGCTGTGTTACCACCCCCACGCCACTAGAGGCAGTAGCAACCCCGAAAAGATGCGACCAAGGAGCAGATTTAGAAGTTCACCTAAAGCGACAGAATTTGGTAAAAACTTAGTTTTGCTGAAGTAAATAAAGACACAAGTTTAAATCCATGCTGAGAGGAGCTCCTTCAATCAGGGCTCCTCCGCAGCTCTGATTGCCTAAGCAATGTAACGTGATCCTCTGATTGGCTAAGCAATGTAACGTGATCCTCTGATTGGCTAAGCAATGTAACGTGATCCTCTGCAGCAAGTGATGGCAAAGCGGGGCGTCATCACGACTTTACACAGGTGTGTCTTTACCTCCGTGGCAGAGGCTCCGCCGAACCCCTGGGGTTCAGTAGAACCAGGTTAAGAACCAGTGATCTAGAGGCTGGAGTTTGTCTGAAGCTACAGCATCACCAGTAGAAGCTGCGTCTCCTTCATCAGTGGTGGAAACTGCTTCGCTAACCTTAAAGCGCTAATCATAAACACACACTTCCACTAATGCTATAGTGCTACTTAGCATGGTACTTAGCAGAAGCTAACACTAAAGCACTATACCAACACAGTATTTATCAAATGCTAATGCTAAAGCCGAGCTCTGTGCCTTCCCAGAGGCACGCGACTGAGAAAACCTCCAGCTTGGAGGGACGGACTCTGTTTGCTAGTTGCCCTCTCTACTTCCTGTTTATCACAGCCATGTGTAGCGTCAACATCTCATAAAATCAAGCTTTGTGTATTCTGGTTGATTAGTTTCAAACCTGCCTAATTCACATTTTTTACATTGTTTTTAAATTTGCATGAGAACTGGATGGAAACAGCTGCTGATGATTTCCATGTGGCTGCGTCTCTCCCAGCTGAAGCCACCAAGCATTCTGCAGTGGGAGATGTCATCATCCCACACGGAGCCGAACGAAGCGCCGTCAGACGGCCATTTGATCCCGAAACAGCTGACTGTGCAAACGCATCCGAGAAGTCTCCCAGGTGGAATGAAATCCAAGATGGATTCCAGTTAAGTGAGTAAAAGCATCTGTCTGGGCAGACGCACAGCGAGCCGCTGCTCAGGCTGAGGTCCGATCAGCGCAGGACGAAGGCCAGTGCAGGACGAAGGCCAGAGCAGGACGAAGGCCAGAGCAGGACGAAGGCCAGAGCAGGACGAAGGCCAGAGCAGGACGAAGGCCAGTGCAGGACGAAGGCCAGCGCCGAGCGAAGGTCAGCGCAGGACGAAGGCCAGTGCAGGACGAAGGCCAGCGCCGAGCGAAGGTCAGCGCAGGACGAAGGCCAGTGCAGGACGAAGGCCAGCGCCGAGCGAAGGTCAGCGCAGGACGAAGGCCAGCGCAGGACGAAGGCCAGTGCAGGACGAAGGCCAGCGCAGGATGAAGGCCAGTGCCGGGCGAAGGCCAGCGAAGGACGAAGGCCAGTGCAGGACGAAGGCCAGCGCAGGACGAAGGCCAGTGCAGGACGAAGGCCAGTGCCGGGCGAAGGCCAGCGAAGGACGAAGGCCAGAGCAGGACGAAGGCCAGAGCAGGACGAAGGCCAGCGCAGGGAGAAGGATAGCACAGGACGAAGGCCAGCGCAGGGAGAAAGATAGCACAGGACGAAGGCCAGAGCAGGACGAAGGCCAGAGCAGGACGAAGGCCAGCGCAGGGAGAAGGCCAGAGCAGGACGAAGGCCAGAGCAGGACGAAAGCCAGCGCAGGACGAAGGCCAGAGCAGGACGAAGGCCAGCGCAGGGAGAAGGCCAGAGCAGGACGAAGGCCAGAGCAGGACGAAGGCCAGAGCAGGACGAAAGCCAGCGCAGGGTGAAGGCCAGCGCCGTGCGAAGGCCAGAGCCGGGCGAAGGCCAGCGCTGTGCGAAGGCCAGCGCCGGACGAAAGCCAGAGCAGGACGAAGGCCAGAGCAGGACGAAGGCCAGCTCCGGGCGAAGGCCAGCGCCGGACGAAAGCCAGAGCAGGACGAAAGCCAGAGCAGGACGAAGGCCAGAGCAGGACGAAGGCCAGCTCCGGCCTCCAGGAGTTTCATACACTATCTTTCCTGTTTTTTGCTCATTTTTCAGTCGTCTCCCTGCCCACATATTTCCATACCTCTGCTCTTCATAATGAGATTGCTAAAAGCCAGCTGTCATTTGGATGAAGGCCCAGCAGCTGATAAATGGATTACATGTGGCATCCACCCCCTCCGGCCAGACCGGGCCAGTAGATAACAGAATTACAGATGGACTCCCAGCCAGAATCCCTAAAAAGTTCAGATTTACAGAGAAAGTGAAGAATAAAGACACTAAAGACTGAAGAGCTTCTGACCGACTGATTCACAAAGCAAACAGTCCTGATGAGCGAATTCACGATGTTCAGACACAGATAAAGATGGAGAGATGCCAGGAAACGATGCCTCTAAACACCAAGAAATGTCACGAAATGGGATTATGAACAGAATTTTGCTTAATGGAAACATGGAAATTGTGAAAAAACTTGTTTTTGTGCAGGAATGAGGCAAATTTTCCTCCACACCAAAATTAATGTTTCTCAGAACTGCAGTGGAATTTTTTCCCCCACTAATTTTGCTGTTAACATTTTGCTAAATTTGTGTATTTTGCTCAACTAAAAACACTTTTTTTTTTACATTCTGCGACTAAATTTGTGTTTTCTCCACACTTTTCTGATCACACAAGTCGTATGATCAAAACCCGGATGTTACTACTGACAGAAGTGACAAAGAAGACAGGAAGTGAATCAACAACTTATTGTGTGAAGAAACTTATTCACATGTGATTTTAATTGTTTTAATTAATAGGAAAAGACACAATTGCAAAATTGCCTTTTTCTACAAACGAGACGAGAAAATCTCACTAAAATGCAAAGATTTAGTTAAATAAACCCGTCAAAATAAAGCAATAATCAGAATTTTCTTCTCATTTCACTAAAATATTGCGTGTTTAGTTTCTGTTTTCACTTAGCAGGTAAAAATAAAAAGCTAAATAATGTTTCTGTTCTTCCAACTTGACATTTCGGCCCTGATGCCGAATCGTTTCGTCTCAGATGAACTTTAGTCTGAAGTTCTCCAGCGGAGCTTCGGCGGCCGGTCGGGTTTCCTCCGGACCGAACCTGCAGCCGCTCTGCTCCGCGGAGCCACCGATTGATTTTTGAAGCCAATCGATCGGCTTCCTTCGCAACCAGCAGATCTATTATAATGACATTGCATCTAAATCCTATTTGTGGGCCAACCTACTCCAAAACATAACCCAATAAAAGCCCAGCGGAGGACAGCGGCGCTCGGCTGAATCTTCATAAAAACGAGAAATGGAGCGGGATAAAAAGGAATTCTGGCAGAAATGACATTATCCATGAAGGAAGGAATGTATTAAGAGGAAAGACGGAGCGCCGCAACGCAGCAACCTGTGGAGCCCGACCGGCCCGGACGGACAGATTAAGGACGCGTCATGAAAACGACTGAAATGTCACTCAGCAGATAAAACTGTGACCTTTAAGACAAAGATCCAATCAAATTAATAATTCACATCAACATTGTTTTAAAGAGCACTTTATATTTCGGTTCATTTTCTTTATGGCTTTTGTTCTGATCTGATGCAGAAACCAAGATGTTTCCAGAAACTATGAGGCAGAAAATACAGAAAACTGGAGGACAGAAGACAAACGGAGACGAGAAACGAGTTAAGATGAACGAAAACGTGGTAAAATCCTCAGATTAACTATGACGGGTCATAAAAAACACAGCAGGAGTCAAACCCAGTCTGACCAGTCTGACCAGTGGAGCGTGGAGATGTTGACCAGTCGTTTCTCCAAGTCGAGCCTCAAACCTTCAGCTGAAGGTAAAAGTCAAGTTTTGTTTCTGGGAGACAGAAAGTCGAGTCAAAAGTCTTTAAAGGGAAAGTCCAACCAAACCTCAAGTCCTTAAAGGGAAAGTCCAACCAAACCTCAAGTCCTTAAAGGGAAAGTCCAACCAAACCTCAAGTCCTTAAAGGGAAAGTCCAACCAAACCTCAAGTCCTTAAAGGGAAAGTCCAACCAAACCTCAAGTCCTTAAAGGGAAAGTCCAACCAAACCTCAAGTCCTTAAAGGGAAAGTCCAACCAAACCTCAAGTCCTTAAAGGGAAAGTCCAACCAAACCTCAAGTCTTTAAAGGGAAAGTCCAACCAAACCTCAAGTTTTTAAAGGGAAAGTCCAACCAAACCTCAAGTCCTTAAAGGGAAAGTCCAACCAAACCTCAAGTCTTTAAAGGGAAAGTCCAACCAAACCTCAAGTCCTTAAAGGGAAAGTCCAACCAAACCTCAAGTCTTTAAAGGGAAAGTCCAACCAAACCTCAAGTCTTTAAAGGGAAAGTCCAACCAAACCTCAAGTCCTTAAAGGGAAAGTCCAACCAAACCTCAAGTCCTTAAAGGGAAAGTCCAACCAAATCTCGAGTCTCTGGGATCAAATCCAAGTCTGGAGAAACTTAGACTCAGATCTTTGGCAGGAAAGTTCAAGTCTGAAAGCCTTGAGGTGAAGCATCCAGGTTCATGTGTTCATGCTTCATGTGTTCATGCTTCATGTGTTCATGCTTCATGTGTTCATGCTTCATGTGTTCATGCTTCATGTGTTCATGCTTCATGTGTTCATGCTTCCCGTGTTCATGCTTCATGTGTTCATGCTTCCCGTGTTCATGCTTCATGTGTTCATGCTTCATGTGTTCATGCTTCATGTGTTCATGCTTCATGTGTTCATGCTTCATGTGTCTGGCGGTAAAGTCCAGGTCAGGTCTCAAGTCTTTGGGGTAAAAATCAAATCAAAAATCTCGAGTCCAAAGTCTCTAATGAGTGAAAACATTTTCTCATCCGTTAAAAATCCAAACCTGAGCTGTTTGTCCCCAGATAAACTATTAAATAATAATAATAATAATAATAATCCTCGAACCCATTAATTTTCATAAACAACTCTCCGTCTCGCTCCTCGTCTTCAGCTCGGAGTTTAAGACGTTTTTATTTCCCACCCAAAGTGAAGAAACGTCCCGTCTGAATTTCCTCCCTGCCAAGAGACGTTTTTCCTGATCTGAGTGGTTTTGAAGCCCAGACCGAACCGGGAGGCAAAGGGAGTTGAGGGCAATCAAACCGACAACCTTCCCTCTGCAGCCCCAGCAGCTTCCCATCATGCCCTGCTTCCATTGGTAATCAATGGGCGACTGGTAAAACCCGATCACCGGGGACCGATGGAGGCGATCGATAGCAGCACAAAAATGATGTGAGAAAGAGCAAGAAGGAAAAGGCTGCAGGAGGAGAGACGTTTAATAAATGTGAATAAATACTCCAGCTGAGGGGAAGCGTCCAGCGAGGAGACGGAGGACGGCTGGACGCGTCCGGGGGACCAACGCTGTCCTTACTGTAAATGTCAGGAGACTGAAAATCTGGGGAAATAATTGAAAACACAATTAAGTTGATAAAGAAAAAAGATTCGAGTCCTGAAACGGTGGCTGCCCTTCCAACGGGCCGAGTCCGGCTGAAGGTTAAGTGCATTTTACCGTCTTAAGACACAGACAGAGCGGCTATCTGCGCCCAGCGTGAACGCCGGGCTTTAATTAGACCGCAGAGGATAGAGGGGGGGGTAGGGGGCAGAAACCACAACACAACCTGAAGTCCAGAAGGACGAAGAAACAGAACCAGACATTCTGGACGTCTAAACTTTATGTTTGCTGGATGTTTGTGTTGGTTCATCAGCTGGTTCTGCTGGTCAGTTGGTCCAGTCAGCTGGTTCTGCTGGTCAGTTGGTCCAGTCAGCTGGTTCTGCTGGTCACTTGGTGCAGTCAGCTGGTTCTGCTGGTGATGGGTTGGTCACTTTGGTTCCGTTTGTTCAGGTTAGTTACTTTGGTCCATTGGTTTAGTTTGGTTGGTTATGAAGGATCCGACTGGCTGAGTTTTGGTTTGTCAGGTTTGTTCAGCTTGGTTGATCGATTGGTTGATCGATTGGTTTTATTGATTGGTTGATTGGTTTGGTTTACTGGTTACTGGTTTATAGTTGTGGCCTTTTTGTGCTCATGTGGTGAAAACTATTGTTTTTCAGTCCAGATCAATAAAAAGTGAGTCCTGCTAATTCGGCGGCCATCTTTAATTGGTTTTACAGTAAGTGCAGAGGAAACATGGCGTCACATGAACAGAAACAGGAAAAAACAAGAAATTTGTGTAATTTCTTTTCTAAAACTGCACAAAGTTATCACTTGAGAGCGAAAGCTAATCTTTACAGTACAAAAATGAAAACGTTTCATTGGAGAATCTGATTTTTCCACGTTGGTATCAATACTATCAATAGCTTGGATCAATAGTATCTATAGGAAACAGCTGCAGCGCCTCTGCATGTTGGACTCAGAAACATTCCTCTACATTATCAGCATTTAGAGAAGAGCCGCTTGCTGTAATGTAATGATTTTCCCATCCAGCAGCTGCGTCCCGTTCGGGAACGCCGAGGAACCATCGGAGTCGCAGCATTCATCTCCACATGAGCTCAATCTGTTCGGAGCAGAAACGTGATCCGACCCGGCCGACCCCCCAGGCCGGGATTAGATTAGACAGGGAGCGTGGCGCTTCAGCTAACCAAATCACAACCGGGCTAATGACACCGGGAGGTGAGGGCCTGGCTGACCTCTGACCTCAATCACTGGGGGAGAGGAGAGGAGAGACATGGAGGGACAAAGATGGCGGAGAGACGGTAGCAGATTTCAGAGGCTGAAATAAAACATGGTGGAAAACATGAGAGTTTCCCTGAAGTCGATCCAGAAGGAAACAAAAATGTCTCCCGGCTCTGTGGAAGGAAGTGGGTTTGTTTAGTGGGAAGGTGGCCGTGACCTTTGACCTCTCCAACGATTCCCAGTTAGCAGAGCCGGGATTCCCTCTAGTGGGAACCAGCAACACTTCAGCCGACAATTATAAAGGAAGGAAATGATAAAAAACCGTTTTTAATCTGAAAGAGTTTGAAAATATGTGAATATTCAAACTCTCCTGAATCACATCCTGGATGTGGATAAATAAGAACCAAAGTGTCAAAATCATGTTTTCCAGACACAAAGTTCTAATTTCATCCAAACCCAAAGTTCCGATCCGGTTGGATTCAGAAAAAGTGAAATTCATTTCCTAATGTGTCTCTTTGCTTATAAACGGGATGTTTCTCAGCAATGAGTCCTGTGTGTGTGTGTGTGTGTGTGTGTGTGTGTGTGTGTGTGTGTGAGCGTGATGTGGATCCTAATAACATCCCCTGACACTGTTAGAGACATAATTACAGCACACACACACACACACACACACACACACACACACACACACACCGCCAGGTTCAGGTGTGTGTGTCTCTGAGGCTTTGCAGCTGTGGCACCGAGCAACAAATGTCATCACATCCTGAACTCTGCGTGTGTGTGTGTGTGTGTGTGTGTGTGTGTGTGTGACAGGGAGACGACACATTGATGAGATGAGTCTATCGCCGTGGTAACAGCCTGAAGCCAGGTGATTGCATGCCTGTCCTTTCCTCTTTGTGTCTTTGAAGGTTTCCCTCCTTTGTCTCGACTTTAGAGACTTTTTAAAACTCAGACGCTGCAGAGGATCCGCCATCATACGCAGTGAGGCACGGCGGTGGCGGGATGATGGCCATACGGCGGCTACACTAGTAAACATCCAGCAGTATAACTGGATGCAGACAGACCCACATTTTCAGAGGTTCTGGTCACTAATTTTCCGCAGCGGCATCAATCTGGCGACACGGTGAGTAAAAAGTGAGGCTGCGTGTGCAGAGAAGTGGAAGGTGAGCGTTTCCACCTGTGCTGCAGGTGTCGGCCGTTTCTCGCCTCCCGCCTGTGTGGGACAGGCGACCGATAAACGGCTTTTAACACCATTCAGGTCCGCCGGATTCAGCCAAGCAGAAACACTTAAACACAGAGTCGGCAGAGCAAAGCTGCCCGGAGGTGATGAGCTAGAGCTCTGGATGCTGCAGCCTCCAGTCTTTCCTTGCATTTCAAACTGATTCCAAAAGGGAGAGCAGAGAAAGTTCAGGGTGAGCAGAAAATGAAATATTTCATCCAAACTGATGAAATATTATCACAGATTATGGAATAAAACTTTCATTTTTAACTGTAAAATGACAAAAAGTCCATTAGCAGAAATTATTTTAGATTTTTGTTTAGCTTAATTTGTATCAGACCACTGGGAGGACATTAGCTTTAGCTTAGTTCAGGTTAGCTGAGCGTAGATTAACTTAGCATATGCTAGCTGGTTTAATTCATCCTGGTTTTCCAGGTTTGCTACGTTAGCTTAAAGTCAGCCTAATATTTTCAAATTGTAGTTTAATTTAGCTCAGTGTTGCTGGTTTAGCTCAGTTTAGCATTTGTTATGTTTGGTGACCACAGAGTAACAGTGAAATGTGAAGTTTTACTAGCTTGACAGCAGATAAATGACCTCTGCCTGACCTCTACATTGTACATAAACAACCAGGTTGTTGCGTTTTAACCCGATTGCTGTCGTTTCGTTGCCGGTACCTGCTGTGATGTCGTCGTCGGTCACGTCCATCTCCTCCTCTGGAGCCTTGGCTTCCATTGGCTGAGCCTCTGGAGGGGGCGGGGCTGGAGGCGGGGTCTCTGTTGCCGCTCCAGCTGCGGAAAACGAGCCGAAAGCCTTTGGTTAGGACATGAAAGCAGCAGGTGTGTGAGAGCAAAACCTCGTCATTAAAAGGCTAACTGCTCCGGCTAAGCAGCTAATAAAGGTTTATTGGGCCTCCAGTTATCCAGAGAATAAATGACAGAATTATCTTCGTATTGCCAATTAAGAGCGGATTTTAATTAGCAGCTGAGGCTAATGAATGATAACGGAGCGGCTAAAGGTAACAGAGTCAACCCCGCTCCAATCTGTGGGGAGACACACACACACACACACACACACACACACACACTCCGATAAATGAGTGCAAACACTCCGCTGGACACGCTGAAGTGTGTTTCCTCCAGAAATTTAACAAAGCAAAGAGAAGAAAAGACATCAGTAAGTAAAACATCACAAACAATTTCACAACAAAACACGTCTAAATACAGAGAGTGTAATTACACTGATAAATCCTGGTTAACACAGAGCTTCATGTTCCAATTAACCTGCTGAGACTCTGCAGACAGTAACGACTTCACTCACACACACACACACACACACACACACACACACACACACACACACACACACACACACACACACACACACACACACACACACTGACAGAAGACCAATACGCCGCCTGATTGCTGATTATTCGTCTGGAACATTAACGTGATAAAAACGTAATTGGACTTAATTAAAAGGTAACGGATGCCCGGCTGGGACTGAGCAGAAGGAAAACCGGTTCCACCAGGGAAACTCAGCAGAAAGGTCCGATTCCAACGACGCTCTAATTAACAGGGCAGAACAAGAACATGGACAGATATTCAGATATTCAGGCTGGACTCGGCTCCACCTGGGATGAAACGTTCGTCTCATTTTCTGCTGAGTCAAACCAGCCTGTTCCCCTCCTGGCCTGTGGGGGCGCCGCACCAAGAACCACTGAAGGAAACGACATGAAGCTGAGTGTAACTTCCTTCTTCGCCAAATGGAAACAGAAATGAAGGCGTCAGATTTTTAGTTAAAAAAAACTGGAGCCATTTCTCCCACCAGCGCTAGGCTAGCACGTCTGTTCTGGTTGTTTTTACCCAGAATGCCTTGCACTGTAATCCACTTCCTGACTAGAGTTCGCATTCACACCTCCACAAACGAACTAGAGTTGGATTAAAGTGGATTAAACGGGGTGTTTATTTCAAACAACCATGTTTGTCATTTGTAATGTTTGGGGATCTAGACGTTGATATTTTTTATATTTTTAAAGTTTTGTTTGAAGAACATTTTACAGATAAACTGCAGGAGAGAATTAAATTAAGCAGTGGTATTTTAATGATTACATTAATTACCGTTTCTATTACTTGTAATTTTCCCAGAAGCTTCTCCAACGCTGAACCACCTGCAGTCAGACTTTCATGTTTTGTTTTTTCTCTCCTTTTGTTGTTCCAGATGATTTATTTTTCATTTCACAGAGGCTGTGAAATGAAAGGGACGTGGAAGCGGAGCGATCCGAGGGCCGCCGCGCTCACAGCATCAGGAAGTGAATGTTTTAAACAGCAGACAGGAGGAGGAGGAGGTCCAGGAGGTTAACAAGGCATGCTGGGAGCAATGTGTCATGGCTGACATGACAAGCTTGACCTTGGAGCACGCCATCACGCCCCCACCCTCCCACTTACCCTGCACCCCTCCTCCGCCTCCCCCCCGTTTCACACTGATGAAACCGAAGCTGCAGCTTCGCCTGGAACGCTGCAGATCAAACCTCCAGTTAGCCGTTAGCACGGAAAACAAACCAGAACCACCAGCAGACAGATTACTGGAAAACGAAGGAAAGAAACCAGAAGAAAAACATCAACTTTTAAATGAAGCATGGTGGTGGCAGCATGATGCTGTGGGGAAAGAGATCAATCCAGGGCAATCCTGGAAGAAAACCTCTTAAAGACTGGAGATGATGATGTTCGCATGAGAAAGACGAAGTGGAGGAAAAACCGTAAAATGTTAATTTATCAACACAGTTTTTATTTATGAAGCTAAAAATGATGCAGAAAAACAAAAGCAGCATGTTGTAGCATTTGCTCACATCGTTAGAAATGTTTCCAGTTAATTCTCTCTGGAATGGTTCTGGGTTCTGATTAGCTGTTGATTTTACCGAGTAGCCGTTAGCTTTACTCTGATTAGCCGCTAGCTTTACTCAGATTAGTTACTAGCTTCGACTCTTTTGGTTCTGATTAGCCGTTAGCTTTACTCTGATTAGCCGCTAGCTTTACTCAGATGAGTTACTAGCTTCGACTCTTTTGGTTCTGATTAGCCGTTAGCTTTACTCTGATTAGCCGCTATCTTTACTCAGATTAGTTACTAGCTTTGACTCTTCTGGTTCTGATTAGCGATTAGCTTAACTTGTAGTTGTTGTTACAATGAGTCTGATTAGCCTTTAGCTTAACCCAAATTAGTTGCTAGCTTTTATCTGATTAGCTGTTTATTTCACTGATTAGCCATAAGTTTCATTTGATTAGCTAATCAGAGTTAAGCTATGAGTCTGATTAGTATTTAGTTTGACATGGAAAATGTTTAAGCCAAACTCCAGACTTTCCATCCCTGAATTATTCCCACCCTGTCATCTTCTGGAAAGTCGAGGCAGCAGCTTCTCTGTCAGACAACAAGCAGAGCCCGGCTGACCTTTCAGCTCTCCTGGAGGCGTTTAAAGGGACAGAACACAAAGGACGGACGGGTCGGTAGGAACCGGCCCGTTAGCGGCGCCTGCAACATGGTGGCCGTGTCTAATTAGCCGCAACAGGCTGGAAGCACGCGGAGGCGGCTAATCGAACAGAACCGCTGCTTGATCGGGAGCGCTCAGCGTAACCTGGAAGGCAGATGCTCCACACAACAATACAGCAGCAGAGGAGGCGTCCAGGCTGCAGGGTCAAAGGTCACTCACACAGGAAGACATAGACGGACACCCAGAGACCCTCACATTCATGTCCATCCTGTAAACAAAACCCCATGTTGCCTCACAGGAGGCTACAGGCCGCTGAGGATCAAACTGACCGAGAGAAACTTTGATCAGCCAGAAACCACTTCCTGTTCCTGCAGCTGCTGCAGCGCCACCTGGGCTCAGTGGAGAAACGAAGGAACTGCAACCAGGAGACGTAAAAGAACTACGACAAGAGGAACTAGAACTAAATGAACTAGAACTAGATGAACTAGAACAGATAGAAGTTTGGTCTGAAAAACGTTATTTTTCTTTCTGTATGTAAACTTTTGGTTTCAGCTGTAAAAGATTCATTAATTCATGTTTGGTTCTATAGAACTGGGTCAACTGGACCCATTTCTAATACAGACACAAACCAAATTCAACTGAATGGACAAAACATTTTCTAAAACCTCCTGACCAGAACCAGAACCAGAACCAGAGCCAAACCCAGACCCAGACCCAGAGCCAGAACCAGAACCAGAACCAGACCCAGAACCAGAGCCAGACCCAGACCCAGACCAAGAACCAGACTCAGACCCAGAACCAGAACCAGAGCCAGAGCCAGAGCCAGAACCAGAACCAGAGCCAGACCCAGAACTAGACTCAGAACCAGACTGGGTTCTGTCTGGTTCCAGAACCCTCCGGACCCTGCAGAACTGTCTGGACCCTCCAGAACCATCCAGATTCCTCCGGTCCGCTCCAGAACCTTCCGGACCTTCCAGACTCCTCTGGACCCTCCAGAACCTCCGGTCCGCTCCAGAACCCTGCTGAGATTTTTCCGGGTCTCCACCGGCCGGCAGCCGGAGTCTTCTTACGGCCCGGCCTGCTCCGGGGATCGGATTCGGTGACCCTTTGACCTCTCTCTATCTCCATCTCCCTCCCTCCCCCCCGCCTGCGGTCCTGATGTGGTAACACAACACTGACCGGTGCCCGTTGCTATGGCAACCGCTCCCCCGAGAGACTCCCGGCATCCTCTGCAACCGCGGCTCCTGCGCTCAGACGCATGCAGCATTTCAGCAGCAGGTTTCTAGTAAAGCAAGGTGCAGATTCACCTTTCTTCCCATCAGCAGGTCTAACTATAGCCAGCGGAGCGACGCCAGGGAGCGGAGCGACGCGGCGGCCAATCAGGAGCAGGGAGGCAGCGACATCATCAGAAACAAACCAGAAACACGAGACCGGCAGTGACGGCTTCACCTTTATACTGCTGTCCACCACGACTTTAACATGCTTTTGTTTTTTATGTCTGATTGATTCATAGAAACCAAATAAAGCTTCCTGTGAGGAAGGTCAGAACCTGGACGGGTCAGAACCTGAACCGGACCATTAAACCTTCCATCAGGGTTTGACACGTCCACTAAAAACCACTGGAGGACACAGATTCATACGTCACACTGAGCCGTCACAGACCTCTGTCCTTCTGAGACAGTTTGAGAAGAATAAATAAAAAGTTGAAGAATAAATTCACAATTCATCTAAAAGGGCTTTTATTTTGAAAACCGAGGAAGGAAAGAAACCAAGACCAAGATGGAGGACAGGAGAGCAGATGGTGAAGTGGATCAAAAAACTGAAAAATCAAGGAAGGAAGGAAGAGAGAGAGAGAGAGAGAGAGAGAGGGGGAGGAAGGAAGGAAGGAAGGAAGGAAGGAAGGAAGGAAGGAAGGAAGGAAGGAAGGAAGGAAGGAAGGAAGGAAGGAAGGAAGGAAGGAAGGAAGGAAGGAAGGAAGGAAGGAAGGAAGGAAGGAAGGAAGGAAGGATCATATGAAAATATAACCCATCTGATTGCCCTCCCCAGCTCCGTTCTGATTGGTCGGCTGTTATGACATCACCAGGCCCCTCCCGGCGTCGTTCCATAACAACTCTGCCTGAACATGTGACCAGCATCAGCCTGCAGGAACCGGCTCGGCCCGGTCAGCGTCTCCAGAACCAGTCGGCCTGTTGAAACCTTCGTGAGGATGAGACTTACGGGAGCTGACCGTGTCCACGTACTGGGGCAGGTACGGGGCCCAGGAGTCGATGGTGTCCTTCCGCCCGGACTGTCCGATCCGCCTCAGCTCGGCCAGGAGGAGAGCCTGCGCCGCTTCCCGGACCTAAACAAACGGGTCAGAACAACGTTCAATCATCCATGCAAAGAATGGACGTGAAGAAACCAAACGGTGTTTTACATAGAAGAGACCTTTCCTAACATTGTCCCCTAAGTTCAGATGAAGCTCTGCCATGTTGTACTCGCTCTTCTTCATGGTCACTAATTAGTGAACTTTATCGCAGCAAGAGATCGCGTTCTGACACGTTTCTATTATCCATCTCATACGGGTCGATGCCAGCAGCCATTTTGTTGATTTTCTGGCACAATGGTCCATAGTGTTGATCTTTCTTTTCGTTGATCTTAAAGCTCATCCCATCCATGCTTTGCCTACCAAGATGGCGGCGGATCACGTTCAGTTCAGACTTCAGGGAGCTACGTACTGATCTCTTAATCAAAGTATTCCAGAGTCAGAACCTAAACCTGGACCCAACTGACAATCGTCCCAACAGAACACCAAATCTTTAACAGACTGACTGAGTAAGACCTGAATCGATGGTCTAGTCAATGCCCAGACGTCTCTGCGTACCTCCAGACATCGGTCCTGCCATCTTCTCGCCAGCATCTCCAGCAGAGGCGGTCTGTACTTGTCCAGGCCCAGGAGGTCCGGCAGCATCACGCAGTGCATGGCGGCCAGCTGGCTCCAGCCTGCACACAAAGACGCCAACGATCAGCGAAATCCACCCAACCCGGTCTCCATCGCGCCGATCCGTCACTGCTGCCACATGAAAACGCCGCTTCGCAGCGTCGATTAGCAGCGGCAGATCCCACATGAAACGGTTTAGATCAACGTTTCTCAAACGTTTTCAGGCTCAGGATCAATTAGCAAAAACTCAGAATTAGCTGATCTGTAACAACCAGCTAATATCCGTCTCTTTACGCTCTTGTTGTTGTTCTTCGGCTGTTTGTCAAAGCCATAAACACATCTAATCAGGGCAGTTTTAGTTATTTACAGATTCAGAAACTATGGATTACCAATGATGTCAAAAAGGACGTGGTTCTTTACTACCAAATGTTGGTAGTTTAAGGCTATTTGTAATTTAGAAGCACAATAAAAGAAAATAGACTTGAGTTGAGAGGCTCTTCTGCACCATTACATGTGAAATTATCCACCAACTTCAATCGATTATATTTAAGCTAATCATTTGACTAAAGCGAATTGAATAGGTGTCGGTGTGTGAGCAGAGCATTACAAACAAAGTTGTAAAAAAAAGAACAGTTCTCACCATCTCAAAAGAATCAAATCAATGGTGAACGGTTCATTACGCCTAAGTTTCAAACGTCTGACTAAATAAATTTTTTTTATTTTAATTGTAAGTAGTTCTTTAAATGTCCTGTGAGATGATATACTTACCCATGTATCCATAACAACCGGAACTTTCAATATCCAGAAAGTTATTTCCGCAATTTACCGTCTATTAAACGAGAGCCCCCCGATTAATTACGCTCTCTGCAGCTGCAGCTGTGAAGTTGCCGTATTAACCCGATATTGGCTGGAAAGTGCAACGTCTCCCCTTTCAGAAACCGTTGGAATTTTTCAGATAGCGCTACGTGTGGCGGACTTGCGGTACTGCAAATTTAGAGGTGTCGCCGCCGACTTATGGTTACATAAGTAGTCATAAGTAGTCTTTTCTTTACACCGGTGTCTTCAGATTTCCCTATGAGAGACCCGGTTTTAAGCCATTTATCCATTTCTATTTTTAAACACAATCCTTTGCTAAGCTAACGGTACGTGCTGCACTTTGCGCTAACGTCATGGTAAATTAATACCACTAGGGGGCGGCAGGGGACCACAGTCTGAGAAACACTGGGTTAGAGTTTTGATATAACAGCAGTGACGTTTTCTCTCTCTCTCTCTCTCTCTCTCTCTCTCTCTCTCTCTCTCTCACACACACACACACACTCTCCTATGGCGCTCACATGACTTCAGTGAAACACGTCGTCTACCGCCTTGGTTAGAACAAAGTCATGATTTCTGCTCACCACAGAGTCCGATGGCGTTAAAACAGCTCAACAACAACAGAGATACATCAGCGTGAAGGAAACAACACACCAAACTTTGGTCCAAACAAATGAATTCAAATTCACAGATGTGAAAAAAAAACAAAAAAAAAGAGAAAACCCGGAAGGTTTTCCGAAGACACAGATGTGACCCAGTCGACGGACGAAAGAAAACATTTAAAAATGTCTCCGTGTCGCCTCACATCTGGCTGCGTCGTCTGAGACAAAAACATTCATATTTTAGACCAAAATATGCCCCAAGCTTTCCGTCTGGAACTAAAACATCCGCTGACGTTTCACCTGGTCCACATATATCAGCTGAATATATGGTTTCCACGACGTGAAGGGATGGAGGGAAGATGCTTTAAGCTGGAAAGAAATTCCAGGGAAAATTTCTTTGCCAGTTTCCATCTTTGAACTTACCTTTTCCAACGAGATGAACAGAGAAAACCAGAAACATTAGAACAGTTCTGAGAAACATCCAAAAATGCCACAACCCAACAAATTTACAGTTTATGTGTAAAATAAAAAATCTAACTTTAATGAACTTATTAAATAACATTTTAGTAATAAAAGACGCAAAGCTATTAGCTAAAAATCTTTATATAATATATTCCTTCTGTCCATTGTGAAGTAATTTTAACTGAAAAACTATTATTAATGTATCTTATAAATCATTGAAACATAAAATAATTTTATATGCATTTCGTTATTTTTTATTAGTGATATCTATAAATAATTGTATTTATTGAATCGTGGCACTTTTGACTCTTAACAGAGAGATTGACTGATTTATTCTCTATTTAATTCATTTTCATTTTTTCCAAGTCAAACTTTAAGAAATTTAGCTTAAAAAAAAAAACAGCTTTAAGTTGAAAGAGGCAACAATTATAACGTTATTTTATTTCAAGATTAAGATTTAAACTCTGAAAAATGAATCAGTCAATCTAAACTTAAATAATCTGTTTCGCTGTCCTGCAGAAACTTAAAAAAAATGTTTAAAAATCTGAAACTTTTCTTCTACTTCAAGCAGAAAAAGAGCCTAAAACTCAGGAAGATACAAACTAATTTTGTCTAAAAGTCCAAATGGGGAAAACAACTGAGATTAATATCATCATCAATATTAGATATTTCCTAATATATCCTACTTTTTTATATTAGACAAAAATAAGTTATTAGAATATCCAAAAAAAAAAACAAGCCGGAATGTTGTTTTTATTGAATAGTTGTGACATTTTCTCTAATTTATTCCCACACAAGTTAATAAAGTTGTTGTTTCTGCAGGTCAGCGGCTGTTTTCTGGTCGTTATGATACTGCAGTCGATGCTAAAAGCTTCAGAAAAGTGTTTTAGGTTCAAGCCAAGAATGAGTCTGTGTGCATGCTTGCTGTTCCCATCACCAGTAAATATTCTGACAAACTCAGCTTTTGCCACGCTAGCTGGAAATTAAAGTTCACGGAGCTCTGGAAAGGCACTTCACGGCCCCAAATGCAAACAACAAGCTTTAAGAAACGAGCACATTCCTAGTGTAAATCAGAGCCAACATCCTGTGGGAGCACTGGGAAGAAAAGGATGAGTTCAGCAGCAGGTTAAAGTGTTTGCACCACAGTTCATTTAGAGTCAAACCTGAAAAAATTAAATAAAACATCAGTTATCATTCAGCCTTTCACCAGCTTCAAAGTCTCAGATGAGCTGCTGGTGAAAATGGCGGCGCTGCTGAGCCCTGCTGAGCTCTGCTTTACATTTTAGGCTCAGATTGTGTTGCAGCTCTAATGGAGACCCATTCCCCTCGACTAGCTAAAGACATGGCTGAAATAGCAAGCATACAAACAGCACAGAGAGACTGAGACATCAGGACTGAGAGGGAAAACAAGGAGGGACTCCACAACACTGCAAACAAGAAGACAGACAGGGCAGAAGGTCAGGACAGCAGCGGTCAGTTCGCTCTCAGACCGTCGGTCGGCTCTACATGCGTTTCTGCCTGGAAGGTCAAACTGTTTGCCGACGACATTCTGCTTGTTTCCAAATGCAGAAAAACACCAGGGACAGGCTCACAACACGCAGATTTAAACTATTCCCATTTGATCAGACAGTGATAAACTCTTCCTAGGATTCCGATACATTTCCAGTGTGGTTTTTCAACTGTGCAAAAGTCTTGGGTCATGAGTATAGTTGGTAGGGCTGTGTAATAATATCGATTTTGCGATATATCGATATTTTCTTTCCTAGAAAAAAAATCTATATTCATCCGCAAGTATCGTAACATCCAACTGTCACCTTGTTCACTCACTGCTTGCTTCGCCGGGAGAGTGATTAGGTCATCAGGCTTAGAGTGATTCCTTCAGATGTTAAGGGTTAAAAAGGTATCAAACTATTCATAGCAGGTACTTGGTTCACTTTATTTACTTTACAAATGCATGTAAGCTACAATTTGTACTGTTTCAACTAAAAGAAACATGTTTTCTCACCACTTCTTTGATTCATTTTGTCCAGCTGTCGACTTTAAATCTGTGTCCAACCAGAGCCACATAATTGTGTAGTTGGTGCTTTTAATCAGTTTTCAGTTAAATTAATTCAGTCCAACTCTACAACAGTCACAAAATGTCACCAAAATCACTCTGTCCCTCTAAAATCTTTCAGAAAATCGCAAAAGTGTATTGAATTGTATCGTTTGCTGAATATGGCAATATATATCGTATTGTGAGCAGAATATCGTGTATCGTTTAGTGAGATTATTGTATCACTACAGCCCTAATAGTTGGGTAGTAATTACATTTACTCAATTACACTCTTACTTGAGTGGGTTTTTTTTACTTTTAGGAGTATTTTTATTTTTTACTCCTACTTGAGTAAAATTTCAAACTGAAATGGAAACAAACTTTTTCCACAACCGGATGATACCACAAAGACAGGAAGTGGTAGGATGATGATGATGATGATGATGGCAGGATTTTTAATGACTTGTTGCTTGAACAAACTTATTCATTTAATTTCTTATTTAATGGAAACAAAGCAGAAGTATATGTAATTTTCTTTACATTACTGTTGTATAAACAAAGTTCTGCGCTCATTTGTAATAGAAATAGTGCGTAAATACGGGTTTGCCGATTTTGACAATTGTTTAGACATTTATCTACTTAACAACAATATTATTTAGTGTTGGTTCTAAATGTATTATCCTGCATGATGTTATAAATGGAAAAGTAAAGAATTCATCCTTTAGATTTGAATACTGGCTGGTTAAACGTTAAAATAGATTAAAAGCTTTTAACAAAAGGATGAAAGACTCAAGACTTTTGCACAATACTTTAAATCCAAACAGGCCTGATTCAGAAAGTCACATGAAGCATTTTGAAGCATCCAAGTTTAAAACTGCTGACCTGAGAGCGAACTGAGACAGACAGAGACATGAAGACATTTCCAATCCAAAACAAGGACAAAGACTGGAGCTTTAGACCTGAGGTGAAGGACGGAGGACACTGTGGGGGAACCAGGGAGAAACAAGGTGGGCAGATTGGAAAGGAACAGAGAAGAAGAGCGAGGAGGCGAAGGAAGCATGAAGCACAGAGAGGAAACCAACGGAGGAGAGGCAGAGGGATGGAGGCTCTCAGCATGGACACGGCTGCAAACTGTCCCTAAGAGGCACCCGTCACATCAGTCTGTACCTTCGTTGACTGAGGGGATGTTATGAGAGCCAGGGGCCCCCTGAGGGTGGCCCCCAGGGGCCCCAGCAGCGGCAGTGCTGGCAGCTTGGAAAGGAAGAGAGGGAGAGAAAATAGTCGAGAAGAAAAGAAAAAGGTTAGAAATGTGACAGAAAAGCTGCAGAGGAAGGAAGGAAGTCAGGAAAACAAAACAGGAAGTGAATTAAATCCACATTCAGACGGACAGGAAGTACAGGAAGCTATTAGCTTCAGTTAGCTATTAGCTTCAAGAAACTATTAGCTTTGATTAGCTATTAGCTTCGATTAGCTATTAGCTTCAGTTAGCTATTAGCTTCAAGAAACTATTAGCTTCGATTAGCTATTAGCTTCAAGAAACTATTAGCTTTGATTAGCTATTAACTTCAAGAAACTATTAGCTTTGATTAGCTATTAGCTTCAGCTAGCTATTAGCTTTAAGAAACTATTAGCTTCGATTAGCTATTAGCTTCAGTTAGCTATTAGCTTTAAGAAACTATTAGCTTCGATTAGCTATTAGCTTCAGTTAGCTATTAGCTTCAAGAAACTATTAGCTTCGATTAGCTATTAGCTTCAGTTAGCTATTTGCTTCAAGAAACTATTAGCTTCGATTAGCTATTAGCTTCAGTTAGCTATTTGCTTCAAGAAACTATTAGCTTCGATTAGCTATTAGTTTCAGTTAGCTATTTGCTTCAAGAAACTATTAGCTTTGATTAGCTATTAGCTTCAGTTAGCAATGTAACCCAATATTTGCTGCTTTTACCAGAGTCCAGCTGAGTTTCTAAGCTCTTGGCTTTCATTAAAAACCTGCAAATCATAATCAATATTTACAGTGTAAAGATAAAACTAATCACTTCACTCACTGAAAACTAGTTATTAGTTTTTAAACAAACCAACTTCTACCAACCTGCAACCAAAACAAGATGGTTTTATAGGTTATAAAACTCTAAAATGTCTGATATTTGTTTACATGTTGGTCTAAAAATATGAATAAAAGTCAAAGGGGGAAAAAAATAATTACTTGTTCAGACAGATCCAGACTGTGGCCTCATGTTTTAGCTCAGATAACTGGACTGTCTGGTTAAATGTTCTGGTTCTGATCTGTGCAGGAAACCAGGAGCTAAAGAGCAGAAAATCTCCCCATTGTTCCCATTGCGGGATGGACTGGGACTGTGTGTTCCTGCTGCAGCACATCAGAGGGGCCTCCTGGCTGCATTTCCATGTGAAAGGAGCCGCAGCGCGGGGTACCAGGAGGACCGGACCGGACCGGACTGGACCGGACCGGGCCTCAATAGGCGTGTGGTATGAATAAGTCCACACGCTTGTCATGCTTGGCCTCAATTAAGGCGGGACAATAGCAGGGAAGCCCCGCCTCCAGGGGGTGCCACTGTGTGTGTGTGTGTGTGTGTGTGTGTGTGTGTGTGTGTGTAGGTGTGTGTGTGTGTGTGTGTGTGTGTGTGTGTGTGTGTGTGTGGAGTGGGCAGATGGTGGCAGCTGGTTAAAACCTCCCCTACAGGGAGGTGCAGCAGCTTCACCTTCCCGCTTCATCTGCAGCCACAACGTTTCGTTTAATCGGCCGAAATGAATTAAAAACGTTTCATTTGTCTGAATAAACGGCCTAAACAAAGCCCAGGACAGAGGGAGCGAAGACAAGGCTGTGCGGGTTAGATATGAGCAGTTAGTATCCAACCTGGTTCACTTTCATACGTTCATTTCGCCACCATGAACGGACAGCCTGGTGCCTACAGACTCATCACTCGTCCACCTCGTCTCACTTTGGGTCGGTTCTGATCCGGTTGGACCAGATTTTAAATATTTAAGCTGATTGGTTGGTTGGTTGGTTGGGTTAAGATGGGCCAGATTTGGCCCTCGAACCTCGAATCTGACACGTCTCTGCGGGGTTAACCGCCGGTGGGCTGCATTATAAGCCCCACCCGCCCCCTCGCCTGGCAGGGCCTCAGGGGTGGCCGCAGCGAGCGCCCCTCCTTTTGTAGTTACCTTGTTTGATCTGGGCCTGTAGCGCCGGGTTGGAGGGCTGGGGGGCGGCGGGCGCCCTCCGAGGAGACTCCGGGGTTCCTCCTGGTCTGGGGGGCCTGCAGGGGGGCGGGGGGGGGGGCACAAAGAGGAGCCATCAAATATTAACGAGGCAGAGACAGGAAAACAAGGGAGGGAGGTCTCACTCTGACTCATTCTGCTCTCCTCAAGCCAACACTGTGCGGCGCTTCAGGTGTGTGTGTGTGTGTGTGTGTGTGTGTGTGTGTGTGTGTGTGTGTGTGTGTGTGTGTGTGTGTGTGTGTGTGTGTGTGTGTGTGTGTGTGTGTGTGTGTTGGGCTCCAGCCTATTGAATTTTGGGTGCAGTCCCCCCCTGAACAGACTGGAGGCGCCGAACTTTCACAGAGACACACAAACACTTCCAATACAACGATCGATGAGACGATCGATGCCGGTTGCTAGGCGACAGATCACTCCCAGCGAGAGGAGGAGGAGGAAGAAGAAGAAGAACAGCACAAACTTCAGAGACGGGACAGAAACAACGGTCTGGGACGGACCAACAAAGGTTAAAGGTCACACTGTAACTCCAACTCACACGCCACACGTCCGGTTATAATCTACAGGTCCTCAGCTTTGACTAGGCCGTTCTAATCCAGGGTGAATCTGCTTTGATCTGGACCACTGGTGTACAACCTGTGGCTCCCGGGCCGCTAGAGGCTCTCTGACCTTCCTCACCGGGTCAGTTAGCGTTTTTGAATACAGCTGGGAAAATAACAAATTTAAGATTTAACAGTTTCCACAGAATAACTGTTTATTTTAACCTTTTTAAATTTGTCATTAGTTGGAAAACTTACCAAAATTTTCCAACACCTAAAGATTAGAATCTATGTCTCCTCCTTTTCACAAACGTCTGATGTTTCTCTTCATGGAAAAACCTTTAAAAAATAAAAACGTTGGGTATTTAAAAGTAACTTTTATACATCAGCAGCTTCCAGTGAGTCACATCAAATCCCAGTAAAAAGCAGGTTTTGGTTGAAGTGAGAGAAGTTTATGAATCCGTCCTTCAGGCCTTCAGGCTCCAGACTTGGGATGCGTTTAGTTTTCTGCAGACAGATCCGTGGAAATGAGCTGAAAGCTTCCGGCTTCCTGTGAAGTCTCATCCCTCTGCAGCGGCTCCCGCCTTATAAAAGTCAAACAGGAAGCTTCACTTCCAACACTCCAAACCGGCTCTAGTGAATATTTGACCGTGTTTGGCTTTTTCATGTTCGCCCATCTCAGATTGATGAGGCTCCTGTCTGTGTGTCCGACTGGGTTTTAGTATTTCATCATCACCTGCAGCAGCTCGCCGCCTCTTTCTTCTCCAGATAATGATCAACAGCAGCTCTGAGCCAACGAACCAACCAACGCCTGCTGCTTCCGGAAAGTGGAAAATGTTTCTCCAGCAGTCGGTAACGGGGAACAAAGTCAAAGTTCGGTGCACGAGCTGAAATGTTAAGCTTTCATTTCAGTGACGGGCGTCTTCTGGGGCTGCTTGTAGTCACGACTCCAACATCACTGGGCTGAAGGAGAACCGAGCCGACGGCCAGGATTCATCAAGACGTTGGAGACGAAGAGGAAGAAAAGAGCTGAAGTCAGCAAAGTCACAGAAGAAGAAAAAGAAGAAGAAGAAGAAGAAGAAGAAGAAGAAGACTGGGAAGTTAGGTCCCATACTGGACAACAGTAGCTCCCAGTAGATCCCAGTAGATCCCAGTAGATCCCAGTAGATCCCAGTAGACCGGGCCGAGCCGTTCTCTGACTTTCTGGACTCACTTGCTGGTTGATGAAATGTTGTGCTGCTGTTAGAGCAGCCAGACCTCGACCCACTGCTAAATCTTTCACAGCTCAATGGGAGCTCACACAGACTGAACAATCAGCTCTCACACACACACACACACACACACACACACACACACACACACACACACACACACACACACACACACACACACACACACACACACACACACACACACACACACACACACACACACACACACACACACACACACCTGCAGGCCTGACGGTTTATTGTCTGTGTGAAAATGTGAGGCTGTTCTTTGAGTCCAGCTTGTTTGGACTCCTGGATCAGGAGTTTGTTGGTTAGTTTGTTTGTTTTCTGGGTAAAGTTTGGTGGAAGGCTGATCACCTGGCCGGGGCTTTCTTCATGTGCTCGCCTACGAAGGTGGCGTTGGTCATGCCCATCAGCGTGTTGGCCAGGGAAATGGCCGACAGCAGGTGCTGCGTGGTGACGGCCCTGGACACGCCGTACGTCCCCTTCCCCACGATGTCGGACAGCGCCAGCTTCAGGCCGGTGGCCAGGGACAGCTGGCGCAGCAAAGACTCCTGGGAAATTCGGGGAAACATCCATCTGATTTAGAACGAACATCAGGAAGGAGAACTGAACAATAAATATCATTAAAAATACTGAAGGATGGACAGACGGTTGGACAGACAGACAGACGGTTGGACGGACGGACAGTTGGACGGACGGACAGACAGACGGTTGGACGGATGGACAGACAGATGGACGGACGGACAGACAGACAGACAGACGGACAGTTGGACGAACAGACAGATGGACGGACAGTTGGACGAACAGACAGATGGACGGACGGTTGGACGGACAGACGGACAGTTGGACGAACAGACAGATGGACGGACGGTTGGACGGACAGACGGACGGTTGGACGGACAGACAGACAGACGGACAGTTGGACGAACAGACAGATGGACGGACGGTTGGACAGACAGACAGACGGTTGGACGGACGGACAGTTGGACGGACGGACAGACAGACGGTTGGACGGATGGACAGACAGATGGACGGACGGACAGACAGACAGACAGACGGACAGTTGGACGGACAGTTGGACGAACAGACAGATGGACGGACGGTTGGACGGACAGACGGACAGTTGGACGAACAGACAGATGGACGGACGGTTGGACGGACAGACGGACGGTTGGACGGACAGACAGACAGACGGACAGTTGGACGAACAGACAGATGGACGGACGGTTGGACAGACAGACAGACGGTTGGACGGACGGACAGTTGGACGGACGGACAGACAGACGGTTGGACGGATGGACAGACAGATGGACGGACGGACAGACAGACAGACAGACGGACAGTTGGACGGACAGTTGGACGAACAGACAGATGGACGGACGGTTGGACGGACAGACGGACGGTTGGACGGACAGACAGACAGACGGACAGTTGGACGAACAGACAGATGGACGGACGGTTGGACGGACAGACAGACAGACAGACAGACGGACAGTTGGACGAACAGACAGATGGACGGACAGTTGGACAGACGGACGGTTGGATGGACAGACAGACGGTTGGATGGACAGACAGACGGTTGGATGGACAGACAGACGGTTGGATGGACAGACAGACGGTTGGATGGACAGACAGACGGTTGGATGGACAGACAGACGGTTGGATGGACAGACAGACGGTTGGATGGACAGACAGACGGTTGGATGGACAGACAGACGGACAGTTGGATGAACAGACAGATGGACGGACAGTTGGATGGACAGACAGACGGTTGGATGGACAGAGAGACAGTTGGATGGACAGAGAGACAGTTGGATGGACAGACAGACGGTTGGATGGACAGACAGACGGTTGGATGGACAGACAGACAGACAGGTTCCTACCTTGAAGGTGGGCAGCATGAGGGACATGTGTCCGCCCCTGGAGATCAGGCCGAAGGAGATGGGGCAGTGCGGTCTGAGCATGCCCAGTCGCTCCAGGCAGATGCCGTCCAGCTGCTCGTTCAGGCCCCAGGCGTGCAGGCAGGACATGAACAGCTTGGCCGTGTCCATGGTCAGGTTGTACTCCAGCAGACTCAGGGACTTGGACTTCTCCTCGCGCCTCCGCATCTCCTCCTCCTCCTCCTCGTCTTCGTCCAGCAGGTGCTCCTTGATCGTCTCCTTCATCGTCTCCTTCACCTGGGAACAGCAGAGGTTGGTCAGCCGGCGGACGCAGGGAGCCTCGGACCCCCGCGAGTCGCCGGCGCACCTGTTTGAAGATCTTGTTGGCCAGGAAGGAGCCGCCCTTGTCGGCGCCCGCCTGGCTCTTCTGCAGCGTCTCGGGGGAGACCAGCGTCGGGTTCGGCCGCTGAGCCTCCTCCGTCAGGAGCTGGATGATCAGCGCCTCCACGTCGAAGAACAGAACGTGCATGTCGGGGTCCGTCAGGTTGGTCTTCATCGCCTGGACCACCAGGGCATTGTGGGAGTATTTGGGCAAATTACCCTGAAGGAGAAAGGAAGAAAGCTTAAAATTTAACAAACTGGAGCGTTTCAGTTAGAACATTTAGGTGCCAACTAACTAAATCTGTATTTATCGTACTTTAGTAAACTCAGTATATCTGCAGCCTCCCATTGGAAGTCAGCTCCATTTGACAAATATGCTAATGATCCCCCACATTTTAATGGGAGCATTTAAGCTAACATTAGCATTTTTGCTAACATTAGCTAACATGCTAGCTTAAATGTTAGCATTTAAGCTACCATTACCATGTTAGGTTAAATGCTCCCACATTTTAATGGGAGCATTTAAGCTAACATTAGCATTTTTGCTAACATTAGCTAACATGCTAGCTTAAATGTTAGCATTTAAGCCACCATTACCATTAACATGTTAGCTTAAATGATCCCCCACATTTTAATGGGAGCATTTAAGCCAACATTAGCATGTTAGCTTAAATGTTCCAACATTTTAATGGGATCATTTAAGCTAACATTAGCTTAAATGCTCCCATTTAAGCTAATGTTAATGTTTAAGCTAACATTAGCATTTTTGCTCATTTCAGTTTATAAGCTGCTGTTTGCTAACTGGATGGAGTATGTTACTGTAGATCAACATGCTAACATCTGCATTAACCGCCTGAAGATCTGCAGATTATTTTGGCTAATAATGGACATGAACCTGCAGTTTGCCTCAGCGCTTCGGTTCATATCTGCTCCACACTTTTCAGCTTCTTAGCAACAGATTCTAACCGTGATTAAATACCCAGCGATAAGACGGCGAGGTTTCTCCCAGAGTAACAACACAGCTTCTGTGTTGGTTAAATTATGTTTTAGTTATTTTAACAGAACCATAAGCTGGTAAACGCGCCTGTTCCCTTGAATTTCAGCTGCAGTGTTTACAGTGGCTGAGCTCTCAGAATCACCACATTAGGAACATTTTCCTTCCTTCACAAACATGTTTTGTGCCTCATTTTCTGGGACGGACTCTGGTGGAGAAACAGTGCCATCTACAGGCAGACGGCCACATTACAACTTCATCCAGAGAGAGATGAATATGTCCTGCAGATCACAAAAACATTTGCAACGTTCCTACTTCCTACTGTAAATAAAGTTTGAGACATTTTCGGAAGGTAGAAGGATTAAGAACGACATGAATCTGTAAACACCAACAGTTTAGTTATTTTTATTTGCAACACGTCTGAGGAGTTTAAATCAAACGGAAAGCAGCTGCTCTCAGGCGAGGCCGACTTATTCTAGCTCCTGGGAAGTCAATCTAAAGGTCATCGTCCTGCAGGGCCCTTCAGGCAAACGGCGCGCGCGCGCACGCACACACACACACACACACACACACACACACACACACACACACACACACGCACACACGCACACACACACACACACACACACACACACACACACACACACACACACACACACACACACACACACACACACACACACACACACACACACACACACACACGCTCAGTTCAGGCCTCACAGAGGAAGGTCCTGCTGTAAACTGCTGACCTGCCCGGTTTTCTCTCCTGTTTAAACTTAAATGAGGAAAATAAAAAGTCCCAGTGATCAGCTGACTGACAGGCTGCAGCCGCGACGCGTTCAGGAACCGCTCCAACGGTGGGAAATTTGATTTAATCAATCCAATGTGTCCATCAGAGCACCAGACCCACAAACAGTAACATGTAGACGTTAATCTGTGTTCAGGGTTCACATTATTCTGGTTTTTGGTCCATTTCTGTCCTTTTTTTAAAAGCAGAAATTTAAAAATTCACAAGAGTTTCTATTGATTTCAAGGCAGTTTAACGAATAATTTACTGACTTTAAATCAGACTAAAATGTTACTTTATTTATATAAATAAAGATCACTGGGAATGTTTTCCGATTGGTTCATTCCCAAACCTGTAAACAGGACGCAGCTGGATTTAAGGGCAACACTTTGAAGATCTAAACGTTTGTGTTACGATTAATGTGGACAGATTCACCAGATAAGCAATGGACAGACGCTAGAGATAAGTAATGAAAAGCAGGGGGCCGAGTACTGAGCCTTGGGGAACCAGAGGAAGAGCAGGATGGACAGTGAACAGTCACTAATCAGCTGTAAGTAGGAGATCATTTGTGGGTTTTATTTCAGCGATTTGTGTCAAATCTGACATAAAAGCAAAGTGTCCGTGTTCCTGCTCCTGTTGAGGACAAAGTGAAAGTCAGAGCCAGAGATGTGGGCAGAAATCAAACACCAGCCGGCTGGAATCGCTCTGGCTTCACCGCCTGATATTTTACGGTCATTATCCTTCATTACCCGCAGCGGGGGATAAAACACACACACACACACACACGCACACACCGGGGATAATGGCTGGTTCTGAGTTGATATGAGGAAGAAAGCAGGAAAAGGGCGATGAGCGTCTAATGGAGGGAGGATTGCAGGTTAGTGGAGTTTCAGGTGTGATTACAGAACAACAACAACATGAAGGTTAGGAGGAGAAAACGGAGACAAACGTCTGGGGCTGATCCACTTCCTGAGGGAACCGGTAAAAGTCAAACAGCAGCTCAACCAAACGCTCTTCACAACACTAAATAATTCAGGGCGCTTGTTTTCCGCTCTGGGATCCCCCATGTGGGCGGGGTCATCTCTGTCAGGACGGGTCAGGCCGGCGAGTTTGACGGAAAAACTTCAGATCTAAAAACAGCTGGAGACACCGAGAGGGGAGGGGGAGAGAGAAAGACGACCAACAGCTTCTGCATCCGGCTCAGAACCTCCAGAACCAGAACCTGAACACCTGGTTCTGGTTTCTGATGTTTCACAGGGACCAGAACCTCCAAACCCGTTTTTAGGTTGTTGGTTCTATGCAGAACGAATCTGATCACTGATGATGCATCAAGACACGAATCATGAGACAGAGTGTCTGCTGGGGCCGTTTCCATGGCAACATAATCTCTGACATGGAGGACGGATGGATGGACTAGTACAGGGACAAACTAGTTCACAGATAAGACTTGTTAACCTGGTAGTTGCCAGTTGACTCTACTAAACCTGGTAGTTGCCAGTTGTCTCTACTAAACCTGGTTAAAGCTAGTTGTCTCTGGTTAACCTGGTAGTTGCCAGTTGTTTCTACTTGTTGCCAGTAGCGGGACTCGGGCCCTACTCGCCCTCCCGGTCTGGTTGGTGACATCACCAGGCGTTACCTTGTCTGCGTTGTCCGCAGCCAGCAGGTTGGTTGCCAGCGTCTGCAGTTTGTGCTGCGCCATGTTCTTGAGCGCCGCCAGGCTGCGGCGCGTCATGGCCTGCTTCAGGTTGACCGCAGAGTGGCTCAGGGCGTCAACGGTGGCGGGGGCGAGCTCATCGCAGGCGTTCAGGATCTCCACTGCCGTGATTCCCATCACGCAGCGATCCAGAGCTCCTGGAAACAGAGACAAGGAGAGCTGCCGATTTAAACCACATCAACAGATAACAGGAAGGCTACTTTAAACCAGACAGGCAGATTTCTCTCTTTCTACCAAAAACTGGATGATTAAAGTCTTCAGTCTGGTGATTTGGTGTCAACTAGCCCTTTTTTAATGACAATTCTGTTACAGAGACTTAATAATTCATGTTATTTGTTATTTAGTTTACTTACTTTGGATATTTAAAATGTGTCTTCCACTGTTCATTATAATTTAAATTTTACGGATCTTTAAGAATATGTTCTTGAATTATTTTGCACCATTTCACATTTATTTGTTTAATTCATTTTTGGGATTTTTTAAAATTCTTTTAAAAAATGTAGTTATTTATGTTTTGCATTCTTCCTCTGATGTGACAGTTTTTGAATCTCTTGTCAGTAACTTCTGTATGTAACAGGAATGTTGTAAGGGAAACGCGTTTCTTTTACTGCAATACATTCAAACATTCAATAGAGACTGGTGATTTTTATTTTTTCAAAATTGAATAAAAAGAATAAACTGTTTCATTACCAGTTTGACATTTTTCTATCTGATTGACATAATCAGCGGTACTGGATCTACAACATGAAAGTGTTACAATGGAGTGTTAAAGCCACACTGATTGAGAGAGCAAAGTCATGAAATTGAGAGTAAAGTCTTTCACACCACGTATTCTACCAGTTTGTAGTATAATACATGTAATTTTAGCTTAAACACATAATTATTTAGTGTAACATATTGTGTTCACTAAAATATTGATCTATCAGTACATTATAATTTTGTTACCATCAATACATAATATTTTACAGGTCAAACAGTGAAAACAGCAGATCCTTACAGCTCTATGTGCCTTGGTGAAATTCAGTATTTTCCATTTCAGCTCTGGCTGCATGGAGAGATGTTTATGAAGACATCATCAGAGCAGAGTGTTGGCTCTGCAGTCAGTCAGTCAGTCAGTCAAGTATTGAACGAGTGTTTATGTGATGAAGGAGCCATCAGCCGCCGCCCCATTACCTGTCCAACGCCTGAGCACTTCCACACCTCCTTTAATTTCACACTTAGCTACCCTGCAGCAGAGCAGCAGCTCATCAGGCTGATGTTTCTACAGTCCGACCCGACTCAGATCCCCAGACTGCATCCAGTACAGCTGAATGACCACACTGACGACTCATAATACATTAGAGAAACATCTAAACACAACACAGGACGGAGAACGGGCCAGTGGCTCAGCAGGCCACCAGAACCAGACCTGGAGGCCGCTGTGGTTCAGTAAAGAAAAGTCTTCACCCCAAAAAGAAAAATCAGCAACGCTGAACAACATTCGGCTTTTTTGACCAAAAAAAAGGACAAAAAAACTTTAATCTTGAAGTGAAAAATGAAACAAAATACTGGAAAAAATATTTCACCTAAAGTAAGAGATTGGTATTGTTATGACTTTATTCTCACTACTAAAATTTTACTCTCATAATACGACATTATGAACACTATGCGTAATGTTACAAATAGTTTATTCTCATACGACAACTTTATTCCAGTAGCATTACGATTTTATTCTCTCTAATTAACCAGTGAATCTCAACCTGATGATTCTGAGACGTTTTATTCTTAGAATCCTTTTTAACCTGCTTTATTATTTTTTTTTTTTTACTGATCCCTCCAAACTCTGACGGCCCAGTTTCTCTCCCGGGGAAACGTTCGGGTCTCACCTGTGTCCATCTGCCAGACGTAGACGGAGCCGTCGGAGCATCCCACCACCAGGTAGTCGTCGGCCGGCCGCCACTTGATGACCTGGATGGGGAAGAGGTGTCGGGACGCCAGCATGATGCACTTCCTCTCCCGCAGGCTGAGCAGGCCGACGGAGTGGTCGCTGGCCACGGAGCAAACGCAGTGCTGCACGCGGGTCTGCAGGGAGGAAACGGCAGGGACTCAAACCGCGACTGAACAGAGTCAGAGCTGAACGTCAGCAAGGATCCCTGTCATGACAAATGATCTATAGGCAGAGAGGTCAAAGTTCACAGCAACATGTCTGGAGAAAACCAAAGCACAGAGGCGGAGGTGTGGTCATGTGGGCCAGAAATAACATGCTTGGAAAGAATTTACGGGTCGTCAGCATAAACAATTAATCGTCACAGTAATCGATTACTAAAATAATCGTTGCAGCTCGACTGAATTGATTTGGTTATTCGTATTTTTTAATGTATTTCTAAGATTGTACAAAAAAGGCTTAAGTAATTAAATGAAGAATCTGAAGATGTGTCAAGTTTTAGACGATTAATTGATTACTCTGACGATTAATCGATTACTAAAATAATCGTTGCAGCTCGACTGGTTCATGAAACTGAATTGATTTGGTTATTCGTATTTTTTAATGTATTTCTAAGATTGTACAAAAAAGGCTTAAGTAATTAAATGAAGAATCTGAAGATGTGTCAAGTCTTAGACGATTAATCGATTACTCTGACGATTAATCGATTACTAAAATAATCGTCAGTTGGGACCCGACCAGTGTGTGACACTGAATTGATTTGTTTGTTTAATTGTATCTAATACTGATTTCCAATATTGTATTAAAAAAATCTGCAGAATGTGCCAGTCCGATTAATCAACTAATCGTCAGAAAAATCGATAAATTAATCGTTAGCTAAAGTAGTTCTAGTCGGTTGTAACAGATAAAGCGTGGAGCCGGACAGACAGACAGACAGATGGTTGGACACGAAGACGTCTCCAGTCTTACGCTGCAGTTTTCCGGCGGGACGATCAGCTGGCTGATTTCCCCTCCATGAACGCAGAAGATGTGCTTCATCTCTCCGGTGAAAATGTCCCAGACAATGACGGAGAAGTCCACTCCTCCGGACACCAGGGAGCGCTGGTCGTAGCGGGGCGACACCTGGTACGGGTAGAGGACGCAGGTCACCTTGTTCCGGTGACCCCGCAGTGTCCGGTGGGGCGGCCAGCCTGCAGCGTCAACAAGTATTTTGTTACTTCATAAAAACCAGAATAACAGCTGCATTTGGTGTTGCATTTAAAAGCATTTGAATCATTTTAGTCGATTATAACTTTACCCTCTCAATTTCACGACTTTACTCTCTCAATTTCAAACTTTAGCCTCTAAATTTCATGACTTTACTTTAAAGTTATTCAGACCACATTAAAGCTGAGCGTTCAGGAACATGAGCCTGTGTCTCACTGAGTGTTTCATGATACTAGACGACCATCATCATCATCATCCTCACCCCTGCGCAGCATGTGCTCCCCCTGCAGCAGCTGCACGATGGCCGTCTGCGTGGCGGGGACCAGGATGATGCTGCCGTCCTCCCGTCCGCAGACCAGCCGGCCCTGAGACGGAATGTAGACGCTGGCCGTAACCTGGGCAACAAAACGACAGGAAATGACTCAACCAGACACAAGGAAGCAGGTTTCCATTTAGTTTCTGTTAATTCCTGTGAACCTTGATGGGCTGCTGCTTGTTGGGCAGGACGCTCAGCTGGTCGATGATCCCTGAAGAGACGGGCGTCAGCTTATCGAACGCCTCCTGCAGGCTGATGGTGGACGACATCTGCAGCTCTGCAAAGAACCGTCATCTGAGTCTGACAGTAGACTGAACGAAAAACACTGAGCCAAACAAATACAGTTCCTGAGAAAAGCTGATGCTGTTCAGTGGTAGTGACAACATCTGTCCACCAGATGGCACTCATGTACAATTTACAGGAAAATAAACTACCAGAAACACATTTATATTCCCCGTAATTTACATTTTATTTTGTTTGTTTTTATTTAATTAACCTTTTAAAAGTATCATTTTCACCTGTTGAACTTAAACTGAGTCAAAGTTTAATCTTCACCTGTTCAGATTTCCAGTTATTTAAACAATGAAATTTTTATTTTCTTTTTTAAAAAAGGAACAGAGTTATAATGTATTTCTATGTGGCATTTTTAAAATGCTAATCATTGACTAATAATCAGGATAATCGATTAAACGTCAGAATGAACGCTTAATTGTTGTAATAATAGAATTACAGATTAATCGACAGAGTGATCGATTAATCGTCAGATTGATCGATTAATCGATCAGTGAAATAACTGCTGGCTGCAGCGCAGCATCAGACAGCTGCTCACCCTTTGGCGTGGCGGTCGGCGGCGTGGTGTCCGGGACGCTCCACAGCGACATCCGACCGGCCGAGTCTCCCTGGATCAGCAGCTTGTGGAACGGCTCCCGGCGGCCGAAGAAGAAGCGGGTCACCGGGGGACAGATGAGGAGCTGAGGGGGGGGAAACGATCAGAGGCATGACTCAGACAGGAAGCAGAGCGCGGCCGGCCGCCGCAGCGCGTCGCCCTTCCTCCATGTGAGCAGGGCAGGCGGGAAGCAGCAGCATGAATCAGCAACCAGCGTCACACCTGGACAGGTCCGAGTCCCACAGAGAAAAACGAAATCATTTCGCATCGGCAGCTGGAACCGGACCAGCTAACCTGAAACCCGGTTCTGACCCGTCCCACACCCACTGAACGGACGAGAGAGGAGAGAGGCCGCCGTCGCCACGGCAACGGAGTAGAGCCGATCAGGACACCGAGAGCCAGCAGGTGCCAAACCACCGACACACTAAAGTATTCACACCCCGGCAGCTTTCCAACAAAACTCAACACTTTACTGGAATTTCATGACACAAAGTGGAAAAATAATGATGGATAATCAACATTTACTGAAAATAAAACTTTAATCAAAATAAGATTTAAAATTTAAATTAGGCTCCAAAAATACTGCAAAACCTGAGCTAAAGGGAGCGTGTGCTGCAGGACGCACCGTCCTCACACTGAAGCACGGTGGTGGCAGAATCATGCTGAGGGGAGGCTTTTCTTCTGCTGGAGACTGGGGCGGAGGTTCAGCAGCAGAAAAACCAACTTAAACCTACAGCTAGAGATGGCCTAGTCAAAGTCCAAACCCAAAACTTGATCCTTGCGGATGTTTTCTGTCCAGTTTAACAGCTCGAGACGTTTGATGAGCAGAAATGTCAGTTTGAAGGCGTCAGATGTGCTCAAGACAAAATCCCAACCAAACTCTGAGAGGATCAGCGAACCGAGGGAACGTGGAGCAGGTCACGCACGGGGTGTGAAAACTTTTAAAGGCACAGCAAGTCCAGACATCAGAGGGGGGGAAAAGTTCTGCTCACCAGGACAGGAGGGAAGAAACACGGAGGCCCATCAGCAGCAGGCGGCCGAGAAGAAACTGACTGAAAACACAAACAGCTGCAATCTGACGCGGCGGGTCGGGTTCACAGGGGGAGACGCCATTTTGGAGGGACTTAACTAGAATCTCTCAACTTTTTAATGTCTTATTTCAGTTCAGTTAGCTGATTTCTGCAGCTCAGCCGATTCACCTCTTCTTCTTGCTGCCTGCTGCTGATGCTAAGCGTGTTGCGGGCTTACAGGCGCCTCTAGAGGCCGGTGCTGGTAAAGCTGCAGTGGGGTGTAGAGCTCTGGGGCGAAGCCACTGGGACGGAGGCAAATGACCTCCACCTCCTGCTCCTCCTGCTCCTCCTGCTCACCTCCGTCCTTCTGGGAGGAGGTGAGGGTGGGTTTATGTGGGAGGGGCAGGCAGCAGCCAGAGAACAGGAAATAAAAGAAACAGAAAAACAAAACAACAGACAAAACGTAAACAAAGTAAATTATAACATTCAGGACAAACAGGAAGTCCAACATGAAACCTACACATTCAGCTTCCTGCACACGGATTAAAGTGGCAACAGTTTCACTTGGTTTCTGTTCCCATGTTGACCAGATTAACACCACAACATGTGAACTTCAGCTGGTTTAATCCAAACGAGTCCAGATCAGCACAGAAAAACGACAAACCAACGTCAGGCAGCGACGGAAGGCTGGATGATGAGGGTCCTGAGGGTCCGAACCCACCGAGAAACAAACCATTATCATTCATTCAATTCAAAATATAACCGGTTTAAACCCGTTTACAGCTCCATTTACAGCAGCTGCTCAGTCAGCTCCACTGTTTTAAGGTTTGGAATATAATAAAATACATTTCAGGAGATGAAAAATAAAACAAAAACATACATTTTTATATGAAGCGAACTGAAAACGTACCAAACTGTGACCCTCAGTCATCACCAGGTGTTTTACAGAAACAAGAGGAAACAAAATGGCCGACAAACATGAAAACCTGTTGGACATGAACAGAACCGGAGAGACCTCTGTGGATGACCTCTGACCTGTTTGTCTGAGCGCTCAGCGATGCTGTAGATCAGCGGGGGGATGGATCCTTCTTTGGTTCGCCCAACGTCGCTGCGGAAATGTTCGCTGGCCGACTGGCAGCTGAGAAGCAGACGGATCGTTAACCCAAAGCGCTCAGAGACGCTCCTCCAGCCGGCGGCGTCCCGCCTCACCTGGCCGGCAGCTTGTAGATGTAGCTGCAGCCGTCTTCGGTCCAGATGATGACTCTATCCGCCGAGATGAACTCACCGCCGGTCCAGGACTGGTCGCTGTCGCTGGGCACCGAGCAGAGCAGAGAGTAATCTCCTGCATCAAACACCTGGGAGACAAAGGAGGAGTTTTTAACAGACAGGATGAGACAGACGGCCATAAAGACAGACAGACAGACAGACAGACGCACCCTCCAGTACTTGGAGCAGACCACCAGCAGGCTGCTCTGGGTGAAGCTGCAGAAGGAGATGCTCTGGCAGCCTTGGCAGTAGATGGGCTTGGACTCTTCCTCAAAGACCGGGTCCAGATCCTGGACCAGGAACAGACCAGAGGCTCAGATTTGTGTGCGTGCGTGCGTGCGTGCGCGCGCGCACGATTCTTTCTAATAACTTGTGGGGACGATTTTCCTGACACTACGTTATGGGGGCCAATTGATCTTTGTGGGGACCGAAGCCTGGTCCCCACAAGGGGAAACCCTGTTTTAGGGTCAGGGGTCAGAGGTAGGACTAAGGTGTGAATTGAGTTTTGGTTAGGGTTCGGAATGTGATGGTTAGGAAAAGGGTAAAGGTCATATTTAGGCTGTAGAAATGAATGGAAGTCAATGGAAAGTCCCCGCAAAGATAGCCACGCAAACATGTGTGTGTGTGTGTGTGTGTGTGTGTGTGTGTGTGTGTGTGTGTGTGTGTGTGTGTGTGTGTGTATGTGTGTGTGTGTTGGCCTGCAGCAACAAACCTGCATCTTGCTGACCTCAGCTGTTATCATCCACACCTTCAAAATCCCCGTCACTGACACTGCCACCACCGTGTCCTCTGAGGAGCAAATCCAGGTTTTATCATTACGGCTCTGAGCTGCTAGCATAAAGCGCTCACCGTCAGGTAAACACACCTTGGGTCCGATGGGAGCGGATGATGCTCATGGAGCTGATCCAATCGGGAGAGATCTTAGAGACCAGAGAGTAGAGCACCTCCAGGCTGGTGGCGTCCACCACAAGGATCTCTGGGTAATGACCGTTACACAGCAGGCGGCCCTCCTTCTGCGTACCGATGGTGAACTGGTAGAACTGAGGGAGGAGAGAGAGATACAAACAACAAGAGAACAAAATTTAAACATGAATTCTTAAGGACATTCTGGAACATGAAGACTATAATATCAAATATACATTTGTGCTAAAGGGTTATAATGTTTCAATGACAGAATGTGAACTGAAGTTAGCAATGTAGCATTAGCTTTTCCTAAACTCGGTGTTTATGTAGCACTTTAGCTTTAGCTTCTGTCTTCATTGTTAGCAGAATTAATATTTTTGATTAGTGCTCCAGAGTTAGCATAACCTTTTACTGCTCCAGGTAAAAGGCTTTGATCCTCAAACATATAAGATCAGAATAGTGAAAACTAAACTATCCTACTACAGAAATGACTGAACTATATCTATTTCTGCAAACCAATACACATTTCTTCCTATTAATATGTTATGTTATAATCTGAGGGAGAATCTGTCGTTTAGCTCATGACTGAACTTCCTGTCTGCACCCCGACGTCACCAGGTGAGTCTGTGTCCCACCTGGATCCCGGTGTGAGCGCAGGCCAGCTTGGTGAACTCGATACAGCGCCCGTCGTTCACGTCCCACAGACACATCTCCCTGGAAACAGAAACACGGGGACCATGAAGAGCAGGTTTCAGGACAGAACATTGAGCATGCGGAGCAAACGGACCCGCTCTCCGAGGCGCTGACGATGTACTGCTTGTCGCTGCTGGCGCTGGCTTTAGACAGGCAGGTGATGGAGGCCGTGTGGCCGAACAGCATCGCTCTGGGACAGATCTGGAGGCAAAAACCAACCAATCAGAGGACGGACAGGAAATACGCTAATGCTAGAGACGGAAAAGGAGCTAAAGTCAGAGTTCGATGTTAGGAAAATGTCTCTCAATGTAACTAAAACTAAATTTACAGTGAAAGAGAAAAAAACTTAAAATAAATAGTGTTGAACTTGATGCTAACGACCAGCTGGTCATTACTGATAGCAGGTTAGAAATATTAACGACATTAAGGTATTAAATTGTATTTTATGTAAAACTACAAACTTACTAAGTTTAAATGAGTTATTGCTGTAAAATAATCTAATTAATGTTTCATGTAAAATCAAAACCTTGTTCAGAAATGTATAAAGATGAAAACATGTTGCTTTCTTTAATGAAAAGGTTTTAAATAAATATATATATATATTTAATTATATATTTAATATTTAAACTTTGGGAAAAAGTAAAGAAGTGTTTGATTTTTTTTGTATTAATATTAAAGATAATATGTTGATGGTGGATTATTTGTTTTGTGACTGAAATAAATTTTTTTTTAAATATTGGAAAAAGAAAATTGCTAGAAAAAATTAAAAAAACTAAATAAAAACAACAGAAAGATTAAAATATTAAAGCACACAAAAGACGGAAGAAAACTAATAACAAAAGGTAACAAGAAGAGAAAATAAGTAAAAAAAAATAAAGATTTAAAAACTAAAAATAGAATAAAACTGAAAGCAGAGGAAGCCGACCTGCAGCTCGGGGGTCATGTCCCACAGGCAGATCTGACCGTCATGGCAGCCGGTGATGATGGTGGTGAAGTCGTCCATCACCAGTAGGCTGCTGATGCAGTGGGTGGGCGCCGTGCGGCCCCACAGCACGATGGGCAGGACCAGGTTGTTCCCCGACATGATGCTGACAGACTAACGGGGAGGGGAGGGGAGTTTTTTTATTGTTGTTATGACACGTAACCATAGCAACAACTAAATGGACAAAACCTCAAATAAAACCTGAACTATGACCCCAAATCCCAGAGGAGGCGACTCCCTTACTCCAACATCCCTTCAACCAGACAGATTTAAAGAGGAGCAGCAAAATCAAACGATGTGGATTAGCAACTGAGGATGTTACCCAAAACATGAGACTGTGTACAGCAGCAGCCTCCAGTCAGAGGCGTCTTCAGATTTGTTGCAAGCCTGACTGCTACAGGAGAGCAGTTCTCCGTCCACGCAGATTCTCTGAAGACGCTTTGATTTTATGAGTTAAGACAACATTTCATTTCAAGACCTGCAGCTCTTCATGGTCAGACTCAGTTCAAATGTGTCCAAAATATGAAACTATGCAGAAATAAAGCTCGAAACACAATGATCACTGTAAACCAATCAATGCAGGGCTTCATTGTTTTAGTATCTGCGGCCATGAAGGAACAGAGGGGCAGAAATCAGCATCAGATGATCGCATCAGCTGGTTGTGTTTACAGCCAAATACGGATCAATAATCTAACGCTTCAGTTTAAAACCAAACACTTTACAGCCCGAAGTTAAACAACAGGCAGATATATCTCTATAAATTATTATTAGGAGAACAGATAATTAACCCAGCAGCTAACTGTCCCTGATCATCGGACGCTAGAGGACAGGTTAGCTCTCACACTTCCGCTTCAGCGACGCTAGAAGCTAACGGCTAACAGCTAGCGGCTAGCAAAACATTCCGATAAAAAACGGCTGAGACGCACCAGAGACTGACGTCCTACTGGGACATATCCGACAAAACGACGGCTCTCACGAATACGGTTCCTCCTGCGGCGAATTCAGTCAGAAAAGACGCCGTTATTCTGCGCCGCTCTGCTGGCTGGTCCCACCGACAAACAGACCTTTCGGGTCAGCTGATCAGCTACTTCCGGTCACTCACAAAAATAAAATAAAATAAAATAAAATAAAATAAAATAAAATAAAATAAAATAAAATAAAATAAAATAAAATAAAATAAAATATGCATGTATCAGAAAGTCGTGAGCTGCAGGACCAGAACATTTTGGAGGAACATATTGGATATTATTATTATTATTATTATTATTATTATTATTATTATTATTATTATTATTATTATTATTATTATTATTATTAACGTTTGAAAGGCCCTAATGTTCTTTCATATTTTCTTCCATATGACACAACTCTACATTCTTTCGTCAAATATTAATTAATGCCACTGCATCTGATAACTTTGGTTTATTATTATTATTATTATTATTATTATTATTATTATTATTATTATTATTATTATTATTATTATTATTATTATTATGTGTGTTTGGCATAAATGGTATTTTTTGTTGTTTTATTTTTGTAGTTTTCTCCAAGAAACCGGAAGTGGTTGCTGTTGTCTTCTCTTGACTTCCGCTCAACCTACCGGAGCAACAACACGTGTTGTTTAGCGACTCGCAGTGAAAGTTTCTGATTATTTAACTTCATTTATGTCTCTTTTTACCACTCTGTAGTTTTTTCCACATCCTAGTTTAGGATAAACTGACGTCTCATCGAAGCCAGCTGCTGTCGGGACAGTTCAACGTGTCTGGACTTGTTCCGGCACTCAGGCACATGGACAGGGACGCAGATAACCCAGGACAGCGATAATGGACTTCCAGTTTCCTCAGCAACTTTTCCCCTCGTTTTACAGCTGCGAACCGCCGAACCGGGTCCAGAGACACAGCGCTGGAGGATGGGGCTGCTACGGCGGAGTCTTGGCGCAGGTGGGGGGGTTTTCTGAGCTCACCTGTCGAAGTTTGTTTCACAAAATTCAGCTGAATAATGTTCAGTATGTAAACAAATCTGAGTTAAATACGATGCTGCGTTCACTGACGTCCGGAAAGCGCATTAAGACTATTTAAAAGTACGTATTTTAGGTTTAATAAACACCGAATCGATAGTTCTTGCGTATTACAAATTCGACAATCATTTATTGTAGTAATCGATTATTCTGACGATTAATCGTATAAAAATGCCACATTCTATAGACGTTTTAATATAACCTCGTAATTTTTTAATACAACTTAGAAATATATTGCAACTGTAAATAAATAAATTCGTTTCTTTAAATATGAAAATAAATATTTTATTATTTGTTTACTAGAAATTCTTCAGAGAATCTGAACTGGGTGAAGCTAGTTTTGGCTTCAGCCTCTTCACAGACAGATGTTTTCTATCAGACAGATGTTGTACATGTTCTGGTTTAATTACTGCTCTGAATATGTTGTTTTAAGCTAATGGTCTTTCTTTGAGTCTGTTAATGATTAATTGATTAGTAAAGTAGCTGTCAATAATCAGTCATGATTAATTGATTTCCTCCTAGATTAATCAATTTTTTCAACCTCACATTACACCTGTGGCGCAGTGCATTCTGGGTGATTTGCTGTATTAGTTTTCCTCCAGGTGTTTTGTGAGGTGAGGAGGTTGAGTTTGATGATGACCTGATGCGGCTCTGGTTCCAGGGCGGCACCGGCTCTGTCTCCAGCTGGGCGTTCAGGTCCAAACGGCAGGTTGGAGGGGAGCTCTGGCGCCAGATGGAGCCGGTTCCGGTTCCCCTGCTGTCCCCCAGGAAAGGTGAGCCGGTTCTGATCCAGAAAACATCCCGAGTCGGCGCTCCGTTGGTTTTATCTCCCATCATCTCTTCGTGAAGCATTTATGTTTATTGATCTCTAATTAAGGCGTAGAGCCGTAATAAACTTATATTTTTTGCTTTTTCCCAGTTTTCCTGATGCTTCTGTGTTTTTCCTGCAGCGTTCCAGGAACTCGTGACGCCTCCTGACCCGCTGGACGTCTTAACACATGTGAGGAACATTTTAATAAACCGATCAGATATTAGCAGCCAATTTCAGCTGATAATGATCTAAACTACCACTGAGCGATTATGTCTAAATGACAGAAACCTGCATGTTGATCAGGCTACAAGATGTCTGGTTAATATGAGAACATCGTCATAATATTAGCAGAGAAGAGACACATATCCTGCTGCTCATAATAATTTAATGCTGATGTGTTAAAAGATAAAATATTTACTTATTTGTAAAACTTATTCCAAAGATTTCCAACATTCCTCACTTTAATTTTTTTGTTATTTGGAGTTTTCATAAAATTCCTTCTTTATCCTCCTTACAGCACATTATTTAGATTTTATTTAAATCTTAGCTTGGTGCTAATGCCATGCAGCGGACCTGAATCCAAAAGGCCAAATAAATAGAAGATGACAAACAAGATGGCCGCCCCGGCTGCCTTCAGGTTGAACTGGAAAGAATTTTTCAAAAACCAAAAATTTGATCGATCCATAAAATGAAAGTATTTGAATGTGACAGTAGAATCGGTGCCTTCAGTTAAAGATCCGAGTGGATTAAGTGGAAAATTTCAGTTTTCTGGAGAATTTCTCTGCTCATTTCTAAAATAAACCAAAAAAAAAAAAGAATCAGAGAGTAAAGAAATGCTCCTTCGTCCAGATGCAGAACTTCTTCACGGATCACGGCCCGGACGCCTTCGGGTGCATGAGCGAGATCCTGGGGGAAAACTTCTACTTCCAGAAAGCCAAGGGGAAGACGGTGAGTCCGGCCCGACCTGCTGCCGACGCCTCAGATTAGAGCCTCAGATTAATCTGCTGCTGTTCTGCAGAAATATCGTCAGGGTTCGGTCAACATGTGGAGGACGAAGAGCTTCGTCGACCAGCTGAAGTTCAACATGTGAGCAGAAAACCAACTGGATCGAAACAAAACTAGAGAGAATCTGAAAAAACAGAAGAACTTTGATTTGTTAGAAGAAAAACCTAATTAGACACGGTGAAAAGTAAATGTTCTGAAATGAACCGATCTGAAAATGTATATTACTGCTTTATCCATTGCTTACCGATATTTTTGTTCAAAAATAATCAATTCCAATTTGGTTAGTGCCAATATATTGTGTATCCCAACTTATAAAACTTGCCGAGTAAAAAAGGGGGCGGAGCTTGTGCTGATTTAGCCAATCAGAGGTTAAAGACTCTGATTTAGCCAATCAGAGGCTGGTCTCTTTAGTCAGCCTATTAAAAAATTAAACTAAATACTTAAAGTTTAAAATAAGTTTAATTATACATTTGTATTTATTTAGTTTGGAAAAGATCATAAATAGGAAATTTCAAATTAAGTTATTATTTTAATCTACTTGGAAAATAAGAATCAGAAATATTCATGATGTATTTGGTGTTAAAGCTTTAGGTTTATGTTGGGATTTTATTTTCCACCCATCTGATGTCTTTCCTATACGAATGAACCGATTTGAACATTTGGGCCGATACCTGTTCTGATATTTTTATACCTTTCGTGGCTAATAACTCACATTTACTGATAATGAAATTTTCTCCCAACTGCAATTAAAGAATGTTAAAGTAGAAAATTATTTTATTAGGGGAGAAAAAGTCAGGCACAATAAAAATATTAATCTATTAATAACCAGACTTTCTAATTTTTTTAGAAAATTTCATCCTGATCTGTGGTTTTGTTTCGGCCTCCAGGTGTCCCATGTCGTACCGGTCCCGGTCTCTGGACCGGTACTCCAGCCTGCTGTGGGACGTGGTCCACGACGTTCCTCCGGACCTGCTGGGCTCGCTGCTGTACGAGGAGCTGACCGAGCAGAGGGACCGCATGCAGTTCTCAGAGGCGGCCACCGGGGGCGCCCTGGCCTTCGTCCCGTTCTCACAGAGCGATGGCTGCCTGCTGTACCCCGGGGGCCCGGGGATGGACCGCCTGAGTATCCTGCTATGGTCCTTTAGGTCAAAGGTCAGGTCTTATTCGAGCTTTGAGATGGTTAAAAAAGACACGTTGTTGCCATGGTTACACATCACAGGTGTCCAGAAGGAAGGTAAAAAAAAATCAGTTGCATAGAATCCAAAACCAGAGGGAATGATGGTCAAACAAACTGGAACCAGAAGCATTGTTCTTAACGCAGTACCCCAGACTTCCACAGGGTGGCGCTGGAGCGCGACGGCTCCGCCTGCGTGGACACCGGCCAGAAGCCGGTCAGCTTCCAGCTGAAGGGTCCGGTCCGACAGATCAGCTGCGGCTCGTGCTTCGGCGACAGTACGGCGCTTTCCGGAAGGATTCCCGATGCTCCTGGGATCAGCTGATGGTTTCCTGTCGCCCTGCAGGCTGTGTCGCCGTGCGCTCCGACCACGTCTGTGGAGTCTGGGGGATGGGGGACCAGAACGAGCCGCACCTGCTGCAGGTGGTCGGCACCGAAGCTGCTGCCAGCTGCATCAACGTCAGGTAGGGTCAGCACCAGGTAGGGTCAGCACCAGGTAGGGTCAGCATTAGGTAGGGTCAATCCAGGTAGGGTCAGCATTAGGTAGGGTCAGCACCAGGTAGGGTCAGCATCAGGTAGGGTCAGCACCTGGTAGGGTCAGCATTAGGTAGGGTCAGCATTAGGTAGGGTCAGCACCAGGTAGGGTCAGCACCAGGTAGGGTCAGCACCAGGGTAGGGTCAGCATCACATAGGGTCAGCATCAGGTAGGGTCAGCACCAGGTAGGGTCAGAGAACGAACCAATAGACACATGATCAGTATCAGTAGAAAAGACGGCGGACAGAAAATTCAATATGTAGAATATTCACTGAAGTTTGATTCAGAACCGCACTGCATTCTGGGAGACGTAGGCAGAGGAAAGAGTTTAGCTGCTGAACTTCTAGCTAAGCATCAACTAACTCACTCACTTTTCAGTTAACCTAGAAACCCACTCACTCTTTGGTTGCCTGGCAACTCACTCACTCTGGTTGCCTAGCAACAACCTGCTAGCTTGCGCAGCAGCAGTTTCCAGTTTTCCCACTTTGCCTCATAGCTGCTTAAAAAAAATAAAACACCAAGGTGCGAACTGAAGGTCACATCAGCAGCATTTCAGATATTTAAAATAAAAACACTAATCAATAATGATTGATGCTTTTATGGAAAGTTTATCAGCCGTAGCGTCCGGCCCGGAAGCCGACCTCCTTCTGTTTGTTTCCTCAGTCCGCACATTCTGGGCGAAGTTCTGGTGGCGAGTGAGAGCGGAGCGGCGAGCCTGTGGACGGTCGGCAGAGGGTGAGGAACGGGCCGACCTGCGGGTTTGGTCCAAACGCCACAGAGTCACAGACTCCCCTGCTTTCCCCCCCCCGTCAGGATGCAGAAGGTCCGAACGGAGGAGAGCAACCTGTACTTCAACGCCAAGTCGTCGTGGCGATGGTGCGAATTCTCCGCCCACCCGCGAGTGATGCTGTACGCCGACCGGACGGGGGTGGAGCTCACTGACTTCAGGCTGAAGGTGGGGGAAGTTAGCGCTGGATTCACGAAAAGATTCCCGATTCTCGTTTAAACGTCCCAACTTCGATTTTAAAAAAGTAAAACCAATCGGCCGTGTTGTCGCCATGGAGACGGTACAGGGGCGTAAATCAACACAACAAAGAGGAAATGGCAGAAATTCAACCGACTTCGTGTTTAAGGACATTTTGACGTTTTCTGCGTTTCCAATGTTCGTAAAATTGTTCAAATTGAGATGATGAAAATGACACATTTTGATTTAGGATGAAGTGGGTTTGTCAGCTGTACTGAAATTACTTTAACACGGTAATGGAAAAGATGAGTCACATGATCAACAAGCGGACGTTGCTACTGGCAGAAACGAAGAAGACGACGACGACAGGAAGTGGTTGGATGTTGATGCTGCTGCCTGGTTTTTAATGACTTATCGATTATGTTTCTTATTCACCTGAATCACGGCGGTGATGCTCAGCATTATCAATTATCAGAACATCGACGCAGTTTGGGTCACATTCCTCTGGGCGTGATTCGCTGCTCTCTCTCCTCCAGCTGGAGTCGCACCCGCGTCACACTCTGTTCCGGATCAGCAGCACCTCAGACTGCCAGAGGGGAGAGCGCCTCCTGCTGGTCAGATTCCTGGGAGACGTTCACCCCTTTCACCACCTCCTCACCACGCAGGTGAGTCTCTCGGTTCCTCCGTTTCGCCTCGGCGCTCCAGACGAATCTGGACTTCCTGTCTGTCCCTGCGCAGCACTCGGCCTACGTCATGGACGAGCGCTTCCCCTGCGTCCCCATGCTGAAGTGGGACCACATGATGGAGGCTCCGCCCCTTTTCTGCCAAGTGGCTCCAGGCTCCGCGTCAGGAACCACGAAGGTTCTGCTCGGGTCGCAGTCGTCCCAGGAGATCACGCTGCTGCAGTACTCTGGTGAGTCAGCAGGGGGCAGCAACAGCCAAAGGTCCTGCTGCTTTTTCAAGGTTTTGGAAACTCTGTTTTCCAGGCTCATTTTCAATTTCCTAAATTATACATTTAATTTTAAAATCTTTTTCTTTCATTCTGGTTGTTTAGTTTTAATTTATTTTCAGGATCTTCATTTTCAGATACTTTACAGAAACATTTAGTTGCTTTTGCTTCGTCCTCCCTGTTGGGTATTTTCTTCTTTTTTCTTGTTTTCTTTATTTTTTCTGTATTTTCAGTATATTTTTAAAAATTGTTGTTTTCTTAATTATCTTTAAAGAATACAATTGTTTTGTCCTTGCAGCAGGTTTTTCCTTTAACATATTTTTTTTTATTTTATGTTTAATTTATTCATTAAAAATATTTTTTGTTTTGTCTGTTAGGTTTTTTGTTGAGTAAATTCATTTGTGCTAACTGTTCTAAATTTTTATTTTCAGTATTTTCTTTCTTTTATTTTATGTTTTTTAACGTTTTTATAAAAATAAAAAAATCTTTTGGTCTTCTATCTTTTTTCTTTGATCTTCAATTTCTGTTTTTTTTTTTTTACTTTTAATTTTTTGTAAATTTTAAATAATTATTTTCTTTTGTCCTTGCTGTTTGTCTTTCCTCTATTTAATTTAATTTCCTTGTTTTTTTCTTGTTATTTTCTTTATCTCTGTATAGTTTTTTTGGTTTATTTATTTTTTCCTCCCTGTTTAATTATTTCTGACTGTTTCTGCAAAAAACTGTTTAGTTTTGTGCTAAAATCGTCCCACATGTCAGATCTGTGTGTCGCTCACCGTGTTTAGAACCAGCAACAAACATTTTACATTTCTCCTCCTCCAGGTGGCGCCGTGGAGGCGTGCTGCAGCCACGGTTCTCCTCAGGCTCTGCTCAGACCCAGAGACAGTCTGGCTCTGCTCCCGGTCCAGTTGCCCCACCGGCAGCAGACCGCCGCCCACAGACTGGCTTCCCCAGCTGCAGGTCAGCGCCGCCTCCAGCAGAGGGCGCCAGCACCGAGTCGCCCACCTTTAACAGATTTACTTCCCGTTTCCAGGCCTGACGTGTCTCCAGAGGACGTCCGTCTCCACGGCGACCATGATTGTCCTCCAGCTGACGGCAGCGGGAGACATCTTCTACCAGGTCCTGGAGCGGGACGATGGAAAACCCGGAACGCCGGAGACCGGAGCGCCAGAGACCGGAACGCCGGACACTGAAGTTCGCTTCCCGGTGCTAGCCGCGGAAACGTCCAGCGACGAGGATGTTGTCATGCCAACGCAGGCTCCCAACGCTCGCACGTTTGTCCCGGAAACGCCCGACAGGAACCAGAGTTCGGATCGGTACGCCCGATAAATGAAAAATGAAAACAAACTCAATCATTTTGTTTTGCATGATTTGCCGTTTTTCTCTTTATACCGAAAACTGGATGAAAAAAGTTTCCAGTTTGGTGTTTTGGTCTCAACTAACTTCTTATTTTGAAGGTTTTCAGAGACTTTGATTCATTTTATTTGTTGTTTTGTTCATTTCAGCTAAACGTTAGAACTTAAAGTTGATTGATCTTTGGATGTGTTCCTGATCTCAGACCATCATGATAACCAGCAGCGTTTGTTTTCCTGCCAGGCCTCCGGATCGGATCCCGGCGTTAGTCGCCGTTGGTAACGGAGCGGATTGGTCGGCTCGCTCGGCGCTGAGCAGCGCCACGCGTCACACCTGGAGGCGCTGGCTGCAGAAGCTGATGAGACAGGAGGGGAAACCCGAAGCTCCGCCGCGCCTCGTGGTCCGAACCGATGGTCTGCTCAGCGTGCCGGAGCCGGACGCCGCCGGACGCCACCTGCAGGGGGCGCTGCAGCAGGACCTGCAGCGCTGCATGCGGACGCGGTCGCTGCTGCACAGCGACCTGGAGCCGGTTCCGGTGCCGCCGGCGGTGGACGCCGAGGCGTGGCACGACCTGCTGAGCACCCGGCTGACGACGGCGTGGAGCGGCGGCCAGGAGGCGTGGCTGGACTGGTGGCAGGAGGAGCGCGGCGCGAACCGGGCCATGAAGAGGGAGGCCCTGCGGAGGAGGAGGAGGAGAGAGAAGGAGGCGCAGCGCGCGTCGGGGCGCCACCTGCAGCTCAGCGGCAGCTTCACCTCCTCCGTCAGCTACCAGACGGACCTGGACGACTTCTCCGGCTGGTCCTCGGGAACCAGCGGCCCGCTGTCCGACAGCCAGCGGAGCAGGCCTCTGGGCCACCTGGCCTACTTCCTGGAGGATCAGGACGACTCGCCGCCGCCGCCGCCGGACCGTCTGGATCCGCCCTGCAGAACTCCAGAGCCTCAAGCAGCCAATCAGAGGAGCAGGAATCTGGCCGACCAATCACTGAGCTCCATCTGGGAAACACAGGTGGGAATGGTGATGCTGCCACCACCAGGTTCCAGAGGGGCGGGTTACTTTACACACGTTGGGCAAAAACATCTGTTCGTCCATGTATGTGATCAGTTTGGCATCTAATTATCACCAATAATTAATCAATCTTTACTTCATGTCGTCCAAATTTAAATATCTGAAATAAACATAAACTGCTTTTATAAGCATCTTCACACCACAACAATTAATCGTGATTAATCAATTATTCAAACAATCTTCAACTAATTTAGTAATTGATTAATCGTTATCTGGAGTTGAAAGGCTTTGCTGGAAGAACAACGAACTTAAAGCAGGAATGAAGTTAAAACCAACAAAATGATCAACTAATCAACAAATGATGAAGCTTTCACTAAGGAAATGCTGTTACTGCATTTTGGGGAACACATTTGTTTTAAAAATGAATTATTTGTTTATTTTAAAGATTTGCATTTTTAATATTGTCTGAAAGAAATCCAGAAATGATCATTTATTTTATTCAGTTAATCGATTAATCGTCCAACTAATCGATAGAATAATAAAGGACTAAATCAACCCATTCATGAGTTTCCACCACAGTGGATGGAAGCAGCTAGAAGTCTCACTTTTCTTTGTGTTAGCTTCTAGCTAGCAGTCTGTTTCTGTCATTGATTGATTGATTGATTGATCGTGTTTATATCTGAGCTGGTTAGCGTAGCGCACAGCGGATGTTTTCCAGAAATTACCTGAAATCCTGCAGGGACGTGTTTTTGTCCAATCAGGAGAATTACTGGTTGGACCACACTGTGACATCACTTCCTGTCTCTTGTTTCCTCAGGATGATCCTCCTCTTCATCCCACCCCCTCCTCTTCCTCTCAGCTGCCCAGCTTTCCGTCTCTGACGCCCTCCAGGGCGTCGCAGAGCCAGCGGGGGGCGCTGCAGGCGTCCCAGCCCAAGAAGAAGAAATCCCGGATGGGATTCTGATCCCAGGATTGGACTGTTGTGACTCTGTTGGTGGAACAGGAAGCAGGAAGTGACCCGGCGGAGGAGACGGAGCGGCCCGGCTGGTAGGACTCTGTGGTTGTTTTGTGACAGAAACTGTAAACGTGGATTTAAATGTCGTTTTAATTCAAAACAACAACAACAAAAAAATATTTGCACAGAGAAGCAGAAAGACGTTTTATAACCTGGCTGGTTTTCTAAAAAATAAAATAAAATAAAATTGAGCGTGAAGAACCATCCCGCCTCCAGACTCCGAGTTCGTCTCTCCAGATCCTGAAATCAAACTTTTCTGAACAGAAACAGCTTTTAAATCTCAGATGGACGATAAGCTGCTGAGTCGATCGTTTCAGAAAACGTTTAAATCTCAACTTTGGTGAAAGAATTAGTTGTTCTGGCTGGTTGCTATGGCAACATAAATGCATCACTGTGATGAATTCTGGTCGACTGCTCATAAACTAACCTGAGCTCAACATAAATAAATAATCTTTACTGTAAAACCAATTTTTCAAACAAAACTTTTTATTTTTTTATTTTATTATTTTCAAAATAATAAATAAATTTCAAACGACGATCTTATTATTTTGAGATTATTGAACTCGACGGCGTCTTCATCTCCGCGTTGAGATTTGATTTGAAAACGTTACGCAGCATTAATCGGTCGTCAAACTAGAGCTGAAACGATTAATCGTGATTAATCAACTGTTCAATCAACCAATTTAATCATTGATTAATCATTAACCAGAGTATTTGCTGAGAGAACAACACACCTAAAGCGGAAACTAAGCCAAAATTCTAAATTCTAATAAAAATATTTTGCATTTAAGATGGAAATAATCCTCATTTTAAGCTCCTTTCGCCATTATAAATCCAAATGGTTTATTATTCACTCAAGGAATGTTATATTGTTGCGTTTTTAGCAGTAATATTTGTTTTCTTATTAAAGAACTGAACGACTTACGTTGTGTATTTATAATGTGTAAAATGAAGACTTTGCAGAAGGTGCCAATTATTCAACAATATGATCAAAGCTGGTGCTAAAATATTAGCTTCTCATTTTCCAAAAACGATTAAAATCTTATTTTATCAAGAAAATGAAGACACTTGCCACAAAAAGAGCTAAATTTTGTATTAACTCCTTAAAATGATGATAAAAGTTCCGCAACAAAACAAACTGGGATCTTAAAATGATGAAACTAGATTTATTTCAGAATAAAATAATTGACTCTTTCAGGTCATTGATTTAAAAAACTTTTAGTTTTCTGATGATTTTGTTTCTGAATGCTGAAATCAAACTGGTGACACCAAATTAGAGCTACAATAAATGCCATAATGATCGATTAATCAAATATTAAATCGATTAATCAAATAATCTGATGAATAAAAAAATGTTTATTATGATTTTTTTCATTTAACCCCTAAGCTTTTTATTTTTTTCCACTCAATATACATTAAAATATGCTAATTAAATAATTCAGCTCCGTTTAAATAAGAAAATAAAAATATTTTGCCCAAACTGCAATAAACAGATTTTTTTTTTCCCCTCCAGATTTAAAATCTGAAGAATTAAGAAAATTTAACTGGCATTTTAAAAATGTTTAATCTGTAAAAAGTTATTTTGGTGTGAATTCTCTCCTTTCCTCATGGAGGATCTTATTCAGCTAAAAATAAAAAACAGCAGGCAGTGGATTAAAAATAGCGCCTTTTTTTATAACGTTTTTCTTTTTCAGGACATGTGACAAAAACAGAATAAATAACTCACTATCTACAGAACTATTAACAGATTTTTTTTGTACACATTTACAGTTTTACAGGTTTTTCTATAAACATTTTTCACTTTTTTTGACACATTCTGCATTATTTAGTCTGAAACAACATCCTCACCTTCAAACTGAGCTAAGCTACGTCATAGCAGGTTCACACGTCCACATGTACGCTAAACACACGTCCACCTTCTAACACATGTCAAAACAAAAACTGTGCAAATTAAAGTTGGAAACAGAAAGAAAAAGTAGCAGCAGCAGCTTTCTCTGGAGTTACTGTTTTCAGATGATATTTGGGATTAAACACAAACAAACGACTCGATCTGCTGCTTCAACCTCCTGCGCTCCAGAAAAACAGTCGCATGTTAATAACAGTCAAACGAAAGACAGACATTCTGTGGGACAAACGCGACACGTTTTGGCAAATAGTCTTTGTTGGAGCCTGTTCTGCTGACTCAGAGTTTCTCCAGAACTGACCAGGAAGTCGTTGCATCCTGGAATGTGACGCCGCTACAAGCTAAAGCTAGCAGCTGCCAGAGGTTTGTGCGCCGCTCCGCCGGCGGCAGAGCGTTAAACGAAGATGGCAGGAAGTGAAGGGGACGGAGAGGAGGAGGCCAGGGACGGGGAGAGGGGGGGCGGAGCCTTCAGGCGGCGAGGTACTGACGACGCAGGTGCAGCGGGAAGAAGGGGCCTTCGGCGTCGCTGCCCAGGGAGCTGCAGAGAGACTCGTCTCCTGAGCTCATCACGTCTTCACCAGAGTCCTCACTGTGGACGAGAAGGCGGGAAAAATTTAACACCTCCAAATACAACCACAACCTAACTTCTCTCAACATTTGATTTAGGGATGAAACGATTAATCATTTATTTAAATATCGTTAACTAGTTTACTTATCGGCTGTTTGGGGGGAAAAAAGCCATTTGCTGAAAGAACAACACACTCAAAGCACAAATTTAGCCAAAAAAAATCTTCTGTCGGTATTTTCTACCCAGAATTCATTTGGTTCAAATTCAGTTATTAATCCAAGACATAACACATCAGTAGACTGTATATTTTATGCTGCCGATGTCACAAATGATCAAGATTCACTAAAGGAAGGGCGTGTTGTTGCATTTTAGGCCATAAAATGTTTTTTTTTTAAAAATTAGGACTTTGTGTATTTTTTATGTTTTTGTAATATTTTATAAAAAAAGATGAAGCAGTTAAATGAAAACATTTTTTTTTAAATAAATAAATCCCAATAACATGTGGAAAGCTCAACCTTTTCTGCTCGACTTAACATTAAAACAGTTGAGCTGGTTAATGATTATTGTTGGATTAACAGATTAATTAGGTGCAGAAGGTGCTAATTAACGAGATCTTTTTGTTGTTGACACATGATTTCAACCAGGTGAAGTTGAAGCTGCTTCTGAAGGAGTTAGAACATAATTACATTTTTTATATTAAATGCAAAATGTCTTTGCACAGTTTTGGTGTGTTGTTCTGTGAAATTGCTTATTTTTGTGTCCGTATAATCCAGTTAACGATTAATCAACTAGTGAATTAGTTGACAATTATTTCAATGAACGATTAATCACGATTAATCGTTTCAGCCCTTTAGTTATTTTGAAATCATAGCCAGGATTTAGCAACATGAGATCAACATATAACCTAAATTGCTTCGTTTTTCACCACAAATTATATTTGAAACTAAATATTGAAGTTCTCTGCTAACAATCTAAAGGAAGGTCAGGTTTATCCTTCCTCTGCTTCGATAAAAACTCCAGATTTTCAGGTTTTCTGAAAACCAGGAAGTGGAGCAGAATGTGGACCAACGTGTTTTCATTTAAAACAAAAGCTGAGCATGAAGCCGGATCTGCAGGAGAAACAACAGATCAGCTGGTTAAACTTCGACACTCTGAGCTCCTTCGGGTTTCTTCCTCTTATCTCAGAGTTACATAAACCGTGAGCGCCCCCCCCCCCCACCCCCCCTGCTGATTGTGAGGTAATAAAACCGTCTGAGGACGTGACCAGATGCGGCGCCGCGTTGTGACACATCAGAAAGCCGAGTGTTGCTGCACGACTTTGTTTCCTCAGAGATTTTCATTCCTGTAAATATGACGCGATTTGATGCGAGGGAACGACTTTTACTGACTAATGCTGATGGAAAACGGGGCGTTGCCGTGGAGACGCTCCGGGGGCGTGGCCGCCTCCCTTTCAGGTGAAACACCTGGGAAGCTTTCTGAGGCGAGTTGCTGTTGCAACGCGTCGCTGGAACATTTAACTCATAGCTTTTATTTTGATTCCAGTTTCAGGGTGTGTTTGTTTCAGGTCTGTTGGCACATTATTATTTTAATAATCCGAGTAATCTACCAATTATTCTGACGATTAATCGATTATTCATCAATTAATCACATTAAAAACAAGAAAACTAGAAACGTATAAAAGAGAAAAGGCCAGTTAATAAACAAATCAGTTCCTTTTTAACAGGAATGCAAGTTAAAATATAAAACAGAATTTTAAAGTGCAAAAACTGATTAACCTTTAAAAATGATAATTTATATTGAGGTTATTAGTAAACATTGAACTTTATATTCCCTTCATTTAAGCGTGAAGATTTTTCACCTAATTTCATAAATGAGGTATTTTTCTTATTTATTATTTTTTCACGTCATTCTTCTCAAACAACGAGCGACGACATGGAAAGATATTCAACAAAAAGTTAAAAACGGGGGAAACGACACTAAAAACCAGCAGAGAGAAATAAATAAACGTAGTTTACTTCGGGCTGACTAACCGGGCTTTTTCGGTTCCGACACGTTGGATTTTTTTTGTAGGACCGATTCAAGCTTCGATATTTACGCACCAAACCGTCTCCCTCACAGCTGCTGCCGGCGCCGAGCGTTCATGAGGCTGACGGTGTTCCCACCGTCCGGGTGGAGCTCGGCGCCGGCGGTGGACCGGTTCACAGTGATCCCTGGGCTCCCTCACCTCTCGCTCTCGTCCCAGCAGCCCTCTGGGATGGTGGGCAGCTCCGGGACGCTGCGGTGGCTGTGCAGGTTCTGCGCGGTCCGCCGGGACACGATCCACTGCAGCTTCCGGTGGTTGGGCTTGCTGCACTTGGGCGAGGCGTAGTCCGACAGGCAGCGGGCCACCCGCTCGCTCCACCGCTGCAGCTCCGCGTCGGGAATCTGAAACCCAGACAGCGGGTGAAACGGCCGGTCAGAACCGAGGCTTTCCTGAAGAGCTGTGAACGGAAACGGGCCGTTTTGTTCGGGTCGGCAGGTTAAAACCCGACCTGCAGCTCAGAGCCTGCAGGCGGAATTCAGGGAATTCCAGAGACAGAAAGTTTCTCCGTGTTCCAGGAAAGCGAGCTCTGCGGCTCCGTGTGCCGCCAGCCAGTTTCACTTTAACGTCACATAAACATCATTTACGGCTGCAGAAAACCATCACATCATGTTCTGTAACGTTTCCTGACTGATCTGACAACAATAAATCCTCCAGTTTCACTAACAGATGAACTACAAGACGATCGATTAGGAATAATAAACCCAGGATGTTCTGATATAAACACAAGAACACATCAGGAGGAACGACCCGGTCAGATCCGGTCAGATCCGGTTTCCTGGACGTACCTTCAGGTGTCTCTGGATGTGGAAGGCGATCTCCAGCATGTCGTCTGACTGGATGCTCTTCATCTCCTGCCTGAGGAGAGCCAGGGCCAGGACGGACGGCTGCAGGGACAGACAGACAGACGGGCCGGATCAGAACCTCGGTGCGGTCAGACCCACAGGGGCTCGGCGGGACCGACGGCTCGTCCTACCTTTGCTTCGGAGAAGGAGATCCGGCACAGACAGGCTTTCAGCTGAGCTTCCAGCTTCTCCAGACTCAGCGTCTCCTTCCTGTTCACAACCAAACCACATCAGAGTCACGACTTTCTGCACATCTGGCATCTCAAGATGCTCAAACCTTCAACCACATGAGGAAAACAACTGATGTTGTTCTAATGAGCCTTCAGCATTTTACAGGTTAAAATATTCACTAGAATTTAAAGTTTGGTCTCCCTGAATGTGTTCTTCCATTATATTATCCAGAAAATGGTCTCAGAGCAACAGTTCTGTCATTTAATCATAATAACTCCAGAAACATTCGTTACCATAACAGATCTAAACCTGGTGATGTTCCTCACAGCTGATCCGACTTTTGGAGGCGAAATTCATGAAATAAACCGACTGCAGAAGAAATCTGGACATTTTTATGCTTCTTCTCAGGTCAACAAGCTGACGGTGTAAATCCGGCTGGAGCTGAACTTTGTGTTCGACCTCTGCAGACTGGAAGCAGCCGCGTTGCGTAAGCGGCTGCAGACGGCTGAACGACCGGCCTTATCGGCGCCGGCTGCCCTGCTTTACCCTCAAACAGGGAGCAGCTCTGACCCGAACCCGGCACTGATGAGGCTTTTATGGAGGCTGTAGCTGATTCTGACTTAGTTGTTTCTTTATCTGCATGTTTCAACGCATTTCTAAATATTGCAGAAAAACGCTTTAGTGATTAAATGAAAAATCTGCAGTATGCGACCATTTTCCCATTTGATTAATTGACAGAATAACGATTAATCATCAGAATAACTGATTAATCGTTAGAATAATCGATTAATCGTCAGAATAACGATTAATCATCAGAATAGCTTGTTAATCATCAGAATAACGGATTAATCTGCAGAATAGCTGTTGCCTGAAACGGTTGCGATTGCAGCCTGCGACTCACCTGTAGGTGGCGTGCGTGAGCGTGATCTGGTGGTACAGCTGCAGGAAGGTTAAGGCGGTCACGGCTTTGGATTTGAAGCGCAGCTTCTCGGCGACGATCTTCTCCATGCGGCTGAGGTCGGACACGGTGAAGCGGCACTGGCCGATGCGGATGAGCTCGTCGGCCGGCGTCTGGTCGCACTCCGCCTCCGTCACTCTGGCCGCCAGGTGGAGGCAGCTGAGGCTGACGCAGGACAGGTGTTTGGGCTGGACCTGGAGAACATTCAGAAAAATCTTTCACACGTCGATGGAAGAACTTTACACAGATTTCACCATTAGCCACTAATTCAAGATGGCCGCCATGGTTGTCAAGGAAAACAAATTTTTGTACTAAATTTGAGAATATTTCACAGATTATCATCTTGTGTTTCCTTTTTTGACACTTTTCAAAATGGCCGCCATGGTTGTAGTGAAAAATCTGAACTAAACTCAGCCGTAGTTATTGCAAGTGGTGGGCACAGCTAGCCAAAAACTTTGCTATGCTAATCATAAACATAAAATTTAAAAAATGGCCGTCACCCTGAAATTCAAGTGGCTAATATGAAAACACACGACCAGAGGAGTTAGCATGCTAATGCTTGTATCCACAGTTTAAGATTTTCCCAGTAATTTTCTGGACTGGGCGGTCGGTCGTACCCTCATCATGGCCAGGAATCTGTCCAGCAGTCTGACGGCCTGGACGAAGCTCTGGGTGCTGTAGCCGAAGAAGCTGGTCAGGCTCCACAGATCCTCCACGGTCACATCCCGGCTCCTGGCTGTGATCTGGCCGCCGCTCTGGGGGGCAAAGACAGTTTAGAGCATCTCACAGCAGAGTTTCTCTGGACTTTACCGGACGGACGCGTTTCTCACCTGCTGGGCAGAAACGATGAGGTTCAGACCCGTCTCTCTGGGCAGAAAGTTGGCCTCCTGCTCATAATTCACCCTCAGCTCCTTCATCAGCCGCACGGCATCCATGTTCACGGTTCGTTTTCCCACCACAGTTCAGACACTGCAAGGAAAAGAGAAGGTCATTTAACCTTTAGCGTAGCCTAGCATAGTAGCTTCCCTGTAGCTACTGTAAAAAGCTAAAAGAGTCCCATTCATCGTTTGGTTTATCATGACAATTTTAATTCATCGGTCATGATAAATCCTAAATAGTGATGTTAAAAGAAGTCAAAACTATCTGTATTTTTTTTTTTGTTCTAAAAAGTGTTAATAAATTTGAAAATATGATTAATGTTGTTACTGTTTGCGGTTTATTGGTACTAATCACACTGTGTGATGTTGTTTTAAAAAGTGTACTACAATAGGAATGTTTTTCTACACAGTATTTGTATTTGTGGGGCTATAACTGCTGTAACACAGTCACAGCCGTATTAGCTAAAAAAATAGTAATACTTAGGTTTTATTGTCACTTTAATTGATTTTACAATAGTACCAGAGAATATGCTGTTTAAAATGTAAGTCCATATCGCCATACAATGACGCTGTGATCCATAATTTGTGATTTCCCCTGCATTCATTATGTAAAACTGATTCCTAAAAACAAAAAAGCACTCCGCACTTTTCAGATCTCCAATCGTAAACTATTTCTGACCTCCTAGTAGGCTTCAGGTTCGGGTAGAACCCGGTTTGTGTTCCGGGGCTGTGCTGTGATGTAACCCTGCCACTGATCGGCCTCTTGGCCCCGGCAGGGAGCCCGAACCGGCCCACTTCCCCCAGCTGGAGCTGGGCTCCGGTGTCAGGTTTCCCTCGGTAGACGCCTCTCAGTTTGACCCACAAACAGAAATCTGCATTTTTTCAGACGTTCCCCCTGTAGTTTAACCAGAAACCCGAACCGGCCGGGTTTGGGTCGTTAAAGTGGACCGTTACCGTCGAACTGAGCTCGAACGTTTGTTTGCGTTTTTAAATCCTGTGGTCGGAGCGGGGGAGGGGAACCGCTTCTAACACACATATCCACATCCACGCACTTCTAAACAGCCACATTCACACATTTTAGTTCATTATCGGAACATTTAACAGAAATCTGACAGAAAATGTGGGAAAAATATCCTTTAATATTTGGAAACTGGAGAATGTATGTCAAGATTCCAGATGGAGGACGCCGAAGTTGGCTTCCGGTTCGGTCACGTAAACATACAAAGTAAAAAGGAGAATTTCACTCTTTTTCATAAAGATTTAAGATCTACTGGCTTCAAATTCAGGAAAATTAGATCTTTTAAGTTATATTCTTGACTAATAACAGATCAAGTTGTTCTGTGGTTGTCCAGGAAACCTTCATTATTTAATTTTCCACAAAAAGTAGAAAAAAATTGCATCATAATTTAATGTTGCACAGGTCTGTGTTAAATGTATTTAACTGCAAAATAATAGAGATTATATTAAGAGGAATTTAGTGTTCAAAATTAATTTATTATTTTTGCATTTCACGCGCAGAACAAAGGTTTCACAGGTATAAATTGTATTTAAATTAAGGAACATAACTTCAATTTAAAGCAGATTAAAGTGTTAACTCTGAGGCTGGATGTGGTTTACAGAGAAATAAAACTGAGCTGGGTTTATGTTTGATTATTTACCACACAACGAAGATGTAAAAAAATATAGATATAAATGCTCCAGATTTGTAAAACGCTGCGGATAGTCCTTTACCGAGGCTCTGAATCGGAAACCATCTTCGTCGCCTCTCCGGAGTTATTTTCGGTTGTAGGATAACAGCATAACTACAGCTTGGTAACGTTTGAACAGCATTAATATATTTATATTATCGGTAAATGTCTGTAGCTAAAAGACGGTTGTTGGCCATCTATTCTTCCTGTGGTTTAAAACCGATATTATCCCGTAACAACTTGGTGTCAGACGAGTTAAAGCTGGAAACACTTTAAATAGTTCTCCTACCTGTTATTTCTGGTTAAAGCCACATATCTGTCGTCTGTTGTCGTTTATTCCTTCCAGCCTTCTCTCCTCTTTTCTACTCCTCCTTTCTCTTTCCTCTCTTTTGTTGATGTTCAGACAAGCCCCGCCCACATGTCCTAGCAAAACCGCAACAACCAATCACAGCCTTGGTTGACGTTAGCAACCGCCTCATTTTAAGGGCTAATCGCATAAATCGACGGTTGCAACGAACATTTTACTAAGATTTTTCACTTTAGTTCGATCTAATATATCCATATGTTTCCCCTAGGTGTATCATCTGTTGAGGATTATTAAGAGTGACAGAAATCTAACAGCTCTTCGGCTAGACGCACCCCCTGTGACTGACCTTTCCATTAGCCAATCAGCAACCGGCCACTTGTTGTTTTCAAATAGTCCGCCCAAAATTCTACATTCTGATTGGTCTAGGGAAATAAATGCTCCTGACGTAATCAGGACATTACGTGGTTGTATTTGACAGCTTTTTAACAACTGTTATTAACCAAACTGGGTATTAATCTCAAAAACAACTTCTGTAATCAGCTGAGACACTTATTGACTTCTTTCGGACTCTGATAAAGCTGACTTATGTAAAAATAGGTAATTAGTTTATGTTTAAAATGTCAGAAGAGCCTTTCAAGCTATTAAAGTGAAACACACCCATTTAATTCAGTTCAATTTGAATACTTTAATAATCTCAGATAGAAATTGAGTTTTTGAGTCCATTTAATTTCCAATGAGATAATAAAGTAGAAGTTGATATCTGTGGGTAGGAACATCTGTAGATGTTTGTGTTACAGCAATTCTGAGAAGTCTATCAATTTACTACCAAATATTCCGAAATACTTAAAAAAACGTTAATACAACACAAAGTATTTGTTTATGTATAACAATACTTTATAATTATAGACCCACATCTATCTAGAGGTTTTACTGAACTAATCAGCTGGTAGTTAAATATAGGAAGCATTTTGAAAGAAATCCTGTTTTATAACTGAGAATAATTTGTGCGATTGAGTCCAATGAATATGAAACGAATGTCGGTTTTGATACAGCAAACATGCAACATCTTTTTTTAAAGTTTTGGGTGAATGGCATGTTTCCTATAAAAAAAATAAATAAACTAACAAATGAAAAACTAATAAAGAAATAATGAACTCTTTTGTTGATTTCATTGTTTTTATTATTATTTTACTTTTGACTGTTTTTGTTCCACAATGTTATGGAACAATAAAAAGTACTTTTCCACCATGCTAACCGCGTACATAAATGTACATATTGCTCTTTTTATCTGCTCTCTATATTTATGTGTGTGCGCTGTGAGCGTGTGAAACAGAAGGTAAATCTGTATTTGTACAATGTAACGCCTTATTTACAGTGGCATCGTTACATAACAATGAACTACAAACAGAAGGTGCGATTGTTTCTCGCGTTAGCTCTGGCCGTAGGTGGGCGGGTTCATCCGCTCCCTCTCTCTCCTCCCAGTCCCCTCCTCGGAAGTAGACGTATCCCGTCTATATTCCGTTCTTTTTTTATATATTTATATATCAACCCTCTACCCTCAAAACTCACAATGGACGACTAAACGGAGCACGGTCCTCGTTCCACCCGTCTTCTTCCTGCTTGGATCGAGAGGACCGGATGAACCCAACTGTGGTTTTCTCCGCTTCGCAGGGGAGGTAAGACGCCGGGCTCCGTCTACTTCTGGCGCTGACTCGGGCATTTAAATGTCCCTGTGGTCGTGTTCGTGTTTATTACTGCACATAGCAACCGATCGCCTTTATTTCACCCCAACGGAAAGCTCTGAGTTTTGTTTCTAGAATATATTTAACAATAAATCTTCTTTTGTTGTCCGTGACGTTAGCCATCAAGCTGCTAGCTTCGCTGTGAAATTAGCTGCATTCCAGAAAGTAGTTCGTTTCATTTTCAAATGCGCCTGTCTGTTGAGATCTGGAAATTTCCCTAATTTCTGTCGGACCGTCCAGGTGTTTTCCAACCTGTCAGCAAGCGCTGGCTGTTTCTAAGCTTGTTTAAAATTAGCAACTAGAATTATTAGTTTTGTTGACAAAATCCAACCTTTGACCAATTATCCATCCAAAATATTAGGGTGATTAGATCAAGTCTTAGATGACCTAGTCAAAGTAATTTTCATTTAGGTCTGGACTCAGTCTGACTGAGCTTTGGATGTTTTGTAATAATGAACATTTGCAGCTGAATGTCAGTAAAACTGATTAAAATATTGATCTGTATCTTTGCGGTTATATGCAGCAAAGTTTGAGAATAACTTTACAATTACCATATTTTGTTCAACTATGATGGTGTCAGATGTTGAAACGAATGTATCTTTAGCACAGCGATGTGTCGGATATTCAAAACTGATTTCTTACATTGAGCCTCTGAAAGGAAAAATATAAAAATCTCAGAAATTCCTATTTAACATTTTAGATTTTGCCCTTCAGCCTCGTTCGTAATTAATATTTACCAATTTTTCTGGTTAATTTATGACTTTTATTAGATATTTAGGTAAAAATTGTCATACATTTATGTTTCCATTATAACATCACCAGTCTGATGTCATGTTAACAGTCGTTACTTGAGTTGCAAACCACGGCCTTATGTTTTCAAATCAGTTTGATTAAAGGTGCACCGATACAATTTTCTGTCCGATCACCATCTTAAGATCCTGACCTGCGTTCCATGTTGGACTTTTTTTTTGTCTGAAATCATCAAGAGCAAATGGGGACAGTGGCTGATTTCAGACCTTTATGGAGGCAAGTAAGATTGGCTTCACATGTAAATATCAGCAGATTGACGATTTCCAAAATGAATGGGGCAGTAATATTATAGCAAATCAGCTAACTGTCACCTTGATGTTTTAAAATGCCACATATACAAATATGACTTAAAGATATTAACTTAATTCAACGCCTTAAATTGGACCTCTGTCTCTTTAAGAAACTCCTGCTCTCTCTGAAACTCTGCTTTATTACCCTTAAGTCATTTATACCAGCGTTTCACTGAGCAGCAGCTTCTATAATGAGCTCAGCAGGTGTTTGCTAATTGCTGCTGGCTAGTCTGAAGGAACTGAGTTTAGAAGATGGGGCTAGGCCCACCCAGGCGTTTTGCACAGCTGAATGGTTGCCATGGAGATTGAAGGATTCTTCAAACGTACGTGAAAGAATCAAAGCAACACTCCAGGTCTGGTTTTGATGAGGGAATGAAATTATAACACGATGGAAGGCTAAAGAAAAAAATCAAAACCTAAAACAGAGTCTAGCTCATTTAGAAAGTTGTGTCCCCACGTGTAACCACCTAGTCACTTGCAAAACTAAGTCCTCACGTTTTGGGAAATACAAGTATGTGTGTGTGTGTGTGCAGGTAGCTGTATCCAGTGGGGAGGTCGGCTCGACCCGGGAAGGCCAGGATGAAGTTCGCCCAACCCTGGGGACGCCAGAGGCTGTCTTTTCTCCTGGAGAAGGCCGCCTCTAGGGAAGCCCAGACGTGGAGGGGCTACGTGGCCAAGAAGCAAACCTCCCAGGTCGGGACCGGCGAAAAACTGCAGAAACTATACATGTTAACACGTTTCCAGAGAGAATATCTACAGAAATGACACAAAAACAACTTATAAGTACATTTTCAGCAAGAAATCTGAGCTTGTTTTATTTAAAAACACCTTAAATTTGATTTAAAAAAAACTTCTATTCACATAAAACAAGACATTTTTCCCACATTACTAGTGAAATAATCTGCCAATGAAACAAACATCAATACTGAGAAATTATTGACTTCTATCTCTTGCTGAAAAGTTACTTTTAAGTTGGTTTTCTTTTTTCAGGTGCTCTAACAACAGAGTCCCCAAAAACTACTCAAGTAACAGTCGCAGTACTTCAATATATTTTTACTGAAGTAAAAGTAAAAAGTATCGTCCAAGAAATTACTCAAGTAAGAGTAAAAACATATTTGGTAAAAAGTTTACTGAGTAACTGATTAAATTATCAGTCATTTGATACATCATCAGACAGAGCAAAATATTACAGTTCAGTAGTATTTTAAGAACCAAAATGATGATAATTCTTTTAAGTAAAAAAAAAAAATGGCAAAATGAATTTTTCCATATCAGTTTCTTTCACTAAATAACTTTAACTAAACTGCAGGTGTGTTTCTGTGTTTGTGAGTTTTTGGTTGAAACATGTTTGTTTTTCATTCAGTGGGAAGAAAATCCAGAGATTTTACTCAAGTAAGAGCAGAAATACTTCATAATAAAACTGAATTTTTACTACAGCATAGTAAAAAATACTCCTAACAGTAAATTTTATTTAAATCTGGTTACTGGGTCTCAAACCAGTCAGAGAGATTTTCCACTGTGGAAACCGTTTCTGGCTTCATTTTGGGATTTTTTTACGTCACTGATTTCAGTCGGTTTTCAGGGAAAAACCTGAACGACGTCAAAAACAAACCCATTTCTGCTTTTTCTTCCCTTTCAGTTGTGAAACCGTAAAACGACACAAGAAGGAAGCGTCGACTCTCTCTGTCATATACATGCAGATGCATCCATATGAGGTCAAAGTCAACTTTGGTCAAAGTTTCTGTTTGTTGTTTTTGACTAAAGGAGAAATAGAGGCAGCAGCGGCTCCCAGGCGTCTCTGTAAACAAATTTAACTTTATTAACTTTTACAGAGACACTAAACTCTGAAAAATGCTAAAGCCAAACCTCCAGTTTGTTGTTCAGGTTCTGAATAAAACACTAAAACATTTATGGTTGCAGTAGCTGCTACACCGTTAGAATTGAGACGCTATTTTGAGCTAGCATACCCAAACCCTATCCCTGTTATTGCTGTTTTAGGCTAGCATAGCTTCGCTGATAGGCTAACTCCTTTTAGCACAACTTGAACAGTCTTTTCTGGGAACCAATCAGATCGTTTTTAGAAGCAGAAATTAAAACAGAGAAGTTTTTTCCATCACTGTTGTTAGCGGATGTCGCTTGTACGTCAGATTTACGGATGTACCAGAAACGTACAAATAAAAAGGTTCCGTCAAAACTTTACAAAGTAAAAAAATAAATAAATAAATTCTGTTAAATTTTTATATTAATTAAAATTAATGTCTTGAAATGTTTCTCTCGAGTTTTATAATTAACAAACTTGTAAATGTTTTGAGGATTTATTTGGATCCAGAAATGGAGGAACAGACGGGAGGGAATCATTTTATTTAGATTTTCTTCTCTCTGTGTTTTCTTGTATTGTATTTCTATTGTGTTTAGTTTCATCTATTCTAGTCATTCTGGTTGTGCAGCTGGTTTTAGTAAATGGCTGCTGTTTCTTTGAAGTGCTTTTTAAATGGAGTTGGTTTAGGAATCGAAAGCAAAACACAACCAACATTCCAACCCACTTTCTAAATATGAAATACCATAAATGCCATAAATACCGTCTATTCATTCACCGGTTTATGAAAAACCAACCAACCACAGAGAATCATATCCTTAAAAATGTTTTATTTTTTTCAGTCTCCATGAGGTGTGACGTGTTTCCAAACCGTGAGGCTAAAGTTGCGAAACGATTGTTAAACTGTTGACGAATTGCTCGGTTGCCATGGTCACGTGAGTCTGGGCGGCGTTTCGACTCAGCGTTTCACAAAAGACAGAAATAAAACCTGCAGTTCTCAGACGTGACACACATTCAGAAAGCAGCAAGAAACACTGAGTCACAGAACAAACCAGCTGACAGGGTGTGAGTGTGTTTGTGTTCGATCAGCTGGTCTCACCCTGTCTGCGCTTCGTGGCGTCACCTGTTTGCTTCAGACATTTTGTCAGATCCTGGACACGCCTTAACTCAACTACTGTTTCCAAACCAAAGTCGTTAAATTCAAAGTGAAAACTTAGTTTGCTGTAATTTATCTGGTTTTAAAAATAAAAATAAAAGAAGTTTGAATATCCATTTTAGATCCAAACATAAAAATGCTTTCACTGTTGCTTTAAGAAGATAAAAGAAAAATTTCTAACTTTTTGGGTTCTCACCTGTTTCCTGTTTTCTTGGCCAAATTTCCCCCAGTTTTTATTTGTGGCCGAACAAAATCATTTCAAGGTACCACAAACGGCCCCCGCGCCACACTTTGAACAGCCCTGTTTTAACTCTTCTTCTCGCTTGTCGTTTACGTCCATTAATAAACAAACGAAGTTAAAGTTTCTGTCCGGTCCATTTGACCTTCTGACCCCACAGGAAGGCTTCATACTTTAAATCCTTAAAAGTTCTTGAAAATCCTTGAACTTCAATGAGTTGTTTTTAAGGTCTGTACATAATGTAACGTTTGATTAAAAAGGTGAATTTTGAAAACATTAACAGTTGAAACCAGATGTATTCATACACCTGATAAAAGGATTCAAAAAATTTAAAGATAAATCTAAACTTTTTCTGTTTTAGGTTCAGTAAAATTAGCAAAATTATTTTCATTTGAAAATGTCAGAAGACTTGGTGAGAAAGTTTTGAATTTAATTTAAAAAACTTATATTCTTTATTGATCTGCTATATTTTATATGTTAACCAAGTTTTTAAATCTTTTGTTAATACTGATTTTTTTTTGACAGTGAAACTAATTAATTTATTTTATTTTACTCCATAAAAAAAATCAGATCATATAATAGTGAATTTAAATGTCGTCTTTTCGGTTCATTTGTGTCGTTTTAAGTCTCCAAAGTGGGGAAGATGGAAGCCTGGCCGTCGTCATGGTAACCTGTCCCTGTGGTTTCAGGACGCAGACGTCTCCCCGGCGCAGCGGGACGAGGCGGTCCGCTGGCTGACGGAGCTCCACGGCCGGCTGCAGCTCTACCCGGAGACCCTGGTGTTAGCCGTTAGCATCCTGGACCGCTTCCTGGCTCCCATCAAGGTACCGGAAGAACAACACAACCTGGTTCTGGTACCAGAACATCTGTGTTAGGTCAAAACTATATCGACAATAAATACTCAAAACCTCTGTGTTTTCCTTCCATCGATCGATTAATGGTTCTCAGGTCCGTCCGAAGTATCTGCGCTGCATCGCCGTCGCCTGCTTCTTCCTGGCTGCCAAGACCTGCGAGGAGGACGAGGTAAAAGCCTTCATCACCGGGGGCAGCGCCGCTGGAGGAACGGCAGGGGGAGGCTACCGTGTGTGTGTGTGTGTGTGTGTGTGTGTGTCTCAGTGTGTTCCCTCTCTGAAGGAGCTGGCTGCCTCCAGTAACTGCGGCTGCTCTCCGTCGGAGATCCTGATGATGGAGAGACTCATCCTGGACAAACTGGACTGGGACCTGCACACCGCCACCGCTCTGGACTTCCTGCACATCGTACGTGTCTCTCACACTCACACACACTTAGAGCTGAAACGATTAATCAGATTCATTGTGATTAATCAGTCATAGAAGTAATGTAACAATTCATGAAAAGGTTAAATTCTGACTGGGTGTTTTAGTTGTTGTCGTGAATCTGCTGACTCGGCTCGGCAGCGGCACCTCTTGCCATCTAAACCCTAATCGGTTAAAAACAGCCGTTCACTAAATTAGTCTTGTTGCAGTTCAGGCAGCAACATTTAAAAAAGGAATTGAATTATTTCTTTATTTGCATTTTTTTTTCCATGTTGCGTAAAAAAGACTTGAGCGGTTAAATGAAAAATCTTCATTTAAGTCTGAATAACTGATTAATCTGATTAATCTTGTGAATAATTGAATTCTAAAATAAATTTCTGCTCGTTTCCTGGTTTCTTTAGAGGGTAAAAGTTGTTTCAGCCTCTGATTAAACATCAAAAATACAGTATTGATTCAGTTTGTATTTCATAGATTAAAGTAGATGAGAGACTGAATCGGCTCAGCAGTGCCACCCGGTGGCAGGAAATGTGAACAGCTCTGCTTTGTGCCTCAGTTCCACGCGACGGTGACGCGTCTCACTCCGGCTTCCTGGACTCCGCCGGGCTGAACCGCTCCCAGCACCTCTGCCTCCTCACCCGCCGCCTCTACACCTGCCTGGCCGACCACGCCCTCATGCAGGTGGGCGCCCGGCGCCGCTTCCTGTTGGTGTGCGGCTGGTTCTGACTGACTGGGTCTGATTTGATCTGCAGCTCAGAGGCTCTGTTCTGGCCCTGGCCCTGGTCAGCCTGGACCTGGAGACCTGCTGTCCTGATTGGCTGGCGCTCACCATCGACCTGCTGAGTAAGGCTCAGGTGAGTCTTCATCACAACGAAGCTAGAGGCTCATGAAGCCAGACAGCAGAGGAGTGAAGGTCAAAGGTTATGAACCGGAACAGATGGAGATCAATTTAGACCAAATTAAAAAAAAATTAAGTTTCCAGATTTTATTCCCTAAAATATTTAATATATTTTTCTTTTCTTTAGTCTGACCTTCCTCCCATATTTCCTTCCCTCTTCCTTCTTTTATCCTTTATTTCCATCTTTTCTTTGTTCCCTCCATCCTTTTGTTCCTTCCTTTTTTCATCCCTCCTTCTTTTCTCTCCTCCTTCTTTCCTCCTCCATCCTTTCTTGTTCCTCCATCCTTCTCTTTCCCTCCATCCTTCTCTTTTCCCTTCCTTCCTCCTTCCTTCCTTAATCCCTCCTTCTCTCCTTCCCTTCATCCTTCTCTTTTCCCTCCTTCCTTCTCTCTTCCTTCCTTAATCCCTCCTTCTCTCGTTCCTCCATCCTTCTCTTTTCCTCCTTCCTTCTCCCTCCTTCCTTCTCTCCTTCCTTCCTTAATCCCTCTTCTCTCCTTCCTTCCTTAATCCCTCCTTCTCTCGTTCCCTCCATCCTTCTCTTTCCCTCCTTCCTTCTCTCCTTCCTTTCTTAATCCCTCCTTCTCTCCTTCCCTCCATCCTTCTCTGATTCCCTCCATCCTTCTCTTTTCCTCCTTCCTTCTCTCCTTCCTTCCTTAATCCCTCCTTCTCTCCTTCCTTCCTTAATCCCTCCTTCTCTCGTTCCCTCCATCCTTCTCTTTTCCCTCCTTCCTTCTCTCCCTTCCTTCTCTCCTTCCTTCCTTCATCCCTCCTTCTCTTTCCCTCCTTCCTTCTCTCCTTCCCTCCTTCCTTGTCCTTCCCTCCTCTTAACCATTATAATCTGTTTAGCTGCCTCTGAATCTGCCCGACTAAAATCCTTCTCCATCTCAGTCTGAATCCTCCAATCAGAGCAGACGTCCTTAAGTCCCTCTGCGTCGCCGTGGCGACCAGGTGTAACTCTTCCTCTCCCGCTCCTCTTCCTCCCAGATGGACAGCTCGGCGCTGATCCGCAGCAGAGAGCTGGTCTCACGCAGCCTGTCCACTCCCAGAGCTTCCCTGCCTCCCAACACCGTTTACATCTACCACCCCCTGCAGCTCGCCGCCCCGGCACGCCGCCGCCCGCTGGGTAGGTTCCCTCCAGAACCGGTCCAGAAGAACCATGCAGAACCTCTTCTAGCCTCGGGCCAATGAATCAAACTGGTTTAGAGCCTCAAAATGACAATGAAGTCTGGAAAAATAAAATATACGTATTTATTCTGCAGGTTAATTGATTATTTGGATGATTAATTGGTTGTTCTTGCGATTAATCAATTAATCTGATGAACAAATAATCACATTTAACAGATTCTCTGATTCTTTAACTAATTAAGCCTCTTTTGTTCAATGTTAGAAAAACATTAAAAGATGCAAATGAACCAATACTTCCTGTCGTCTAAAGGCTTTTAAAAACTGAAAAATGTCACTTTTTTTACCTCTATGGCCCCAGTGAGCCACCGTAAATACGACCGATCACATAACGTGGTGTGAATGTGGCTCTTCTTCTTGGTCTGCTTTGGTCCAGGCACCATGGAGACCTCCAGGGACCAACCCGCCCCGCCTCAGACGGCTGGAGAGGAGAGCAAAGCTCCGCCCCCTTCCCCGAAACGCCTGAGCCACCTGCACAAAGCCCCGCTGCGCTGCAAAGCCTCCGCCAAGCGCAAGGTGAGCCCTGGAGTTTGGTTCACAAATGGCTCCGAAGGTCATCAAAGGTCAACCATTTACAGGATTAATCAATTAGTTTACATCAATGACCTCTGGAAACGTTTTTTCCCTTTAAATCTTATTATTATAACGGCACAAGTAAAATGTTTTGCTGCACAAATGTTTCATTTGATTTGTAAAAGTGGATTGGCTGGTTGACCTCTGACCTCTGGAAACGTTTATTAAAGTCTGTAAAACGTTTGACCACCTGACCAACTTCACTCTGGTTGTTTTGTTTGTTGTTTAGGTAAAAAACAATGATGTAAATGTGCATTACCTCCGTCTGCCTTTAGGTGGAGCAGATGGACGTGGACGACTTCTACGACGCATCAAGCGCCTCTACAACGAAGACGCCACCTCCGCCGTCCACGAGGGGGCGCCGCCCGCCGGGGGCGGGGCTTACAGCGGCGGCTCCTCCCCTGCCCTCCTCTGCAGCCGGTCGGCGCCTCATAGAACAGGAACCGGCTCGGCGGACCGACCCACCGGGTTCTGGTGTCCCATCAGCCCCTGCAGCTGGAAAACAGAGCAAAAAAAAAAACTAAACATCCAAAATGTAAAAAAAAAAAAAAAAAATCTGCTTCTGATGTAATTATTGTTTAACTAAAAAAAAAAAAAAATGTAAACATAAAGCTTCCTTAAAACCTGAACGTGTCGCTAATGGTGAAAATTTCCCTATTTGTGGGTTTTTCTGCATGTTTTCCTCTTTTGTTGGTTCCTAAAATGCGACTCCTCCCCCGAGGAAGAGGAGGAGAGGAAGAGGAAGAGGAGGAGGAAGAGGAGGAAGAGCAGCAGCTCGGTGCCATTTATTCATGTTACATTTAAAACTCAACCTGCCAAAACGTGTCTTTCTTTTCCAGTCTGTTTCCTTGAGGTGAATGCATGAGACGTGTTTTGTTGCTTTCCCAGCCAACGACTCTCCGCTTGTCGACCAATCAGGACGAAGCGTCTCCTCCTCTGGATGGACGTCTTTGTGTCCAGGCTCTCGGAGACGATGTTCCCTCCCGTTTAAGACGTTTTAACTTCCTGTTTAAATGATTTGTCCTTCGTGTAAAAAGCTCTGTTGCTCCTGCTGGAGGAGCTGCTGCTCCGGACCCTGAACGCTAAATAAAGACCTTACAACGAGACTCCTGCTCTTCTTCTTCTGATTTAAATAGGCCAAAAAGTGATTTTAGAGCAAAACCGAGTCCAGTTCGGCCTTCATTTGGGTCCATTTAAAATGCAAGAAGCTGTCATTCCTTGAACAGCCACCAGAGGGCGCCATGTCGCGTTTGGAACAATGTAGCTCCAACACTGAAGCATGGAGGTGGAAGTGTCATGATCTGGGGATGATCAGAACCTGAAGCTCTAATCTGAAGCAGAAAAATGACCCAAAACTCACCAGTAGATTCACCGTTGGCCTAGTCAAAGCCCAGAAATTATTAAACATCTTCTCAGTCCAATTCTTGAACCTTCTTACTGAAGTTATTTCAGCTAAATATTAACCACTGCAAGGAGGGTGTGCTAACTTTTTACCTCCTCCAGGAAGCACTTATTTTGTTTAATAAATTCATCTTTAACATTTGTTTGTAGTTAAATAACTTTCTCACCCATAAATGCATAAAAAACACTGAATTTTTAAAGAGGTGTATTTTTTCACGCCCATAGCTCCGAACTCTCCAAAGAGGGAAAAATGTTTCATCACAGCAGCAGAATTAAAATTTTACACAATTAGATAAAAGTTATAAAAATACAGTGGTGGGAACATTTCTACTGAGCTTCTGATAGCAGAGCTAATTATTTAGCGCTTTAGCATTTTTTGATGAATTTGAAAAGATTTAGCACAGCTAGCTTCCCCCGAACACATTTTGACAGTTCAAAAGAATCACTTCCTGACAGTTCAAAAGAATCACCTCCTCTCGCTTCAAAAGAATCACTTCCTGTCAGTTCAAAAGAATCACTTCCTGTCGGTTCAAAAGAATCACTTCCTGTCGGTTCAAAAGAATCACTTCCTGTCAGTTCAAAAGAATCACTTCCTGACCGTTCAAAAGAATCACTTCCTGTCGGTTCAAAAGAATCACTTGCTGACAGTTCAAAAGAATCACTTCCTGTCGGTTCAAAAGAATCACTTCCTGTCTGTTCAAAAGAATCACTTCCTGTCGGTTCAAAAGAATCACTACCTGACGGTTCAAAAGAATCACTTCCTGTCGGTTCAAAAGAATCACTTCCTGACAGTTCATAGAATCACTTCCTGTCAGCTGAAAAGAATTTCCAATTTCCTCTGCACCCAGGAAGTGACATCACTGAAGTCTCTTCTTGCTCCACTGTGAAGAGATTTACCTGTTAGGAAAGTTTATCTATATTTGGTTATTTTTGACCCAAACATTCAACCTTTCAACCCGTCAAACACGTAAATGATATTTATTGTTGTTGGGAAAAGTCAAAAATTATCTTTGAAACATATTAATTTGCTGTCATCACATGTTGCTCCATATTTTAACGTAACTTTTAGTGAAAATCTTCAGCCGTTACAGAAACAGGTTTTGTTGCTGCTGGTTCAACCCGTAGCGCCAGGCAGTGACATGATTTTTAAATAATAAATATAATACAATAACTGCCTCCCACTGCGTTCTGCATCATGTTGTTATGATTCTTGTTCTCTCTCAAATGAAACCAGTCGGATCTCGTTACGTATTTTTGTTCCGGGTGTTTGATTCGTTCAGAATCTCTCAGAATCTGACAGCAGCACAGAGGAGAATGAAGAAATGAAGCATCTGACTGAACAACAGGTTCAGGCAGGAAACCGTTCCTGACCGTTTTCAGCGATTCAATCTGGTTTAAAACGTTATTAAAGTCGGAGGAGGAACCGATGACTTCCTGATTGCAGCGTTTGTTCCTCTGTCTGCCCACAGTGACAGGCGCTAACGCTAATGCTAACGCTAATGCTAACGCTCCAAAGTCCCAGTCAGGTTTTTATGACACCTTGAGATTCCTCTCATTGTTTGAATTTCACAGATGGTTTTGCTTTTCCATGACTTGCAGAGTCTCACTGACGACAGAGAAGGAAAACCTGAGTTGTTTACGCTCCGTTTGTCCTTCTCGTTTCTGTCCTTCTCGTTTCTGTCCTTCTCGTTTCTGAATCGATTCCAGGAATGTGAGGCTCTTATCAGAAAAGCTGCAAATCGTCTCTCATTCCAGTCTGAATCTGACCTGGAGTCTGTTTGTCCTGCAGGAGGAATTTCACTTT